>NC_139685.1:11876392-12201392 GCF_964106915.1 Podarcis gaigeae
TTCTAAGAAGATGCTGTGTCTATGCTTTGGCAAGCATATGTCTTATGGAACTATTTGGATGTACCATTGATTTATTTTTGTACCTGTTTTGAAGAAGTTCTGTTTAGTAAAGCTTTGGAGCATATTGATGGGTCCGGAGAATTTTTATTTCAAGAAGAGTCAGCTTCATGCGCCCAATTGCTTCAAGCTGCACAATATTAGTATCTGCAATAAAAACCACTTCAGGGGAATGTATGAACTATACCCCACGGCAAACAGTTCGTGGGTCAAATGTCCATTTTCTTGCTCCATACACTAAGTCATTTATAAATATTGTATGACCAGGCCCAGCAACAGAGTTCTGCGCTGGTTTGGTGACGCCTCTCAAATCCATCCCCTCCTTTTGCCTGAAAGAAGTCACCTTTGGCTTTTCATATCTCACCACCTCCAGCTTACCCATCCCTCAGTTATGGGGTCCATTAACATTATTGCTCTTTTTAATTCACTGTCTGCTGCGGCCAGTGCTCCTCAAATGTCAGTACATCCATGCTGAGAGATGAACAGAGAATGGCGGTGAGAGTGAAACTTGCTGGGCGCTAGAAAGGTTGTAAACCAGGGATATGCAACTGGCTTGCTCTGAAAAAAATGAGATTTGTTCTGCCAGTGCCCCACAGTTTCCATTTTTTGTAATTTCTACAGAGAAATACTGTTTGCCTGTTATGGTTCTTGGTAGCTTCTTAATCAAAAGAAATAATTGCAAGCTAGAGGTGCCATCTGGCTTTTATGTTATGAGAGAATATGCATTTTGCCATTTCTTATTTACCTTGTCCCAGGGACTTGCTGAAAATAAACTATGTTTATTATTTGTCATCCAGCCCCAAGAAGGGCTATCTTTCTTTATAGCTGAGAGAAGTGATTAGCGCCCATGCTAAATTGGACTTCTACTTCTTTTACGGAGAGGCAGCCAATTCTATGTAATTGTACAAGATGGTTGAACAACACAGGCTGCTATTCACTGAGAAATGAACTGCTCATTTTAGTTAGGCCAATAATGAACTCAAACTAATTCCCTGCCATCCACAGAGTGGGTATGTATGAAGTGATGCCCTCCTATTCTTTGATTAACCTGATCAATCGCTACCTGCTTTGATCAAATAATTTTGACAGTTTTCTGGATATTCTGCAAATTGGAAAAAATAAATAAATCAGAATTGATTCTTATAGGGACTAATTCCTCACAGGCCTTTTATTCGAGATGACAAATAATGACTGAATACTTAGGACTGGAAATAGCCAAAGACATTTCAACAAAAGTGAAAATATTTTTGTACCCTTTGTTATGACAGGGGAAAAAAGAGCTAGAAAAATGCCTACCTCTTGAAGCTGAGCAGGAACTGGGTGCCAAAGTCCCATCCCCACCCCGGTTTCCTTGCCTATTAACTCCCAGCACCCTTTCCTTGTCCCACCACATTTTTATTTATTAATTAGATTAATACCCCACCCTATTTCCCAAAATAGCCCAAGGTGGCAACCAATGTGACAAGCCCAATAGAAATGCAGACAGTGCAAGATCTCATCTTAAAAGTCTATTTGAAAGAAAAAGGTCTTCCTTAGGTGCAAAAAAGATAGCAGGGATGATGGCTGCATAACATCCAAGAGGAGGGAATTGTGTTTAATTATTACTGAAATTCCATTAGTATTGTGAAGCGGGTTATGAAACCTAAAAACCTATTCAATAGCAAGTACAGTGGTACCTTGGTTTACGAACTTAATCTGATCCAGAAGTCCGTTCTTAAACCAAAGTGTTCTTAAATCAAGGTGTGCTTTCCCATAGCAGCAGGGGACTCAATTTACAAATGGAACACACTCAATAGGAAGCGAAACATGTTCTTATTTCAAGGCAAAGTTCACAAACCAAAACACCCACTTCCGGGTTTGCAGCGTTCTTAATCAAAGTTGTTCATAAACTAAGCTGTTCTTAAAGCAAGGTACCACTGTATAAATAAAAGCAAGTACCTTCTTATGCGGTCCATGAAAATAATCAGGGGGGAAATAATTTAGGTGTGAGACTCTTGATGCATTCAAATAGCTTCTACCATTTGAATGAAGCTTGACTTCTCTGTCTTGACCTGCATTAATCTACAGTTCAAAGGTTTGGCATGACAGCTTTAAGGAAGCCCAAAGTTTTTCAAAGTACTCTTGCAAAGATGGCAATCAGGTCACAGATCTAAATGTCACTATTGTACGCCCGATTTGCACATTTCCAAAGCCATTTGGTAATTTTTGTCGTTTTTATCTGCATGCATGAAGTGATCTGGAATACAGAAGCAATTGAGAATCATATTTAGTTTGTAACACTTCAATTAACTTAAGTGCTGAAACATGCCTCTTTCCTAGGAGCTCGTTTAATCTGTTACTGTTACAAGGAGAGATATTAAACAAATGCCCTACACAACCCCCAAATGCCAGCAGCTACCGAAAGCTCACTTTGGAGAACGCATGTCCCTGCATTCACATATGCGACAAATGCCCTGAGGTCATATTGCTGTGATGAAAATAGTCCCTTCTGAAAAGGATTTGCATTGTTTCAGTTTAACCACCAAATCAACTAAGGGGAAACATGATGGAGACTCAATATCTTTAGGAACTGTACTGAGAAAAGAAATTTTCATCCTGCTCTCTGACTGGATCTACAAGTTATCACAGTTGCAGGCAGCCACCAGAAATGTGATTTGCAGGGCCATCTTAAGTATATCTAGTGCTGTGGTGCAAAAATCCCTTTGGCGCTTAATTCATTCCAGAGGTCCGTTCTTAACCTGAAACTGTTCTTAACCTGAAGCACCACTTTAGCTCATGGGGCCTCCTTCTGCTGCCACTGGAGCACAATTTCTGTTCTCATCCTGAAGCAAAGTTCTTAACCCGAGGTACTATTTCTGGGTTAGCGGAGTCTGTAACCTGATGCGTCTGTAACCTGAAGCATATGTATTCAAATTTATTTATTTACGGCTATTAGCCCATAAAATATGTACAAACCTAAAAGCACAGAAACATAAAAACCAATACATCTAACAACAGAAGGGGAACACCACGATGCAAGGGTGGGTCATTGAGCAGTGACAAATAACAGCTTGGGGCCCGGAAAAATCCAAGGGACGGTTCACAGAAAAAGGAGAACTGGAGACGAGATCCGTCATGCACTCTCATCATAACTGTCCGATTAGTTTTTGTTGTTGATGTTGTTTTTTGGTGGTTTTTGTGTGTGAGATAACCGCATTCAGGAATCTCGCCACCTGCAGAGTTACAGAAGGATCTGTATCCTGCAAAAGCAGTGCAGCATGTGACTCAACAGGCCTGCCAACCAAGCGCAGTAAAGCAGGACCCAGGAATTTAGTCCTGGCTATGCTATGTAAGGGACAGTTGAACATTATATGTGGAAGAGATTCAACTGTTTTCCCGTCACACTCGCATAGCGGAGACACCAAACCCTTGGAAAATCTGTGGCTCAGCAGGTTCGATGGAAAAACATTGAACCTTGCACGAATAAATGCAAGTCGGTGTGGTACAGATGAAAGAGATGACATATATGATGGAAGGCCAAGTGGTGGGGTTATTCCATGATACCTGGGGGAGCAGACACCCCCACCCCTGGAGAGGTTGTGTTGATTTTCAATGTCTGCTAATCTTTGCTCGATAAGGCTTTTGGCTGAGCGTAGGTTCATCTTTAAGGAGTCTGCTGGGGAAATTCCGATGCTCAGAAGTTTGGCATGGATTTTTCCTACCCACGGATTAACAAAGTCATCCCGCCAGAGGCACTGAAAGAGGTAATGGTCGGGAAGCCTATGCCAGCTGGACAGCCAGTAGCCAAAGACTCGCTTCCAGATGACAGTCTCCAATGATGCAGTCCTTAGCTCCAGATGTATGGCTGCATTGCTCACACACATAGGGAGTTTCAGGAGGCGACGGAGAAACTGATTCTGCAATGTCCCCAGCGATGTTAAATTGGACCCTGGGGCCCAGAGTGGGGCAGCATAACAGAGGGTGGAAACCACTTTTGCGTGGTACACCTTCAATGCAGAAGGGATGTGGGAGGCTCCATCGACCGCAAAAAATTGGAGTAGAGTGTAAAGTATTGTTTTCCCTTTGTTCAGTAAATACTGTATCTGTGGCTTCCAGCTTAGGTTGTAGTGAAAAAAGACTCCCAGGTATTTAAATTTGAAAACCTGTTCTAATTGGACTCCATCTAACTTCCAGCTGTAAGTTTTCCGAGACCTGGTAAAGACCAGTACTTTAGATTTTCCATGATTAATTGTCAGATGGTTGAGTTTGCAATAAGCCGCAAAAATCTTTAGAGCTCTGCATAAACCGACTCTAGTGTAGGAAAGGATCGCTGCATCGTCAGCATATAGGAGCAGAGGGCAGCGAAAATCAGCTAGGCGGGGGGCATGAATGTTGGCTTGAGACTCACTCAGAAAGAGCTTCATGTCACTAATAAACAAGTTGAAGAGGAGTGGGGCCAAAATGCAGCCTTGGCGCACTCCTCTATTTATTGGGACCTCATTGGATAGGTTTCCCGCCGGTGTGAGTCTCACTCTAGCCGACGACCCGTGGTGTAATTGGGTTATAAGCCATAACAGCCTTCTATCTATGCCCCATCTCTCTAATTTCTTCCATAGACAGTTTCTTGGGATACTGTCGAAGGCGGCCTTTAAGTCTATGAAAGCGACACATAGGCGCCCCCGACTCGGGGCAGAATATTTTCTGGCAAGATGATACATAATTACCATATGGTCCGTGGTCGAATAATTGTTCCTAAAGCCCGCTTGCTCATGGCCAATCAAATTTGAGTCGTATGCCCAATGGGACAGCTTAGACAGCAAAAATTTTGCATAGATTTTCCCGATGATAGACAAAAGGCTGATGTTCCGGTAGTTCTCTGGGTCAGCAGGGGGACCCTTTTTATGGACTGGTACGATCACGGCCTCCTTCCATGACCTAGGGATAAGCCCCGTAGAATTAATTGCATCAAAGACTTTGGCCAGAATTTCAGCCCACCACCTCGGTTGCGCAACAATAGCCTCAGCAGGGACTAGATCCGGCCCAGGGGCTTTGCCCGTTTTCAGATCTAGTATCAAGTCCATTATCAGCTCTGGGTCGGTAGAGGGCCACAAAGGTAGATGGTCGGCTCGGAATTCCGTGGATGAATTGGATTCCTCTGCCAAAGAGAAATATTTACTCAAGAATTGTTCCCATGTGGGCGCAGGGATAATCGCCAGTGGGTAATGTAACCTGAGGTACCACTGTATGGTGGAAGCTTCTAATCATCTTCAACCAAAGATGTGACAACTCCTTCAGAGTTTCCCAGTTATTATTATTAATAATAATTTATTATTTATACCCCACCCATCTGACTGGGTTTCCCCAGCCACTCTGGGCAGCGTCCAACAAAAGATTAAAAATACATTAAAACATCAGTCATTAAAAACTTCCCTAAACAGGGCTGCCTTCAGATGTCTTCCAAACATCAGATAATTGTTTATTTCTTTGGGAGGGTGTTCCACAGGGTGGGTGCCACTACCGAGAAGGCCCTCTGCCTGGTTCCCTGTAACTTCACTTCTCACGGTAAGGGAACCGCCAGAAGGCCCTCGGAGGAGGACCTCAGTGTCCGGGTTGAACGATGGGGGTGGAGATGCTCCTTTAGGTATTCTGGGCCAGAGACTTCCGGGTTAGCGCCATTGGTAATGGCGGAATTCCTCTGACTAGGAGGAATTTGCTCTGTGAAGTTGATGGACTACATGGAACTGGCAGAAATGACTGGCAGAATCTGAGACCAGGGAGAAGAGTCGGTGGAAGAAGATTGGAAAAAAATTAAAGTTTATTTACAGAAACATTGTAAAATTAAGGAATGTTAGAAGGATGTTGGAATGAAGTTATGTGGTTTTAGCAGAAATGTTATAAAGGATTAAGGAAAAATAGATTGTTAATTGGTGAAAGGAGAGAATGTAAAGTTACATTATATTACGATAAATTATAGGACAAAAACTGGGAAAGATGGAAAGGATTTGCTGAAATAGCTAACTAGAATACAAAAAAGGGAGGTGTGAGGAGGTCAAGGAAACAAGCAAATGAAAGATAAGTTATGGGAAGGTTTGATGTGTTTTTTAATTGTTTCTATTTTTCTGTTTTTTTTCTTTCTTTTTCTTTTTTTATTTTTTCTTATTGTGATGTGTTGTCTTGTTTTTGCTTAATTTGGTGTTTTCTCTTTTCTATTTTTGTAACCTTTAAAACTTTAATAAATATTACCTTTTTTAAAAAAAGGTATTCTGGGCCGAGGCCGTTTAGGGCTTTAAAGGTCAGCACCAACACTTTTGAGTTGTGCTTGGAAATGTACCATTCAAGGGTGTTGTGGGTAGGGCTTCAGAGCACATGTGGAAGAAAATGCCTGAGCAGGGTTTTAATTGCAACATCCAGTTCTCATTGGCTTATCACAGAAGTGTCTCAGAGTGTTTTGCTGCTCTTACAATGCTGTTTTTACAATGTAATCAGCAGCCTCGCATGATCTTATCTCTTGCTGGGCTGTACCACTTCAAACTGCAGGTGGGGGATTGCATGCTTCCCAAATAACTGTGCATACAAAAATATCGTTTCGGGAGAAGGATTCTAGTCTCGCTCTCTCCTTGACATGCTTGTTTTTATGTGCAGGGAGTTTCCAGCTGAAAGGATGTCAGGCAGGTGGGAGATGCGCTTGCCCAAGACACTGGAGAGCCTCTGGTGGTGGTGGTAGTTTGCATAGGCAAACTCCGGCCCTCCAGATATTTGGACTACAATTCCCATCATCCCTAACTAACAGGACCAGTGAAGGTAATAAGCAAGAGTTGTACAAGATTATGATTTTAGCTGGAATGGCAGTTATTGCTTTGGGATGGAAAGAAAAGGCCAAATGGAATATGGAAAAATGGAATGATTATGTTTTTGAATACGTACAATCAGAAATATTCGCACAGATAGTGGTAGAGGATAGATGGGAAAATAAATGCCAAAGAATCACAAATAAATGGGCATTTTACAGGAACTGGATAGAAAGAGGGGAAGCCAACCCTAACATACAAGCTCGAATGAACAGACTGTGTACATGGATAAAGATATGAAGAAGGAAGGCCTGACCGGGGTGGAGGGCTGGAGTGGGGAGGGGGAAGAAGAAGAAAAAAAGTAACCCGGATGGTATTTTGAATTGATTTTGTTATGTAAGCCTTTTTTCTGAAACCCTATATATTAATGTTATGTAGTTAGGCATTGTACTATGAATGAATTTGGTTTTGTATTCTTTGTTTTATAGAATACATATAATAATAGTTACAGATAGGTAGCCGTGTTGGTCTGGTGACTTCTGTTTCTGTGTATCTGAAGAAGTGTGCATGCACACGAAAGCTCATACCAAGAAGTAACTTAGTTGGTCTTTAAGGTGCTACTGGAAGGATTTTATTTTTTTTTGACATATAATAATGTTATGATACTAAGCAAATTTAATAAAACAGTAAAAGGGAAAAAAAACAACAGGACCAGTGGTCAGGGTTGATGGGAACTGTAGTCCCAAACATCTGGAGGGCCGGAGTTTGCCTATGCCTGGTCTGGACCATGATGCACTCTTTCCTGTGTTCCCAGAAGAAGAAGCCTGAAATGGAAAGCTGAAGCTAAACACCACCAAACTGGCACGTAAACAGTAGAGACTTCTTCAGTAAATGCAGGAACCTGGAGGGGTTCTTTGAACCTCCAAGTCAAACTACAATATCCACCATCCTCCCCAAGGAACGTGTAGGGAAAATGGGTAGGATGTGGAAGAGCTCTTTTGTGGTGGCAGAGGGCCTCTCCTCCAGTGGGAACTGCTGCTCCTTTTCCCACAGGGCATGATGAAGCCGGTGTACAACACTCACAATCCTTATTGGGAACTTTGATATTCTGAGATTCAGTTCCAACCAGTGAAAAGCTGGAAGTGAATCAGGATTTACTGGAACTGAAGATTAGAGCATCAGAGCTCACCAGGAATGATGGTGCTTCTACTTTCTTTTCCTTCCCTAGGGTAAGTTTTTCCTCAGCAGTGGAAAGGTGGTATGGGGAGGTGGCAGGTAGGTGCAAATGGGCACGAGACAAATTGAGCATCCCTGCTTTGAATGTTTCCACCCTCACAGCTGTATCACTTCTCCTCGCCAGATGTTAATGCAACACAGCAACCCCAGTTGCCTACTACACATGCATTCGGCTTACAGTTCTGAAAAATAATACACTTTAGTGAGAGGAATTGCAGAATACTGTTGAAGGCTAATAAACAACATTGATTTTTCCAAATAGAAACCTCATCATTATAAAATCCATTCTGTTTAGGGTTTAGCTACATAATTATAATAATATTCAACCTATAAGCAAAGGCTTCTCCCTCACTAATGGTCTGAGGAGTGTTTGGCATCTGTTCTTTACTTGTTTTGCTTATCATTTAAAGTACATATGCCCAGACGTAATGGTGAGTGAGGCTAGAGAAATGTCCATAATAAATGGAATAAATCTATAAGCTGGAGTAAATCCTTGCAATGTCAACAGCGTGAAGGGAATGAACAGAATGAGCCAAGATGTCTGTTTTATGATGGGGGATTGGAAATGACATCTACAGGACTATAGCCAAATGCGAGTTTTCATCAGGCAATCCAGTATTAAAAAGCTGCCAAAACAAGGCGAAATTGCACATGATTCTCCATTCAAATGCATGGACCTGACTTGTGCATTGGTTCCAGTTTTGAAATGAATAGCCAGCTTTCTACTAGCCACTCCTTGCAGCTGAAAGGTCCATATAAGCATATCTGTCCCCTTTTAAACTAGCAGTACCAAAGAATCTAGGGACGCGGGTGGCGCTGTGGGTTAAACCACAGAGCCTAGGACTTGCTGATCAGAAGGTCGGCAGTTCGAATCCCCACGATGGGGTGAGCTCTCGTTGCTCAGTCCCTGCTCCTGCCAACCTAGCAGTTCGAAAGCACGTCAAAGGGCAAGTAGACAAATAGGTACTGCTCTGGTGGGAAGGTAAACGGTGTTTCTGTGCGCTGCTCTGGTTCACCAGAAGCGGCTTAGTCATGCTGGCCACATGACCCAGAAGCTGTACGCTGGCTCCCTTGGCCAGTAAAGCAAGATGAGCGCTGCAACCCCAGAGTCGGCCATGACTGGACCTAATGGCCAGGGGTCCCTTTACCTTTACCTTACCAAAGAATCTGCCCCGTTAATTAGGAAAGAAACTAGGAGCTGGCTTTCGTGTTTGCTTCTCCTTTCAAGGAAACAGACAAACTAGGACCCATCCTGTCCCATATCAGTCAAGGCTCCCATCATTCCTTTACTCATGCTGAGATTATATGCAATGTGTAATAGCACCTTGGGGCCCCATCCACTTGCTCAGCCCTTCCCAGCTTTGAAGCAAATATGCATGCAATACTAGTGTTCTCAACAGCACTGGTGCTGGTTTGCAACCAATGTGTGCATTGGAAGTGATGCACACATGTTCAGAAGCTGTTAAAGTTAATGTTCCCCATGAGCGGCATCTGAATTTGTAAGAAGTTTTGCATGATCTTCATCTAAGTAGGTTGGGGTTGAGGCAACATCTACACTTGTTCTAAGCATTCAGATATTAGAGCATGTTAAATTTTTCCAACTTTCAAATTCGCAAAATGAGGGGTGCTCTAAAGTTGTAACATGACTTAGGAATTCAAAAGGTATTTTGGTTAAGTTAATATAATGTAGTTTTGCTTGGTAGGTAAAATGGGTCTAAAATGGCACATAAATCATTAAAAATGATTGCAAAGTACTTGCTCTTATGTTATATATTGATATTAATTTCTATTGTTGTTATTATTTAGCATTACCAGACATTTTTTGAAGGAAAAAAAAATAAATTCTTTGCTTTTCCAAAAGCAGTTTATGCTCTTCTTCATCAAACATAGACACCCCAAGCAAGATGTTGGCCAATCACAAAAATAATAGCAGATTTGAATTTCTCACATCCCAAAAAACATATTTTAAAGACCACTCACTGAATAAATTTGCAAAACTGAAGTTTCACCTGCTAAAATGGCACGCTCTATTTGACTATTGAGAGCAAGGTAGCATGTTGACATCATTTGTATACAACATGCCACCAAGGAAAATAGGGCCAGCTCTCTGTTTTAGATTATTTTAAACCCAGGATACATAGCTGTCAACTTCTGAAATTAAGGGGTTGCTCGCTGTAACTATTATGTAATATGGAAGGAAATCTTAAGAAACTTAATTAAAATTAAGGGAAGGATTTGTTGAAGGTAATAAATTAGAGAATGGAATGCAGTGTAGAAAGGTATGAGGAGGTCGGGAAAGATATTTTCACGAATATAAGGGAATGAAGTTATACATGTGATTATTGTTTGTTTTTTCGATTTTCTTTTTAGATATGTATTTTCGGATTTTATTTTTTGTGTCCTTTTTGTGTGATTTTTGTGTTTTATAAAACTTGTGAAAATGCTAATAAATATTCTATTAAAAAAAACCCATAGCTGTCGACTTAGATTTGAAAATAAGGGACCAGCAGCCTCGAAAATAAGGAATCAGCAGCCAAAATAAGGGATTTTAGTCAACCAGCAGCCAAACGAAGCCTCAAGTGGTTCCCATAGCGCAGCAACCTGGCAAAGGGGATGCAGTAAGGAAAACCACCGTCACCTCTCTGCTGGGAAGCACTGAGCAAAGGTGAGTCCCCAGGCAACGCGGCTGATTTGATTGGCTCAAGGCATGCAAGTTCCACCCCCCAGTCGTTCTTAGACTCCTTATTGGATGAGCAACACAGTCAAGCAACACAGTTGGAGCTTCCCTCCTCCCTGGCCAGCAGGGAGGGAGGGAGAGGAGCTGCTTCCTTTGAAACCCGGGAAATTTAAGGGACATCATCAATAAGGGACAGCAGCGGGACATGGCACTGGGATAAGGGACTGTCCCGCCAAATAAGGGACGCTTGACATCTATGCCAGGATAACTGCACGCACACATACACAAACAGATGAAGGCTCTTCTTGGCTTGCCATCTGCCATCACCTTGCAACATCTTGTCCCATAGTGGTTTCAGAATGTTTCAGAAGCCAGCTGGATGTATTACAGAATAGTTGCAACTCCGACACATTCAGCAACAATTTAGTATCTGGCTAGGTTGTTACGAGCCTGCTCTTACAAAAAGTTTTAAAAGGCAACCTTTGTGTCATTTAAACCTACTGCCCCAACCACAGGAAAGCGACCAGTTGTTCTTCTCTGTCTTCACTACCTGACATATGTGACAGTGGTTAGCAATTCTCTATACACCTTCACTTTCCTCCTCGTGAGTTATGGGTAGTGTTCTAGAATTTATGCAGTCTAAAAGGGCCTTTGTGCTTGTCTGCCACAGCGTCATGCTGCTGATTCCATGTTCGGTTTATCTATTAATCAAAGTCGGTTCCTGCTGACCTCTGTCTCTTTGGCGCACCCAGCAACTTTGAATCAATCCCCCCAAACGAAATAAAAGTTACAGGGGTGAAATGATTCAGGGTGTGGGTCTATCATTGCAGGCAGGCGTCCCACTTTTTGTTTTCTCTCTGCCGCCCCCCCTTTCGACATTTTAAATGTTTTTAAAGCTGTTGGGTGGGGAATTGGACCCTTTGAAATGAAAACAACATGGCTGCCCCATATCCTCCCCTAATGAATGCGGTGGGCAAAGCAAGGGTGACCTTTTTGCCATCCTGAAGGCATCTGAAGGCAGCCCTGTTTAGGGAAGCTTTTAATATCTGAAGGACTATTGTATTTTAATATTTTGTTGGAAGCTGCCCAGAGTGGCTGGGGAAACCCAGCCACATGGGCAGGGTATAAATTTGTTGTTGTTTAGTTGTTAAGTCGTGTCTGACTCTTCGTGACCCCATGGACCAGAGCACGCCAGGCACTTCTGTCTACCACTGCCTCCCGCAGTTTTAGTCAAACTCATGCTGGTAGCTTCGAGGGGGTATAAATAAATTATCATCATCATCGTCGTCATCACCACCATCATCCTCCCCCTTCTCCTCCTCCAGACAAATGCTTCTAAAGAGATCCAGATAGAGGCTAAGTCGTGCCTTATAACTAGTTTTCATATTTACAAAGGAAGCATTTGCCCATTTAGACCTTAGCTGTAAGGGGTTTTCGTGTGACTTGAAACTTTGCCACCAATGCCCCTTTTTACTATAATTATCTGCTGCAACTTCCTCCCTCCGTGCTGAGATTAAAAACGGAATCTCACAGAATAAGACAGGTGGACATCCGTGCACAAATATCTGTTCTCTGCCCTGCCTTACCTCACCTTACTATATCTGTTACAAGGAAGGTTGCATCTTGCATTTTTTAAAAAACTTGTTAGACCCACTATTTAGCACTGGTATGCTTGCTCTGTATGATTAGTCAAGCTACCTAAGACTCGGGCAGGCGATCTGTTTCTGATTTTCAAAACTCTGCGCTATTTGATAAAAGAGCTGGGTTCACGCTCAGAGCACATTCTCTGTCCACATTCATTAGAAGGCAATCCAGAGATCTCATTCTATCTTCTCAGGCTGTCAACTACCCAGTATCCATCGCTGCATCCCCATAGACACTACATTATTCAGTTCAGTCCTATGCAGTAGGCTGGGGTCCCTGTGCTCAATGAATGTTCTTTTCCTAAAATGCAGGTATGTATAGTTTCACTGAGAGAGATTTAGCAGAGGGATTTAGCAGAGAGAAGAAATGGCAGCCGAACCAAGGAAATCCCAACGAAGAACAAACTACCAAGGTGAGAACTGGCAAGGTAGTAAAACTGTTCATGGGCTGTATCAACATAGATAGCACATTTGGGTTTAGATGGTTCTGCCATGGGACATTGTGAAGAAGACCTCTACAGTGGTACCTAGGGTTAAGTACTTAATTCGTTCTGGAGGTCCGTTCTTAACATGAAACTGTTCTTAACCTGAAGCACTACTTTAGCTAATGGGGCCTCCCACTGCTGCCGCACCGCCAGAGCACAATTTCTGTTATCATCCTTAAGCAAAGTTCTTAACCTGAAGCACTATATCTGGGTTAGCGGAGTATGTAACCTGAAGTGTATGTAACCTGAGGTACCACTGTACAATGCTTCTCCCTTGTGTCTCTAGTTGTCTACAAAGTGAAAGCTGGGGAAGTTTTTTAATGACACTGATGAGCATTCAGTCATGTGATCTCCCTACTTGCAGTCAGAAGTGGTATAAAGGTATAGGTACCCCTGACCATTAGGTCCAGTCGCGGACGACTCTGGGGTTGTGCGTTCATCTCGCTCTATAGGCCAAGGGAGCCGGCGTTTGTCCACAGACAGCTTCCGGGTCATGTGGCCCGCATAACTAAGCCGCTTCTGGCAAACCAGAGCAGCACACGGAAACGCCGTTTACCTTCCCGCCGGAGCGGTACCTATTTATCTACTTGCACTTGTAGTGCTTTCAAACTGCTAGGTAGGCAGGAGCAGGGACCGAGCAACAGGAGCTCACCCCATCACGGGGATTCGAACTGCCAACCTTCTGATCAGCAAGCCATCCACATCCCATAGAAGTGGTATAGGGAGGAAAAAAATTTGATTTCTTCCACTTATCATGCAGACTAGGCTTTTTAAAATAGGAACAATCTTTTCCTGTATGCTTGTCCACACTTTCCCCTATTTTTTTTATATTTTGGTAAACATTTTCTTGCTTGATGAACTGCATTGCAAAATTTATGGGGGTGGGCAAAATTCAAATGATAGCTGCACTTCAGTTTCAACATTGATTCAGGAAGTGATTCCCTTATCCCTTAAATTAAGCCAATGCCGCATAACATTCCAATTTCTCTCATTAAAGAAGATAGATTTTCAAAAGATGTCTGGCTAGCCATGTTTCAGCATCTGCCCCCTGCCCCAATCATGAGTATATTCAGACAGCACACTGCTTCCTTTTGCCATCACCAGGCAAAATCAAAGGAAATCGAAGGAAACAGGCCTGCAATAATCACAGTGTCTGCAGCTGTGGCTTGTTGAGCAAGCTTACATAAACCAATTTGAACAAGGGAGTGGTGGTGAAAAGGATCTAAAGCACAACATGAAGAACCACTTCAGGCAACTGGTTTGGCCACAGTTGGAGTCAACACCGTGTACTGAATCTGGCCTCATCTAGTAAGTCATTTTATTATATTCTTAACCTGCCTTCACATAATTTATTACACTGCAAAACCCATTGGTGGTTGTGGGGGAGGTTTCATTTAAAGCAACCCAGAGAGAAAAATGCTTGTGATAAGGCTGGAAAAGGCAGCTTTGTGCAAATGTGGTACCAGCACACAGACCTGAATTTAGCTGTGACCAGCATGGTGTTTTTTTTAAAAAAAATGTATTTTTTATTAGATTTCTTCATTTACAAAAGTGTGAGCAGTGTCTCTTTTTTCAAGTTACATTTTCTACAACTCAGTTTCATTTGTTGAGACATTAGTGTTGCATTAGGAAGAAAAGGGGGAAAGAGGTGGAGGGGGGCATTGTGAGTGGAGGTGGGGTCGGGTGGCAATGTTTCTATTCTACTTGATCTATGTGTGGGGTTTTGTGTCAGTGTCGCTTGTGCCGGTTCTCTTTACTATTCGCTTGTGCTCCTTTGGTGGCGAGAGAGGTTGGGGTTGGCCTAGGGTGTGGTTGTTTGTTTGTGATTGACCAGCATGGTTGACGTTCTCCTTTTGTAGTCTTTGTTGTAGCCGCTCTCATCTGTTGCTTCATAATTTTCCATCTCCAATCAGAGGTAAAAAGTGATAGAGCTGTTTCCAATGGAAATTGAGGGAATCTGTCAAAGGATAGGCAACTATGTACACAGGCTGAAGCAAGAATTGTTTATTGGGGTTCATATCTCATGTCTCATCATTTCCCCATCATTGTCCACTTTTTGAGCAAGCAGGAGACAGGTGAGTTATATACAACCATGCCAACTATTCCTCCCTCTCTCCTAGATAACATAGTGTCTGACCATCATTTTCCTATGAGACGTCATGTCACAGACTGTGTGTTGATTTAGGAAGGAATGGCCTTGCACTTCCTTGTATTGGGGACTTTGAGAGCGAGAAAATATATTACATAAAACATGCAAGAGCTGACTGCTCCATCCCACGCAGCACAGAAAGTCTTGCCAAACACAATCACATTGATAAAATCGTTCGCCATCACCTGGACTCTGCTGCGTCAACTGAGCACTTCAAAATCAGCCCCGTCCGTCTTACTACAGATACAGTTCCAACCCAATTCCTGAAAACAATGATTACACCTTATTCTGGAGAAAACCTATTACAACAAATCAAACTATGAGCTACGTTAACAGGGCAGTCCTTTTCTGTCTACTCAGAATTAAATTCGTTAAGTTCGATGGGGTTAATCCCAGGTAAGTACTTATAAGATTGCAGCCTACCTGTGCTGGACATAATAATGAAGGAAAACAAAAGGGGGGTGGGAGGGCTGTTTTCATAATAGACAGGAACAATGAAAAAAATAACAAATCACTAAAAGCTAGACAAGGAAATGAAGCATATGTGGAAAGGCATCAAACGTAATTTCATTGTCAACATCAGCAATTTGAAGTAGGATCTTTCAGCCTATACCCCACTTCAGATTTTCAGGTCAAATACGGTGAATTTGGCAGACAGCAATATTTTCCTCAAAATACCTTGTGATGGGGCTGTTGCTTTGGTGTGTGCACACATACACACACAACTCCTTCCAAAAGCTGATGTTTCTTTTTCTCTTCTGGATCAGACACAATGGTGATCCAAGCAAATCAAGCATCTGAAATGTAGCCAGTATCACAGAGGGAAAAGGAAGTAAATTGAGGATAAGAGCAAGAGAGAGCCATGTAAGGTGTTGCAAAAGTAGCTTTTGGTGGGGTTGCAGTCTGGGCCAGGCCACCCACGAGGCGAGGTGAGGCAGCCCCTCAGGTGGCCGATTCTGATGTGGATCTTTATTCCCTCTTTGTTCCTGATATAGATCTTTACCCACCCCCTCTTCCCTGGTGGGGAGGGAGCCCAAATGTATTGGGTCAGCCTTGGCAGTCCATTTAGACAATGTCCCGGGCAGAGGCGCTGTGGGTTAAAGCCTCTGTGCCTAGGACTTGCCGATCGAAAGGTCGGCGGTTCGAATCCCTGCGGCGGGGTGCGCTCCCGCTGCTCGGTCCCAGCGCCTGCCAACCTAGCAGTTCGAAAGCACCTCCGGGTGCAATTAGATAAATAGGGACCGCTTACCAGCGGGAAGGTAAACGGCGTTTCCATGTGCGGCTCTGGCTCGCCAGAGCAGCGATGTCACGCTGGCCACGTGACCCGGAAGTGTCTCCGGACAGCGCTGGCCCCTGGCCTCTTAAGTGAGATGGGCACACAACCCCAGAGTCTGTCAAGACTGGCCCGTACGGGCAGGGGTACCTTTACCTTTACCTTTTACCCGGGCAGAAGACGCCATCAAACTTTCTTTAGAATGACCAAGGGGATGCAGATGGGGGGGGGTCTTCAGAAAGGAGCAAGTTTTAGTCTCAGTGGCTCAACTGGACAAAGTAAGCAGTCGCCAATCCAGAGCACATTTATGAGGGAGCTAAATCTGCAGCTCTGACCCCAGAAAATTAGCTTGCTACCTGAAAATGAGACTGTTTCACCAGGATGCTGCCCCAAACTTCACCCCCATAGTCTCCTGTATTTTTGTTATCTTGTAAGCCTACGAGAGAGCAGGATATGCTTTATTTGGGGATAGTGTAGCAATATGGACGAAAGCTGCCCCGCCTGGTACATCTCAGAATGGGCCTCCAACATCGAGGTGTAATGTGTCTTTGTGTAGAGTGCAGAGGCAGGGACATAACTCACTCACAAAGAGGACTTTTAACATACCAGCCCTTCCTTCTCTCACAATGATAGGCATTTTTGTTTCAGTGGTAGTCTATGCATCAGGCTCTTTGTGGAAGTTACGCATGGCTGTAGAATCGTGGCTCAATTCTTGCATGCGCCCAAACTGCACCGCATTTACATTTCTAAGCAGAGAGTCTTAACAATTTCCACATTGGCTTGTTTTTTGAGGAATCCCTGACGTATACAGTGGTACCTTTGGTTGTTAACCTGAAACTGTTCTTCACCTGAGGTACCACTTTAGCTAATGGGGCCTCCCACTGCCACCGTGCGATTTCTATTCTCATCCTGAGGTAAAGTTATTAACCTGAGGTACTACTTCCAGGTTAGTGGAGTCTGTAACCCAAGGTGTTTGTAACCCGAGGTACCACTGTACCGTATTTTTCCGTGTATAAGACAAGGTTTTTTTTAAATTAAAATATCATGTAAAAATTATACACAGGTCTTATACACAGGTAGTTCATCAGGGGGATGTGTTATATGTTGGTTCCAGGACCCGGGGAGCGTTCGCAGCTATTGGACGCGTTATTGGTGGCTGTGTTAAGGTCTGGGCTTGATCAGCTGTTGCTGCAGCAATTGGGTGGGTGTTTGGAGTCTTCTGTGGGCAGTGGATTGGTGGCATGTGTGATGTGTGCGAGTGGCATTGTAGGTCAGGTGGGTGAGCGATTTTCGGCATTTCCTCCTAAAAAATAGTTCAACAACTCTGGGTAGTTGTCTCCCATTTTCTTAATTTGGAGTCCCCCCAAAATAGGGGGCATATTATACACAGGGGCATGTTATACACACAAAAAATACAGTACCCCCATGATTTTCTGATGAAAATAGGGATGTCCTGAGCGTTTCAGCAGATTTGGAGAATGATAAAGGGCACACTCTTGTCTCCTGTGGAGCATTGGCACCCTCAGGTCTTCTAGCCTTCCTGGTTCCAGAATGTGCCCAACAGCCTCCTGGCAGAGGGTGAAGGGTAAGTTGCCTTTTAAGGGTTCTCACCCTCCATGACTAGTCTCTGGCGCAGTTTGAAAACTATTGCTCAAGAGTGTTGAACTGTTTGCCCCACCCTCCTTACAGAGGACACAAACAGAATCTCTTGGAGCAGGTACTGTTCTATATAGCATGCCTATGCTTAGTTTGCAGTAGGGACCACTGGGCTTAGTAGTTCTGACTGGCAGCCGAGATAAGTAGATAAATGAGTTTCCATCTAAACTCTCATTCAGCACAAACTGGAAGCAAACAATGGTTGCGATGTGCATCGTTGAGGGAGTAATCTCATATGGAGCTGACACAGCCCATGTAACATGCTGTGTGACCAGTTTACTAAGCTGAGATTGGCCAGAAGGGAGAGTAATTAATCATTATTCAGTGATAGCTTCTACCCTCCGCTACTTGCTGGCTGGAGTGCACAACCGAGAGCATGTCTAACTAATATGGTACATTATTCATGCCACAGAAAGCTACAGTTACAATGGCAGGGTCTCTTGGAAAAGGAAAGAAACCCCCCTTTTCAGGCAGGTGGTTGGTGTTCTCCTTGCCCATAGGCAAACAGAGGGCTTAGTGACAAAGGTCAAAGGGCGGCATTAGGAGGGGATCGAAGCAGGCAGCACTTATGGAAGGCATCGGGGACAAGTACCCGTCTCCCTGTTTTTCACATCAAAAATCACTGGTCCTCAGGTGCACCTCTAGTTCTGGCAAGCTCACTGGTTCCACACATTGAGGCCTTGTGCATGCATTTGGCAGATGAGTTGCAAAAGCTGTGTTTCATTTGCACTGACTTGGACTAAAAGGGATGCTCACATGATGGAATGGTTTTCCCACCTGCCTTACTCCGCCCTCCAGCCCTAGGAGCTTTTCCCAGACCATGACTTTGAGAAATAGCAGGAGTAGCTGGGAAGAGAGGAGTTCAGGGGTGTTTTTTAAAACAAATATTTTGCGTGTCCTTGTTTCTCAATTTGATCATTTTACTTGGTATTTGTGACTTCTTGTTATTTTTATTGATTGATTGTAACTGATAAGGGTAAACTGCTTAATTATGATTTGCTGGTATTTGATTTTGGTGTTTGCCATTGCATTCTAATGGATTATTGAGCATTGCTTTATTTGATATGAGGTATTTATTTTAAAGTTATTGTGACTTTTTTGTATTGGATCAGATTGTTATGACGTGTGTGATCTTTGCTATCTATTTTTGTTGTTTCTTCAGCTTATAAACGGCCTTGTGTAGAGTAATATAGTAGGGTTACCAGACGTCCCTGATTTCCAGGGATAGTCCCGGATTTGCAAATCTGTCCCTGGGCAAATTCCGTCCCTGGAATGTCCCCAGATTTGCAAAGCCTGATAGTGCAGTTGGCTCTGGCTGGCTTCAGGAGCTGCTCGCTGCAGTGGCGCCTGCCATTTTTCACCGAAAGTCCCCATATGATGTGTCTTGTGCGCAACACATCATATGGGGACTTCCAGCAAGGAAAAATGGCGGGTGCATGGCAGCGGGCAGTGAGCAGCTCCTGAAGCCAGCCAGAGCCAACTGCGCTACCAGGCTGGCTCCGGGCTGCTGAGGCTGCCACTGCCGCTGCCACTGCCGAAGGGGAACCAGAGACGTCTGGTGGTACAGATCTCCTGCCCCCTTCCCTCTTTGTTTTGACTGATCAGGGGAGGCTCGGGAGTCGCAGCCGGCCAACCGTTGCTCAGTTTTTTTTAAAAAAACTCTGCTCATTTATGTTTCACAGGGTGTGAAAGAAGGGCTTTGCATCATGCGTGGCAGAGAAACTGCGTGCCTTGCACCCCTCCTGGGCAATGGCTGCCCACCTGTGACTCCTGAGCCCTCCCCCAATCTGTCAAAACAAAGGGGGAAAGGGGAAAGGGGAAGGGGGAAGGGGGAAGGGGGAAGGCTCAGGATATGCATGTCTGCTTGGGCCCTGGGTTTTTGCTTCTCCATTTGCACTACTGACTCCCTGTTGCTTCTCAGCTTAAAAAAAGGGGGGAGTGTCCCCAGGTTCATTGAAAAAAATCTGGTGGCCATATCGTATAGAAAGGTGGTATACAAATTAAAAGTGAAATGAAGTGAGAGCTCCCCCATGAAAGACAACAGCGGGGAATCCTTCACCAACATATCAGAGGGAAAGTGTTATGTTCTGAGTTGAATAGTATCCAAAATACAGCAGTCTGATTGGTCCTAGAACAATAGGATTAGGAATGCAGCCGTCTGATTGCTCCTAGAACAATAGGATCCAAAATGCAGCAGTCTGATTGGTCCTAGAACAATAGGGTCCAGAATGCAGCAGTCTGATTGGTCCTAGAACAATAGGATCCAAAATGCAGCCATCTGATTGGTCCTAGAACAATAGGGTCCAGAATGCAGCAGTCTGATTGGTCCTAGAACAATAGGATTCAGAATGCAGCAGTCTGATTGGTCCTAGAACAATAGGATTCAGAATGCAGCAGTGTGATTGGTCCTAAAACAATGCAGCAGTATGATTGGTCCGCAGGAGCCACCCAATCCAGCTCCACAACCTGATTGACTTACAGGAGATTCCCGGAATTAGCCAATCACGTGCAGCCCATTGTGTAAGTAATGCCTATAAAGCAGATATTGTGGGAGAACTTTCATTCCTCCTCACCACTATGAGCCGAACAAAGAGCATGAAATCTACTTTCGACTCCGAGTATATTTCAGAAGGCTTCCTTGGCACTGAGGGATACAGAATGTGTCCTCCTGTACAGAATAGCATTTGAGTATCTGGGTCCCAACTGCCAATAGCCATGCCTGCCAACACAAGTTTACCTCTTCATGCCCTGTGTGAGAGATCTTAACCTATTTACCTATTGCAATGCCTTAGCTAGAACTCAACAGGGGAAAGGCACTAACTCCCTCTCTTCAAGGGGAAATAAATATATCACTTATTTGCCCTATGTGACTGACGCTACCATGCTTCTTCCAAATTTTAAACCATAAAATAACTACTCAATAGGCTCATAACACTCTACCGTATAGGCAACTGAGCGCAGGCTTCAGGTCTTGCTTCTTTTTGCACGCACTGCCCATCTCTGCTGCAGTCTATTTATCACCTCCTCCTGGAAACTGAAACGCGTCCCTTTGAAATGCCATTCTCCTGATGCTAAGGTTAGTCAGACGAAGACAGCAATAAGAGTGCTTGCTATTTTTCTGTAAGATACATGTAAATGTGTGAGGCTGCCCTTTGCAGCCACATCCCATAAAATATTGCTTCGCACACCACATCTTTTTAAAGACATGTGCAGTGCTTGTGGTAGAGAACCGTGGCCATGCATGGCTCACCAGGATCACAGCACAGTGAGTTTTAGCACAGCCAGACTTAAACAAATGCAACCATTCAGGTAGCCCCAAACAGATACATAGGTCTCTTATGAATCCAAATGAGATGGGCTGCTCAGTGGCCAAAACAAGTCTCCTAAGAGCTTTAAATCAGCAAATAGGAAAAATGATTACACCCATTAACCCTACCTTCTTTGGAAGAATATTCATTTAACCTGGGCATTTATTTGGACTGGCTCCAGCAGATAAATGAATAGGCAACAAATGATGAGTTGTGGTTCTGTTAGGGGGTCTCCACTATTGTCAGAGTCTTTCTTGTCTGCAAGTGGAGTCATTATGCATTTATAAACCAGGAAGGACTACAGAAATCACCTGTGAATTGAAAAGCCTGTTCCCATTCTAGCATCACACCGAAGACCTGGAATACTCGGGCGAAGAGATTGGGGGAATGTTGCAGAGATGGGCTAGCTCAGTGCCCACCCTTTCCCACTGAACTCTATGGAACAAAAGCCGAGACACAGTTGAAATAAGGCAAAACCTCTTCCCGGCTCGAGACACCAGAGCCACACATGGGAGGGTTAGATGTTTATCTTTGTTTATCTTCTGCAAGCTTCACTGCCATGATAATAAGTGCTAAACGTCAGGCAATGTCGTTGGAATACAACCTGCCCATCGCTCCTGACATTGGGGGAGCAATCCCCCCCATGTGCCGAATGAGCAAAGGGGTCACATTCTGTGGCCTCAACCATCACACAGTCATGAGCACTGTGAAAGGGCCTCCTCTCCAGTCAGCATGGGGGGAACCCTAAAGTTTTGAGAGAGAGAGAGATTTTAGTTTATAAAAGTAGGTGCAATGTCTCTTTTTTTTCCAAGTTGCACTTTCTACAGATCAGTTTCATTTGTTGTGAGACATTAGTGTTACATTAGGAAGAAAAGGGGGGGAGAGGTGGGAGGGGGTTTGGGTGGCAAGGCTTCTATTCTACTTGGTGTATGTGTGGGGTTTTGTGTCAGCATCACTTGTGTGGTTTCTCTTTACTATTCGCTTGCATTTCTTTGGTGGTGAGAGAAGCTGATTCATTCATAATGCTTTTATCCTGTGCCATTTTCTTAACTTCCCAATCCTTAAAACGTTTCCCAAGCCTCTTTTACTTCTACTTCTATTCCAATTCCCTTTTTAGTAGTTTTTAAAGTTCGGGATTAACCTTACGTCTCGGAATGCTTTACTGCTTCACCTTCAGAGCCTGTGGCATTGCTTTGTGGGTCTAGAATGGATCCTAGCATTCGCATCTTCAATCCTGCTCCTCCTGAGCCCTGATGGGTCCGGTATATTTGCAGAAGAGTTGCCCTGAATGCAGCCAGATCCCCCAACCCCAAGGATTTACCTCCTCAGGTTTCGAGGTTCGCGGAGCCCTAGCGTACCTCTTTTTTGCCTTGCAAAGCTCAGGACCTCTCCAGAGAGTTGATCCTGCGCTCCTTCAAATGGCTGTGATAAAACAGGAAGTCACCAGTGCTTCTATTCTACTTAGTGTATGTGTGGGGTTTTGTGTCAGCATCACTTGTGTGGGTTCTCTTTACTATTCGCTTGTATTTTTTTGGTGTGTGAGAGAAGTTGGGGTGGCCTAGGGTGTGGTTGGCTGTTTTTGATTGGCTGTAGTGAAATTTGTTTCTCTCTCTCTCTCTCTCTCGCTCTGTGTGTGTGTGTGTGTGTGTGTGTGAATCAGGTTAGGCAGATTGATTCGTATGCTGTTGGCAGGTTCTTCTCGTTGTCTTTTTGGGCTCTATATGTGTTGAAGGGTGGCGCTGTGGTTTAAACCACAGAGCCTAGGACTTGCTGATCAGAAAGTCGGCGGTTCGAATCCCCGCAACGGGGTGAGTCACCGTTGCTCCGTCCCTGCTCCTGTCAACCTAGCAGTTCAAAAGCACGTCAAAGTGCAAGTAGATAAATAGGTACCACTCCAGCCGGAAGGTAAACAGCGTTTCCGTGCGCTGCTCTGGTTCACCAGAAGCGGCTTAGTCATGCTGGCCACATGACCCGGAAGCTGTACGCCGGTTCCCCTGGCCAATAAAGCGAGATGAGCACCGCAACCCCAGAGTCGGCCACGACTGGACCTAATGGTCAAGGGTCCCTTTACCTTACTTTAACCTTATCGGCGTGAAGGCGGTGTCTTCTGTTTGTCCCATGTCAGTTTCAGTTTGTTGGTTAGTTTTTTTCTAATAAGGCTGCTTCCCACACTATTTGATACCATTGGTCCATGCCGACTCCTGACAGGTCTCTCCAGTGTCTGGCTAGGATGCTTGCTTCTGGCTGCTGAGAGTAAGTGGCCTATGAGCTCTTTGTGATGTGAGTGGGCACCAGTGTCTTGGAAGATGTACTGTATATCTGTGTTTCCACAGGGCTCCTTCATGCAGCGGCCAAATATACCGCCAGAGGGTGGAGTGGCTGGTGCACATGCCTCCAGTGTGAATGGCTCTGCAAAACTCACACCCAAGTTCTTTCAGTGTTCAGGGTTCCCTTGCTGTGTGCACATTAGAGCATACAGACCCCTTGCTTGCAGCCCCACCCACCCCTAATGTAGACTTTATCTTTAGAAAAACATGCATTTCAAGAGGAAACCTGATATGCTGAGCATTTCCCCCCAGCGAAAAAGGACAAGAGCAGATTCCGAAGGTGGGATGTGACTGTCCAGGATCTTTGCTGTTTCTTTTTCCCTGGGGGTGTATTTCCTTTGTTGCGGCGTATTAACAGATATGCTACATCCCAGTGAGGATGGGTTACTTGGTGTCTATCAACAGAATCTGTATAGAACCATTCCCCTAAGGGATTAATTCAACTTTTGATTCAATCTTGTGAGGTTTAAATTAAATCATGAAGTTACAAACCTCCAAGGAACTAGTGTACTGTTTGTGACCTTCTTTATTACTTTCTGCTGTTTGATAAAGTAGAGAAAATTGATTTGTAACACTGTGCAGTGGTGCTTGTGAACCTAGAATATCAATGTTGAGTACAAGTTGACAATATCAGCTTGCATCCATAGAATGCAATGCAGGGAAATTAATTAATGCTAAGAAATTATGACGATTGTGCTTCTTAATGTTAAATCTGCAATTAAGCCTCAATGTTTTTTGCTTTTTTTCCTCCTATCCCCACGAACATCTTTTTAAAAAGTGGACAGAATGCAAGCTACATCATACATTATTCAGTTACAGTGAGAGTTGAGCAGATCCTAACTTCTGTTATCTGCTCACACTAGATACAGTATATGTAAATAGTAATAACAGTATTAAGAGATTGCTTTTTGAACAATAGGATAAAATACATAGCCTTATAATTCCTTTGAGAAGTGAGAGCTGGACCATAAAGAAGGTTGACCGCCGAAGAATTGATGCTTTTGAATCATGGTGCTGGAGGAGACTCTTGAGAGTCCCAAGAAGATCAAACCTATCCATCCTTAAGGAAATCAGCCCCGAGTTCTCACTGGAAGGACAGATCCTGAAGCTGAGGCTCCAATACTTTGGCCACCTCATGAGAAGAGAAGACTCCCTGGAAAAGACCCTGATGTTGGGAAAGATGGAGGGCACAAGGAGAAGGGGATGACAGAGGACGAGATGGTTGGACAGTGTTCTCAAAGCTACCATCATGAGTTTGACCAAACTGCGGGAGGCAGTGGAAGACAGAAGTGCCTGGCATGCTCTGGTCCATGGGGTCATGAAGAGTCGGACACGACTAAATGACTAAACAACAACAACAACATAATTCCTTTAAAACAAATTAACCATGCAGCATAGATAGATCCCAATCCATAATGTATTCTGAGCTCAGATATTATGTCTGCTAACTGTAAGGGGCCAGAAGATACAAATTAAATCAATGTGGGATAAATTACAGGTAGCAAAGACTAGAGTTATATTTGTGTAACAGAAGGCTCAAAGAGTGAGCCATAACACCTGCTTCAGGATCAGCTGTCACCCTGAAATGCATGTGATTCGCCACCCACAGACAGCAGTGCAATGGATTTGGAGAACAGATATGGCAATCAAACTGTGATGTTTCTAGTGTTATCAAACACCTTTGACTTCTTTTGATGTTCATTCTGATGTTTCACCTGAAGAATAGCCTCTAAATCCATTATACATATTTTGCTTCAGCCAGAATCCTGTGGCAACTTAAGGGTGTGCAGATACAACCTCTTCCCCTGTAAATTTAGAAGCAGTTGTGTGCTTGGCGTTGGGCTCAGGAAATCTAAGCAACAAAAAAAAGTGCACTTTTGAAAGGTTCAGACCACTATCTTCATTAAACACCAAGCCCAATTGTATTCAAATGTCGATGAAAACCTGCTCCTTGATCTCAGGAGCGATCATGCAAAATTTTGTTACAGTATCTTAGGAGATGTCCAAATGCCTGCCGAACAATGAATTTCCCAAAATATATAGATTTTTGCTTCCCTCCACATTCTTACCTCTCCCCCAGTTGGTGAAGAACCTCTAAACATGCTTCAAATTTCACAAGAGAAAGAATGCAGTGGCAACTAATTTCAGCCAATAGGATTGTAGTAGGAGGTAATGTTGAGTACCCCCCCCCCATTGTTAGTAATATTCAAGAATATTGGCTATTTGCCTAACATAATATCTAGGAACCATGCTGTGGGACAAATTGCAATGGAATATTAATTTCAATAGTTCCTGTTTATGCTGCATAGAAGCTTACAATCACATAATTGGCTAATTAGCTGAAATCAATATGTGAAATCATCCCATCAACAAATGCTATACTTCTTAGTTCTTCTTCCCTTCTTAGATTCCCAGGTCACAATGCCCAAATGACAACAGAAGCTTCGGCTGCCAGAATTTCCCTTGTGCACAATTCAATCCTGCCCCTCTCTCTTCATTTTTTGACAACGGCAATGATCCAATTAAAATTTTGCTGGATCCAGATTGCATCATTTCCCATCGCTCTTCTCTTTTGGAAGAACTCCTGCCAAGTATCCAATGGTGCCCAGCAAGAAATGGGTTGAGGGTCTTAGCCACTCAGATGGTGATGATGCTCCATCACCAGATCAGGTACATTGGGAAGTGAAAAGGATTTCTCTCTCCTTACCTGCTTCTCCAATGCAATTCTTTAAGGGGTGGATTTTTACTCTTGATGTCAGGAGCTGGAGTCAGGTGTAGGTCAGCAAATAAAAAAAACAGAGCACCCGATGTCAGTGAAGTTTTTATTCCAAGAAACAAAACAGCTCAGTAGGTCTTGCCCCAATGAAGCTGTTGTGAGAACTAAAGGCCTTCCCACTGCTCTCTCTTCCCCCAGTTCTTTCCCCAGCAACCTAAGGCTGCATCATCTTGTCTCTCATTGCTCCAACTAGTACGTTCCGGGCACAATTCAAAGTGTTGGTGCTGACCTTTAAAGCCCCAAATGGCCTCAGTCCAGTATATCTGAAGGAGCGTCCCCACCCCATCGTTCTACACAGACACGGAGGTCCAGCTCTGAGGACCTTCTGGTGGTTCCCTCACTGCGAGAAGCCAAGTTACAGGGAACCAGGCAGAGGGCCGCCTTGGTAGTGGCACCTACCCTGTGGAACACCCTCCCACCAGATGTCAAAGAGAACAACTACTACCTGACTTTTAGAAGACATCTGAAGGCAGCCCTGTTTAGGGAAGCTTTTAATGTTTGATGCATTACTGTATTTTAATATTTTGTTGGAAGCCGCCCAGAGTGGCTGGGGAAGCCCAGCCAGATGGGTGGGGTATAAATAATAAATTATTATTATTATTATTATTATTATTATTATTACTTCTCTGCATGATCTGAAAGACAAGGAGGGAAGGGAGCTGGTCACAGCAGGAGGGGGAGACTCCCTGGATTCCTCCATAATCTGCCTCATCGCATCTCTTGGCCCCACTCCTCTCCCATCTCAGAGTCTGGACTGTTCTCTGCCACACCCTCTTCTTGCTCACTAAATCCTACCTCTTCAACTTCCGACACCTCCTCCTCCTAGTCTGCTCCCTCTGCCCTCATCATCCCACCACCGATCCCCTGGATCTGAACCTTCTTCCCTTGGGAGTTACCTTGACCATCCAGTTGATGGGACATTGTAGCCCAGAACTTCTTGAGGAGGCCACCACACTAGCAATGTAAATGCAAAAAATATCTCTGTCCCCAAACTAGCTTTCCTTTGACACATTTTATTTCTAACGCTTGCCCTTCTGGTTCCGAAAAAATAGAGCCATCTTGAAGATGCAAATTGCTATTAAAACCAAGAAAAGAACTGCATGCCATTGCTGCGCACACTTGGCTACAAAATGTACCTGATGCTGTAGCCCTCTTTAGATACTGTGGTCCATGCAGTTACAAACTTGTGGTCAGGAAGAGCTGCCCCACCTCTCCTTGCTCCCATTTTGAAGTTGGGAACCTGCTGAAAGTACATGTGCTCCCTGCTAAATGACACAGGGAGCCTACATGTATACAGGAGGCTCTGCAGTTCAACGTGAGGACTGCAACAAGGACAGGCTGATGGGGATGTTATAGGGAGTGGGGGCAGGGAGCACAGTGGCACTCTCCCTCTAATGAAACGGACTGAACATCCAAAATAATCTAAACCCTCTAACAAGAAGAGGTGGGTTCTATTACCTGTGCCAATTACACAAAAACAATTATTTATACAATTTATTCTGGGGAATGCAATGCAGCAGACACAGAACCTCGCCTCTGCCCAACTAGATTCTATTTCAATAGCCATTCCTTTGCACAGATTCAAACCAGAAGATTAAGAAAACTTTCAGACGAAAGCAGAAATGCTGTCCAATTTCATGCTCCAAAGTCTGTGTCGCCCCTCCCTCCCCCCAGTCCGTACATGCAGAATCCTGTCCACAGCTAGCTTGGAAAGACAGACATTGCTTGCCCAGGACAAATAAGGGAAAAATCAACAAGTGGGGTTGAAACATTCAATTCCCTTTATTTTGCTCATTGAGGCTGCATGTACTGCATGTTTTGTTTTTGCTTTTAAAGGGGGGGATCGGGACATCACAGGAAATTGTCATACAGCGAGTTTAAAAACTACAACAGTACATATAGAGATCAAGCGGGTGCCCAGGGAGGGCTCGTCTAATAGCTCGCTCTCCTTTGTTCAGTATAGTTTTTACCACTTTCTCCCTACTGTACACATTTTACAGTAGTTGCATCAGATCAGTAGTTTCACATTATTGAAAATGTCTGTCACATAGGTACAAATTTAGAATCATCACATTACATGGCTAGTCTAGGTCATTTATAGATCAGATCTTATACTACAGTGATTGAAGTTCCATTACAGCCATCCTAAAAGGACACATAATCATTGCCTACTGGAAGCTCACATCTAAAGGGATATAAAAAGGTTTTATTTTATTTTTTCCCAAACTGACCCAGCTCATTACACACTAACAGCAAAAACCACTCCTTCTGCGTTATGATCTTTGCTGGCAGGACAGCAGTGGTTTGGAGCCATTTTGCACCAATTTTCTCCCCCAATTTTGGACTCCCTCTGTTTGGATTCTGATCATTTTTGTGTTATGGAGGAATTGCTTTGTTATATCGCTTAGAAAGGCTATTGTTTCTAAGTAGTGGTTCTCTTACCAGATATGGTACTTACCACAGCATGGGAACAGAGGCAAAACATCTTCATCTAAAGAACATACAGATCTATGCTACAATTTGGCAACGTAGGATATGTGCAAATATGAAACGCCTTTTTGAAGAAGCGCTTGATGGGCTACCCACAGAGATTGTCCAACAATATCTGTCCCGACCTGGAGTTGCTTGCAGTTATGCATGACTATTTGCGCCAGAAATGTGGATGTGAATGCGATGCAATGAGAATAGATGGTATCTGAATTGAGATAGGCATCTGATAGGCACCTTCATTCCCCTGTTCAACAAGAGATGTGTGTATGGCAGCATGCTTCCCATGCAGAGATTGGACCAGATTGCTCTCCAACCACACAATCACATTAATTCCATATGTGCTTTGATACCGGCAAAGGGAGAACCATCTTCAAGAGCAAGATATTTATCAGGCCAGAAATAAACAAAACCCTGAACCGTGACATAGCAGCTACCTGAAAACATAAGCACGCACACGTTTTTCTTTATGTCAGCAATCCAGGGCCAAATAGGATGTATTTAAAAATTGAACCACTAAAATTGAAAGGCAAAAAATCGGCAATGCGTCTCATCCTTGAACACATGATATACTAAATATTGATTTCTTAAAAAATAATTTATTGCTTTAATTTTTTTTTTCCTTTACAACAGAAGACACTCAAAATCCAGAAAGAAAAAAAGCTGTAAACGTTTAGTTTGGCATTCACACAATCAAAAGTTAAAATACCTGTATCTTCAACCTACAAAGCAATGGATGGCAAGGATTACGCAGATTGACAGGGTGCGAAACAGAACTTGCGAAAAAGTTCTCTTTTTATTGCTATCTACCTACTGAGGAATACAAAGACGGAAAAGAGCAGGCATAGAACAGGACACAGTGGAATCTACTGGAAAACAATATGCTGGTGATAAAAATGAGGATAGCTGTCAGACTCAGCTGCACTGATCATGGGACAAAATTGTTTCCCCTGCACTTTAGGGAAGGGGGGGGGGAATAAATAGGTAGGTATGTTGTATCTTCAGAAGCAATCACTGCCAAACAATGGTAAGTGCTCCACTGAGACCATCCCTGTTTCAAATGTATAACTACACATGTCTCCTTCAGCATGGGAACTGTGTAGGCAAGAGCCTTGCCCATGGATATTTCCTACCCCATGTGAGACTACCCCACACAGTGCATAGTTAAAACTATGAAACTGGTTACTGAAAGGTGTGGTGTTGGCTGTGAACCCAGACAGCTTGAAAAGGGGAGAAATTGAAGGAACTTAAGGCTATCAATTGCTATCAGTGATGGCTCCAGGATAGCATGCCAGTCACTGGAGGACAAGAGTAGAAGGCAGCTATTGCATTCACAACCTGCTTACAGAATTCCTTTTTAACGGACTCTGGCAAGCAGGTTCTAAGCTGAACTAGGTAAGACTTCTGTCCAATCCAGAAGCATCCTAGGTTCTTATTCAGTATCCTATCAGTGGCTACTGGCCATGGTAATTAAATGAAGCCTCCAGTTTCAGAGTGTAGGATGGGAGAATTTTATCCAGCTCTCTCCCCTCCATCAGTTGACTTTTAAATGTTTAAATCGAATCAAATGCTTTTGAACAGCCAAAAAGCTCAACCCCTTTCCTTTCAAAATATTCTGCCTCTGCCACTCTCCCATTCATTCCTCCAGGACAAATGAGATCCCCCACTTTTGCACTAGGGATAATGGGGGCTTGGAATCAAGTTTCACCATCCACAGCAGGAAATGATGCCGGGAACATTATTTGCAACCAAAGAGCCTGTTCTGTTTTGCCACCTGTGGCCCCTTCCCCCAAAGCAAGGCTGCCCCACCTCCCTTGGGGACAATCGAGGGACGAACCTGACCCAAATGGTTCAGTTCACATGTCTATCAGAGGTGCCAGGTCACATGAAGTGGAAGTGGCTCCCCCATGCTGTGTGCACAGGAGAAAGTAGACACAGTTGATTACAATTCAGAAACCACTTCCGCTTTCAAGTAACAACCAGTTGTTACCATATTTTTGGTGCTGAGGTGTTAATATCTCAGTACTGAAAAACATGGGATATGTTTCAATGTCCCCACCTGAATATGCATGTGAGCAGGAACTGGGTTGGTAGAGCATGGGGCTTTTAATTATCAGGGTCAAGGGTTCAAGCCCCACATTGGGCAAAAGATTCTTGCATTGGGGGGGTTGGACTAGATGACCCTCGGGGTCCAAAGACCCCTAGTTAATACTGCAGTGTATTCCACCTACTGCTATATATGCTCACTGGGTGGCTCAAGCAGGCAAATGGCTGCCCACCATCTCCACTGCCATCACACCATGGTGTGGGCATGTTCAAGGGCTCTGTGGTTGCAGCAGCCAGGTACACAAGATCTAGATAAAATTCAACTGAGCGCTGCTTTCCCTTTTGCCTGCCTCTATTACAGCGGTTCTCAACCTCTGGTTCCCCAGATGTTGTTGGACTACAGCTCCCATCACCCTTGGCTAGCAAGGCCAGAGCTCAGTGGTGATGGGAGTTGTAGTCCAACACCATCTGGGGTCCCACAGGTTGAGAACCGCTGCTCTATAATCAACTGCAGGTTGGCACAATGAGCCACTTGAGTCAATGGGAGGTTCTGTGCATGACTCTCAAATCCCCACTTGAGTCCATTCTCTTCACTCATTTTCTTAGGGCTGGACAGGCACACAAGGCCTTCCATTCCCCACGGTAGCCCCTTTGGTTGCCTATGGATCTCTAGACAGAAAACAGGGATCTACTGAACCATATTGGGATTCTCTGTGTGCACTGGTGTGTCTGCCCATGTGGCGTCTAAAGAGTTTGGTTTGGGCAGGTCTGTATACATTCTTAGAGCCATAAACTCTCTGGGGAGATTTTCGTTTATTCTGTAAACAAGCAGTGAATGCCCTGAAGAGCAAACTTAAAAGGAGTAACAACCTTGCGATGGGTGTTTGACTTGAAATCCAATAGGGTAATTGACAGGAATGACTTGAATGGACAAGACATCAGTCATATGACGGCTGCACAAGTTAGTCTATTTTAGCTGCTTGCATTGTGCCAGCCCATAAACTTGCAAATGGATTCTGCAATCCTGATACGATCTGAAGGCTCCCACAATGTCATGGGCACCTCTAAGGCCATATTAGTGCATAGTTAAAGAAAAAGAAGAAGGAAGAATCACTGCTTCTGAAGGAAGAAAAAGCTAGATTTCCCCCCCCCCCCCACCAAATGAAAATAATACATTTAGCAACCTGACAACCGGTGTGCATCCTACATAAAAATGTCCACTGGCCTTTTTATTATTTTAGTCACCTCATAATTTATAATAAATAGGTTAATCACAACCGATAAATATGCATCTTTAAGTAAACAAAGGAATGAAGAATTAGTGTTTATACAGAGGATGCGTACATTTCAAAATCATAGATAATCATTGAACTCTGCCAATGAACAGATTACTGGCTTCAAGAACAGTGTTCAGACACACAGGATTATTGTAAAAACCATAACTGTGCTCTGTACCACAGCAAATTTTCTTTATCAAATTAAAGTCACAACGATTAAAACAAAGTATCATTTTTAAAAAGATTTGTGACTTCTAGTTCCAAAACTATCATCGATACATAAAATAAAAACACTTCTTAATGATTTCCCATTTGAGAAGCTTCACATAAAATTATGGCATCTCCTAGAAAAAACTTTAAAATGAGAAAAATATCCCGCCCCGCCCCCATTAATAAATTTTGTTTATATAAAACAGCTAAAGAAAGAGGCACCCCCCAAAAATGTGGGAAAAAATATTGCAAAGGAGGTTAATGTCTTGTTGCCCAAGGTTAAGTTCTTGACAAAGGTATGATCCAGCCAAAGTTAAGTACTTTTGCAGTGCAATTAAGTATGGCTAGGACTGCAGTCTCAACCAAACTCAACTGAGAGATTTAAGTGTGTGCCCAACTCCTCCCATGAAATGAATAGGACTTAGAGATGCAGAGAGGCAAACTCCTGGTAGTTGCTTCTCTGCTAAGCCTTGCAACCTCCTTCTTGACTTTATGTCCTAAATAAGACATCCATCGGGAGGGCCCAGGGCTTTAATATCAAATGTAATACAAATATATGGAAATATATATCCAGATCCCTACACTGGCATACTGCGAAATACCGTGGGTAGACATTTTGTGGCATGGCAATGGACAGACACAATTACGCCAGTCTAGCTAATCGATAACTTTTGTTTTTAACTTTGGCTGAATTCTGGTCAATGTTATTAGATAAGCTACTCAAAGAGGGGATGGATGATGTGCGTATAGCATCAATATTTTTGCACTCAACACGCACCCACACACACTTTTCTTTTTCTTTTACAATCAAATATATATAAGCGTTAAGTTCAGCTTTCTAAATATGTTAGTGTACAATATTGTTCTGCCCCATATAATTACATTTGAATATTCTTGATTAAGAAAAATTTCAGCAGTTTTTCCCCTCTTCTTCTTAAAAGAACGCTGCATTTACAGTGCATAGCTGTAACAAAAAAAAGCATCGTCTTGTCATACGGTATGTACACAAAATAAAAATACTCCATTTAACATCTGTAAATACTTAACTACATTCATGAATGTAGTATATAATCTAACTGTACATCCACAACCCCCTCCAACCCTCCCCATAAGATTTGCCCTCAATGTTTTTGTAGCGTAACACCATGTTGGCTCATCGAAGGGAGAAAAACACCCAAGAAGCTGGCTGTTAATGAGGGTCTCGAAATTTCTCTATGTGAGATAAATGTTTTGGACGCTGACATGGATGACACAATTAAAAAGACAGAACTTTAAAACGCTATGGAAGTTTTGAATCCTTCCACCATTCTCTGCCCTTCCCTTGCCTTCGTGAGAGAAGCACAATGAAAGATGGTGGACCGTGTGGATCTGTAGATTTCTTCAGGATTGTCGTCATTTTAAAACAACATGGCGTGAGAAGCTTCTTGAATGAAACAAACAAACAAACAAAATCCCAAAACCTGCAGTGTGTCTCAGGTTGTCAGCAGCGGAAGTTTGAATTTGCTTCATTTTGAAAATGTTCTATGTACACAATTTTGCAGTTCGCATATATATTTTTTTTAAACGTATCTCTATGGAACTGCTGCCATGTCAAATGGTTCTCGCTTGGCACTCTACAAAGATCAAAACCCTCGCCCTCTTCACCCTGGAAATGCAAAGTTGAGACTCAGGGGTACACAATTGCTCACACCAGACCCATTTTGCCTCTTCATTCCTTAAGCAGCTGTCCATGTAAACTATGTTTTTGTATATGGAGAGTGTGTGGAGTTAGGGAGAAATTTGTAAGCGTGACTTCTTCATTGTTCGTTATTGAAGGACTTGACGTCCATGAGGTATTCGCCATCCCTCCATTTTCCTTGGCCATGATGCACGTTACCTCCGCAAGCTTCGCTGTGCCTCTTTGAGTAAGCTGTCAAAATCCATGGAGTCATACTTGCTCTTAGTAGAAGCAGGATCAAAATCATCTGAGTTTGAATCTAGAAGAAGAGATAGGGAGGTAGAGTCTTGACTATTGTGACTATGATTTTTTTTATATAGAGAGAGTCTCCTTGACGTGACAGTACGGGCTGGTTTGCATGCAACTTTGGGAATGCAAATTGTACTAGGATTCAACAAGACTAGAGTCCAATCTGCAATGGATAACAATACAGTGGTGCCTCGCAAGATGAAATTAATCTGTTCCGCGATTTTCTTCGTCTAGCGGTTTTTTCGTCTTGACAGCTTAGCGGATTAGCGCTATTAGCGGTCTAGCAGCTTTTAGCGATCAGCTGAGAAGCGGCTTATCAGCAGAACATCTGATAAGCGGCTTAGCGCTTAGGGAAAGGGCGGAAAAAAGCGGGGGGGGAAACGCGGGAACTCGCAAGATTTTTTCGTCTTGCGAAGCAACCCCATAGAGAAATTCGTTTAGCGAAGCGCCTCCAAAAACGGAAAACCCTTTCGTCTAGCGGGTTTTTCGTCTTGCGAGGCGTTCGTCTTGCGGGGCACCACTGTAACTAATTTGGCTACCTATTTGAGTAGTCGCCTAGCAACTATTACACATTCTTCATGCTATTTATCTGTTTGTTTTTCTTTTTTTTAAAAAAGATTTTATTAAATATTTTTCATAATACAATAAGACAAAATAAACTAATCTAAATAAAAACAGAAACAAACAGCAAAGTGGAAAAAATAGACGAAAAGAAAAAAAGAGGGAAAATAAAAAGGACTTCTGATTGTCAATTACATAAAATAAATTATTCAAAGTATTCACTCTAGAATGACATCCCACTAATCTACTTTTTTGCTAGGAAATATTTTCCCAGTCTTCCAAACCAAGTAATTCAGATTAAATCATTTTCTTTTTTTACACAAAAAATCCAAAAGGGATTGGTTACCAATAAATTTCAACAATACCTTTCCTCTAATCAAACATATCGACGTTATTGCCAACTACTTCCACAGCCATTCCTCCATATTAAGCACTGATATTTCCACCTCTGTCTATACTAAAGTCTCTCTGTGATGATATATTAAATGATATTCCATAATTATTTCTTATTATGCATTCATTAATTCGCATCCAGTTCCATATCTTCCGTTCCCATTTCCTGTTGTATTTCTCATAGTTTTCCATCTTGGATTTTTTTAAAAAATTACCCCCTTCCATTTGCATTCTTCATGCTACTACAGGTCCAGCCAACATTATTTTTAGTAACGTGGCTTCCTTCCAACCTTATCTTTACTGCTGTGTGGGGTATAGGAATTCGTTCAACTTCCCCCAAAATATAGTCTGGCCCCCCCACAAGGTCTGAGGGACAGTGGACCAGCCCCCCTGCTGAAAAGGTTTGCTGACCCCTGTAATAATGACACAGAGCCCAATGGAAGGAGACTCCGCTACCACTACAAGAAGTATTAGAAGGGGCTATTTTTATTTACACACGTAAAGGTAAAGGGACCCCTGACCATTAGGTCCAGTCGTGACAGACTCTGGGGTTGCGGTGCTTATCTTGCTTTATTGGCTGAGGGAGCCAGCGTACAGCTTCCAGGTCATGTGGCCAGCATGACAAAGCCGCTTCTGGTGAACCAGAGCAGCTCACGGAAACACCGTTTACCTTCCCGCTGGAGTGGTACCTATTTATCTACTTGCACTTTGGCGTGCTTTCAAACTGCTAGGTTGGCAGGAGCAGGGACAGAGCAACGGGAGCTCACCCCGTCACGGGGATTCGAACCGCCGACCTTATGATCAGCAAGCCCTAGGCTCTGTGGTTTAACCCACAGCGCCACCCACGTCTTACACACACACACACACAAACACACACACACTTCAGCAGCAGGGCTACTGGTACAGGACTCTTACCCCAGTGAGATGATATCTGGATATGTAAGCAAATGCTTACTACAAGCCCCTCAACAAAAACCCCTCTTAGCTTTAGTGCTGCATTTAATTCACAACATATTATGTTAATGGGTCACAGTTATTCCTTGCAGAATGTTACAAGCCATTTTGAACACAAATTGTGGGCTCATCAGACATACTGTTCTGGTAGTTCCATTAACTACAACCACCCTTTAGAAAACAGATTAGTTTAAAATACATAATAAATTAGCTATTTGTGTTCAGGGTTTCGCTATTCTACATTTGACTCATCCCCCCCCCTAAAGGAAAGGGACAGCAATCTTTAAAACAAAAACTCAGAAAGGCATTCTGAAGTTCTGATGAGGAAAAGGTTTGAGGGGATACACTGACAACATGGAAAGCTCTTCCAGAACTAACACCCAGTGATGGATAATGTTCAAGGAGGTCTCTTTAAGGCAGCTTATTCTATACCCTAGATGTTTTGAGATACTAAAAATGCCCCTGACTTCATCAATGTGGAAGATAAGTCAAGGCTTCAATCCGTCTTTACTGGTTTTATCAGCCAGTGTTTGAACAAATGATTTGCCACCTTTTATATTTTCATCACTGGGCCTCTATCTCTCCGGCAGTCAGCTGCCTTTCTGTGGGTTTACACTATCTATTTAGCCAGTGAAGTGAATTATAGCATATTCACTTTGAACAATGCATATCGCCTTTATCATTTAGACTCGGAGAAGACATCAATTGGCTAGGGGAAATATTGTTTTGTATTCACTTCCCGCATTACACAAAGAAGAGGGAGAGTGTACAAGATTTCAGACAGACAGAGGAATAGCAGCATGTTGAAATCTTAACGATCCCGGTCATTAATTTAATGTTTAAAAACCTCCACACAATTAGACTATTAAGGACGGCTACAAGTGTCATCACACTTGATCCTATTTTTGGTGAAAGAGAAACATTTCCTGTCCTCCTGCTTAACCTTTAATATTCAAATATATAGTTAAGAGAATTCATTATAATAAAAAGGGTCTTTGGATAAACACATCTGAGAAGCCATTTATCAGGAGATTGCTAGCTGCCTTATGTACAGGTGCTGCTGTGGTGATGTATGAAATGGCTAAGGTCCAGGATGCTAGGCAGGTAAAGGGTGAGGGACCCTGGACGGTTAAGTCCAGCCAAAGGCGACTGTGGGGTTGCGGCGCTCATCTCGTTTTCAGGCAGAGGGAGCCAGTGTTTGTCCACAGACAGCTTTCCGGGTCATGTGGCCATGACTAAACCGCTTCAGGTGCAATGGGACACTGTGACAGAAACCAGAGCGCACGGAATCACTGTTTACCTTCCTGCCACAGCAGTACCTATTTATCTACTTGCACTGATGTGCTTTTGAACTGCTAGGTTGGCAGGAGCAGGGACAGAGCAATGGGAGCTCACTCCATTGCAGGGATTTGAACCGCCAACCTTCCAATTGGCAAGCCCAAGAGGCTCAGTGGTTTAGACCACAGCGCCACCCAGGTCCCCAGGTCCAGGATGCTATAGGGACTCCCTTCTTCCAAATGATGCTGCCTGCTTCCTGAGATCAGAAGGAGAGGCCCTTCTCTGTATATCATCCATGGTGGAAGAATACCTGTTTCCCACCTTGTCCCATCTAGGGTGGGAAGGAGAGGAGGAGAAGTTTGGATTTGATATCCTGCTTTATCACTACCCGAAGGAGTCTCAAAGCGGCTAACATTCTCCTTTCCCTTCCTCCCCCACAACAAACACTCTGTGAGCTGAATGGGGCTGAGAGACTTCAGAGAAGTGTGACCAGCCCAAGGTCACCCAGCAGCTGCATGTGGAGGAGCAGGGAAGCGAACCCGGTTCACCAGATTACGAGTCCACCGCTCCTAAGCACTACACCACATCGGCGGGCCTTCTCAGCGACTGCACCCAGGTTAGGAAACACCTTGCCCTGTAAAAATGCGGTTGGCACACCCCCTTGCTATTTTCCACCAGTTGTTGAAAAATGTGTTTTGATTCTAACTGATGACCTCGTCTCGTTGGCTGCAATTTCAAATGCTGAAAGCCGCCGTGAGTGGTTTTTTTGTACAGGAAGCACTGGGCTATGAATGTTTTAATGTTTAAAAAATGGCTTTATTACAATTTGAAGGTGGTGAAAATATGAGAAGAGAGCATGAGGATTAGCACATGTGTTTCGTCCCTAGTGCAATGCTGCTGTCTGAAGCCCACTAACTGCCCAAGTGCAGTTCTGCAGCGGCTCAGAGAACGCAGGCACAACTGAAATCTATGGTGGCAGGGAAGCAACTTCACAACACTTTACCACAAGCAGAGCCAGGCTCCCTTTTGCTGTCACCACATGTGGAGAACGTCGAAATGGCAATCTTCCACACTAGCAAAAACAGACCTAAATTTGGTTCTGAAAGCACTTTTGAAACAACTGCAGCTACTTTCCAAACAAGGTCCTCTAAATTTAATTTTTATTGTTTGTTCCAGCTTGAAAAATCATAGGAAGACCCTCGAGTAAACTGAAATTGCAGACCCTACATTCAGCCCCCCCCCCAAGTAAATGCCATACCTAGGTCTGCATAGTTAGACTTGCAAAATTCCTTTTGTCCACAAAAATACAGTTCGAAGTCAGGTTCGTTGGCTCTGCGCAGTGTGTACCCATTTTCTAGAGCGGCAAAGGCATCACAAGTGTAGCGGTAAGTGATGAAACCATAGCTATCTCTGTAATTGAAAAGAAAACATGCTGTTGAGAATTACAATTAAAAAGTATTAATGCACGTCAACGTCACCATTTCCTAAGAAGCAAGAACTCTACGGGGGCTCACCTAGCGTAAATGCCAACACCACTGCATCCATTCATCAGCTCAATTGTCCTGTCAGCCAGCTAAATACTTTTTTCTGGGACATGAAATCTCAACTATAGCAAGATGAATAAACAAGGGGGGAAAGCGGGGGGGGGGGGGGAAGGTTTTTTAAAACTTTAGCTTGACTTCTGACACAGCAGTTTCTTGTTGCCATGAACTTACGGGCATCTTTCTTTCTTTTTTAAGTGTACAGGGGTACCGTGGGTTACAGACACCTCAGGTTACAAACACTTTGGGTTACAGACTCTGCTAACCCGGAAGTAGTACCTCGGGTTAAGAACTTTGCCTCAGGATAAGAACAGAAATCTTGCGGCAGCGGTGGCATGGCGGCAGCGGGAGGCCCCCATTAGCTAAAGTAGTACCTCAGGTTAAGAACAGACCTCCGGAACAAATTAAGTTCTTAGGAAGTGTGTACAGTGGTACTTCTGGTTAACAAGGAATAATCTTAAAAGCTAATCTCACCCATTATCCTGTAGATTTACGGTGCACTCCTCAATTTCACCAAAAACTTCAAACCGGTCTCTCAGTTCTGTTCGGGTTGTGTCAGGCCCAATTTTGCCCACATAAATTACACGTCGTTCTTCCTGTTGGAGAGGAGCACATGAAATAGCTTATTTGAAAATACATATAAAAATACATATATAAAACTGAGGTGATGTATAATTCTAATATTCTAGTTTAAGACCACCTAATTTGAAAGAGCAGGTCCGCCTTTAATCTATTTTGGGGTGGTTTGGCTGACTTGTTATTTGGCAATAGCATTAAACTCTCCGTTGTCTTTATTCTTTTTTGTAGAGACCAGGTCTTTGACTTTTAGCGATTTTGCATTTTTTTAAAGCGACTTTTATCTGTGCTGCAAGACACTAAAAGGCTGTGTATAAATTCTTCTTATATAAAAATTAAATTTAATATATAAATTTTAAAGTGCTAAATCCCTTTGTCTAGAAAAAAAATGGGCTGTAGAAACTGTAGCAGATTTGTACACTTCTAAAAAATGGAATGAACTGTAGGTTGAGTAAGTTTGGTCTGACTAACTCTCCATGAGCATGTTTTGTTGGCATCCTTCTGTCTCATGAGACAATGGAAGAGTGTGCCTTCAGGGGTGAAGTCAAAATGCTGGGGAGTTTTACAGCGCCTGCTGCAGCTGTAGAGACTGATAGACACAGCCATGTTTTACTGCAGGTGGAGCAGATGAAGGTGTTTGGTGCTGCTGCTGCAGATGCAGAATGGTGTATGTTCTCTCTGAATTCCTTCTAATGGCCATTCCTCCTCTGGTCACTGTTGTGGATTCACAACCTGATTGGCTCCAGACACTGTGTTTTTCTGCAAGGAATTCCCACACAATGTAGTTGATATTGCCAGCCAGTGGCGTCGCAACGGGGGGGGGGGGCGGGAGGGTTGCGCCCCAGGTGCCGTGTCTGCAGGGGTGACAAGAAGGCACCTTGCAGTAGCTCGCGGTGGCATGAGCAGCCATCGCGCTGCCGCTGCCGCATATGGAGAATCCTTCATTCGCGGCTTGAGCCGTGAGCAGCGGATCCCAGTGCCGCTGGCAAACCACTGTGTACAGCGCATGTGCGATGATGTCACTATGTACGGCGCATGCATCATACATAGCACGTGCGCCCTACATAGCGACAACCCGCCCCAGGTGTCCCGACGCCTTCGTTCGCCCCTGTTGCCAGCTTCATGTCACACTTGCAGACAATTTTGCAAAGCAGAGTTGGTCTGCCAACAGGCCTGGTTCCTGAAGCCAGCTCCCCACAGAGAATGTCTTTGGAGATCTTGCCACCTTCCATTCTGTAGACATGATGAAGCCAGCATAGATGTCATTGAGACTGCAAACATGATGGGATTGTGGGCTTGGGGAGTACACATCTTTGTTTGAGACTCCGCCGTGCCATGTGATGCCCAAAATCTTCCTGACGCAGTGTGAAGTAAAACAAACCTTGATACTGTGGAGTGGGGGTGGTATCAGGAAACCTATGTGCATGTGTTCACAACTCTATGCTTCTGGTCCCTTAGCTAATTTTGAACTCTGAACATCCCTAGCTACCAGGACCATTGGCCAAGGTTGATGGAGCTGTAGTCCAACAATATCTGGAGACCCAAGTTTGAGAAAGCCTGGTGCTGTGGCGGACGTGGGTGGTGCTGTGGGTTAAACCAAAGAGCCTAGGACTTGCCGATCAGAAGGTCGGCGGTTCAAATCCCTGCAACGGGGTGAGCTCCCGTTGCTCAGTCCCAGCTCCTGTCCACCTAGCAGTTCAAAAGCACATCAAAGTGCAAGTAGATAAATAGGTAGCACTCCAGCGGGAAGGTAAACGGCATTTCTGTGTGCTGCTCTGGTTCGCCAGAAGCGGCTTAGTCATGCTGGCCACATGACCAGCTGTACGCCGGCTCCCTCGGCCAATAAAGCGAGATGAGCGCTGCAATCCCAGAGTCGGCCACCACTGGACCTAATGGTCAGGGGTCCCTTTACCTAAGGTTCTAGATAGCACAAGGAGTCTCCACTTCCCAGTTCACGGAGCGCAACAGGGCTGGGATGAGTGCACTCAGTCCATGTGTAGAATTCATGGAGAGAGGCAACAATGGCGACATCATATTGAGGGGTAAGTCTCAGAAGAATTACCAACATATGGTATAACGTGTCACGAACATGTAAGCATGGTCTCTGTTTCCATTTCATACTCCTTGACTTTATTTTAGGTTATGTTTGCTCCTAATGGCCCTGTCTTGGAATAGGAGGATTCGGCTCATAAATCTGGGAACAGTAAAGATTTGCACATGTTCTGCAATATTCCTCCCCCCCCCCATCACACACAAATGTCTTAACAAAACAAAACTTAACTGCGCTGAACCACTTGATAAGAAACAATTTGTTTGACACTAGCTATTGAACCAAAATGACTGACCAGATGGAGCATAACGTAACAGCAGACTTTCTAATACACTTCATTTCAGATAATATATCTGGATTGGAAGCCGGGGGGGGGGGGGAGACCCATAATGTTTCATGCACCAACATTGAAAACGTAATAGAGCTATGTGATGGGAATAAATACTGCATATGCTCCACGAGATTTGTCACGAGTGTGATTATTTTTGGCTTCTATTTCCCCTTCTTCTCTTTATTTAGGCTGCGAGAGATAACCCTGCTAAAACTGAACCATTAAAAAAAAAAAAAAAACTTGGTGAAGTACAATTAAGGGAATAAGGAAAAACGACCAAGGCACAGAAATTCAAATTTGAAACTGAAATGTACCATATGTCCTCCAGTATGCAAGAGCGGGAAAAGATTCCACTAACTATTCCCTTAAACAGCATGCCATTGTGCCCACAGATTGGGAGGCATAGTTTGCGTTTCAACTCTGGTACAGGCTTTTCATAATTCCAAGAGGGTTACAGTGGCTTTCTTTAACGTTTCTCTGATATGGGGCCATAAATTTGCAAGGGTGAATAGAAGCAATACACGGCTAAGCAGCAAACAGTGTGGCCCCACTGCTTGTTCTTAGTAAACTAGTAATATACGCCAACTGACAATGGAGGTTCCATTTAACTCCTAGCTAATAGCCTAAACCACAGAGCCCAGGGCTTCCCGATCGGAAGGTTGGCTGTTCGAATCCCCGCGATGCGGTGAGCTCCCATTGCTCGGTCCCTGCTCCTGCCAACCTAGCAGTTCGAAAGCACATCAAAGTGCAAGTAGATAAATAGGTACCGCTCCGGCGGGAAGGTAAACGGTGTTTCCGTGCGCTGCTCTGGTTCGCCAGAAGCGACTTAGTCATGCTGGCCACATGACCCGGAAGCTGTATGCTGGCTCCCTCAGCCAATAAAGCAAGATGAGCACCGCAACCCCAGAGTCGTCTGTGATTGGACCTAATGGTCAGGGGTCCCTTTACTTTTACCTAATAGCCTTTGATAGCCCTACTGCTGACGAATATGTCTGAATCCCTTTTAAGGCCACCTAAGTCAGTGGCCATCATAACATATAGTGGCCATGAACATTCCTGCCTCCCATACCCAAGAAATCAAGATAATGTACATAGTTTCCAGGATGTTTCCTGTCCAGGCACTGTTCAGATGCAAAGTACAGTGGTACCTCAGGTTACAAACACTTCGGATTACAAACTCCGCTAATCCGGAAGTAGTACCTCGGGTTGAGAACTTTGCCCCAGGATGAGAATAGAAATTGTGCACCAGCGGCAGCAGTAGGCCCCATTAGTGAAAGCACGCCTCAGGTTAAGAAAGGTTTCGGGTTAAGAACGGACCTCCGGAACGAATCAAGTTCGCAACCCGAGGTACCACTGCATTTTAGCCTTAGCAAAGTTGCTGCACTTTGTCCCTTCAATATCCTGCTCTCTTTTGTACTTGTTCTAGAAATTTTTAAAAAATTGCAAATGCAAGGGAAGATCCTATTTTTCAGCAAAGAGGGATTTATAGAAACGTCTGAAGCTCTCTTTACAACTTCAAAAAAAGTTTTAAGGTCCTCTTGCTTTGATGCATCTGCCAATGTTTGATGGCCATGCATGTTTCCAAGAGATTATCCAGATCCCCTATCCCAGCATCCACACATGGCTGCTTTTAGCAAATGAAAAAAAGTTAGACGATGCATGCATGCACCTCTTTTATCTGGGCTCTTAAGAGTGCATACTCTGAAGAGCTGGTAACACTAACAGTAGGAACAGTATGGTCTCACTCTGCATTGGTCCACATCATCCTGCTCTGGTCATACCTCATGTTACGGATGCTTCAAGTTACGTCTTTTTGGGTTACAGACCACGGGAAACCTGGAAGTACCGGAATGGGTTACTTCTGGGTTTCACCGCTCGCGCATGCACAGAAGCGCTAAATCACGCTTTGCGCATGCGCAGAAGCGGCGCTTCAGGATGCGAACGCTGTGGGTTGCGGACGTGCCTCCATCACGGATTACAACCTGAGGTTACACTGTAATTGCCTTATACAAAATCATCTCAAGGCAATGTACAATAGACACACACACACAAATAGTTTAAAATGCAGATACATTGGCAACAAAACAAAAACCACACAAATTAGACACTTGTGGCAAAGACCTATTTATCTAAGCTGGGAAGGTGTGTGAACAAAAATGTCTTCAATTGTTTCCAGAAAGTGTAGCTCCAGATGTTTTGGGACTACAATTCCATCATCCCTGACCACTGGTCCTGTTAGCCAGGGATGATGGGAGTTGTAGTCCCAAAACATCTGAAGGGCCGAGTTTGCCTATGCCTGGTGTCGGTCGTAGGAGCCTGTCATATCTTGACAGCCATGCTGTTCCACAGAACAGGGGCTGCCACACTTAAAGCCCTGCTCTGAGTTACTGTGGAGTGGGGGAGGGGGGAATTGTGCAGGAGGGACCGATAATGTTTCCATGCTTGCATGCAGGGATATGAGGATGGGAAGTAACCAGGAAGAGAGGGATGTAGGCAAAACATTGGGGTTTGTCTTTATGCTTAAGAATCTACCCATTTCTGTTTCATTCGTTAGTGAATAAGCATAGCAATCTTGTTATTTCCCAAAACATTTTTGGCTGCCTAATGCTGCTTCGGTCAACCTTCAGCTGAAGTCAGTAGTGTGAGGCAGAGGAACACAGAATGCTGCCAGAAAGCACTGCCTATAGAGATTGACAGTAGTTGTCCAGGGCTTCAGGCAAATCTCTACCTGGAGATTCTAGGGACTGAACCTGGGACCTTCTCTACACAAAGCAGATTCTCTGCCCTTGAGCTACAGCCCTTCCTGCTCACCTGACCTCCCAAGAGCTGAGTCACTGATGCTTATCCAGAAGGAGAGGGGGAAGTGGCAGGAAGGTCAGCGCAGTGCAAAGGCATTGGTGTAGCCAGTCCATTGCTCCTGCTAGTGTGTTTGCACTGCGCTGAGCTCGCCACTTCACATCTCCACCTCTCCCTCAGCTGTCAGGAGGTCAGATGAGCAGTGCCACTATCCCAGCACACTGTCTGGATTTGGAAATGGTGCAAAGCTGGGTCTTGATGGTGGAGCTTACCAAAAAGAAATTCATTCTTTTATAGCATAATGTTAAATTGCCAAAAGAAAATGAAACAACAACGGCATATGCTCTCTGTCTGAATACCTTAGACCTTACTTTACAAATGACAGCTGAAATATTTTTCAAACACATTTTTGAAGGCGCATATGTGAAAGCTTTCACAATCTGCATGTTGCCACTATAGTCTATCTGCCAATGCTTAGGTGACTTGTATTATTTCTTAGAATCCTGCAGAGCTGGAAGGGACCCTAAGGATCATCTACTCCAATCTGCTACATGCGGAAATAGGGGGGTTTGTTCAACGGAGTTCATCTTGCTTTGGGTTCTGAGCAATTTTCAAAAATGTGCCTCAAGTCCCAAACGTAAAATATACTGTTAAGTTGCTACCACTGCCTTGTATTATTTGCTTTGTGTGGTGTCAAAGCCATGACATTACACAGGTTAGGCGAGTGGTGTTGGTGGAGAACAATCACTAGCAAATGCAGCTTGTCTTCTTCCTGCAGCCTGTAGGAAGGCTCTTTCAACACATTCATGTAGCACACCTAAAAATGTTTGTTCATCTAAAGAAGGGGACGCCAACCCTTCAGCTGCTGTTGGGTTCCGACTCCCATCAACCACAAGAGCCGTCAGGGTCAGGGATGCAATCCAACATCTCGAAGGGACCCCATTTGCTAGCCTTGCTCCAAAGAAGTGGCATAGCCCAACAATGTAGCTCAAATTTAGTCTTCTCAAAACTTCACACCAGAAATAAATGGACCCAGGCCTTGCTCAAGCCATTAGGAAAATCAGAGCTATTGTACTATTGCTTGAAAGAGGCATACAAAGTCAATGCAGGAATGTCAACATCTCGGTGGGGGAGCACATGGGACAAGAGGTCATACAAGGGCATGTTGCAACTCTTTACAGTGATATTTCTCTGGCCTCACGCAGCCAGCCAACTATTTGCAGCAATAACAAATCCCAACACACACCCCTAACAAGTCCTGTTTAAACCTAATGTATAGCTTTTGTGTCACCACTAAACCTCTGCATTTATCCAATGACTCACTGCCAGGGGCAAATTTACACAAAGACTGATACTGGTTGAAAAAGTTATTCTTTTTCTTGGGAATCTTTAGTTCTGTGAGGAAGAAAAAGGGTCTCTAACGAAGTTAAGAGTCACCCAGATTCTTCGGGGGGTGCAACGGCATTGAAATAAGTGAACAACTACCTTAACTTTGTAGCACACATATGCCCCAAGACAAACATCTTAGGACAAAGCACATTTTTGTCTGCATTACAGAAGTTGCTGCTTCTATGGCAGATTTATATATTTCTATACATCCCATATGCTACAAAAAATTAAGCTACTTTGCTGCTTACTATCCATGACAAAGCCCTTTTCTAATATGTCTTCTAGTGGCTACTGAATGTAGAAAGTGATGATTTACAGTAGCTTTAAAATATTACATTTTAAAGGCAAAGTGAGCATTGAAATGAAAGCACAACTGGAGCACAGGAGATCAGAATTACTGAGAAATGCATGTGAAGAGATTAGTGTGTGTGTTTTGTTTGTTCCATTTAAGGAGAAAAAAGACAGAGAAAAGGAGTATAAAACAAATCTCTTCCAAAATGAAAGTTATCTGCATAGTGCTTACAATTGCTTTCTGCCTCTGTCTCTCTCTTTGTTTGGCCCTTTCAGTTTCCCGTTTTTCATATTCTTTGCGGTATTCTTCCCTCTTCAGCCTTTCATGCTGATATTCCTCATAGCTGTCATATCTAGGAGACATAACTTAATCATTAAAATCAAGTGCCTGAATTTCCCAGAGGTACAATGAATAATAAAGATTGGGTGTGTTGTTCTTTTGACACATGCAAAAAGAAATATATGTTAAAAATGCGAGACGTATAAATATGGGATGCTACACTACCTGGGTCTATGGCTATATGGCGATCTGGATCGGGATCTTGAATACAAGGGAGAACTTCTATATGCCAGGGGTCTACAGTGACTGGACTCATGATAGTAGGATCTGTTAGAAGAAATAAAAAAGAACATTTGTCACTGATTGTAAAGGATGAGTTATCCCCAGCTTCCTACGGCTCACATCTATAGCTTCTTTCTATCTGCTGATAAGGTTTTGTCATAATATGTGCATTTCTTAGCCACCTAACAACAAAATATGCATTGCCTTGCTGCCTCAAGGATCCAACTCGTCTAAGATTCTGACTCAAGCAATGGCAAGCTATGTGGCTCCATTTTGACGTACAAGTCAGGCTCTGCGTATTGAGAGATCATGGGGACTCCACTTAGCTTATCAGAGCTCCTATCCTTTAAGAGACTTATCTTCCGCAAATTTCAACTGATCTAATAATCCAACAACCTCTAAGTTAGTTGGCCATCAGCACACGTTACGGGAATGAATTCCATAATTGTGTGGGAAAGTATTTCCTTTTGTCTGCCCAAGTGATTTATTTTCTCTCTGCAAATTCTGCACTGAGATAAGAATAGATGACTGAGTTAGCGACTGTCAACCTCGTTTCGTATGAACTGTAACTAGCTTAGCATCGGAGAGGTTGCTGATAAAAGGTTAGAACAGCAACTTCCTGCAAGCGGGCAGTCACCTCCCATCACGCCGCTTGTTACTGCTCAGAAACATTCTTCCAATACAGTACCTTGAGGAGAATCTACTGCACGGCGACCTTGATCTCGATCGGGAATATGGAGAACCGGAACAAGACCGGTGCTGAGGAAAGGACCTCGATCGAGAACGTATCCTTTGGAATCTTTGAGAAAGGAGGGATTTGGGTGGAGACACTGAATCTCTGCATGGAGAGTTAAGAGATGAGCAAGAAGCCGACAGGTCAAACAAGGAGTAGGCTTGCGTCCCATCCCACGACCAGCACAGTTTGTCACTTTCATCTTCGCTGTCATCGAAAAGACCTTCCATTGTGAGTCCTGAATTTATAAACATAGGTAGCTTGGAGAATTGTTCGTCACTATAATTGCCGTTGTCCCTCAGTGCACTGGTTTTAGTGGTCTCTTCCTCAAAAACAGCTTGGCTAGGGTGACCAAAATGCTTATTGAGTTCGGCCCGGATTTCCTGGTCTTGGAGCTGCTTCCGGCTGTTGCACTGCAAATCCTGCCCGTTCGCCTGTGAAGTCTCTCTCTTGTACTGGTCACATTGTTCGAAAGAAGAACAAATATGGCACCACCGCTCAGGCAAGCAGCCTTTCAATTGGACTTGTCTGGACTCCTCAAGCTCCTGGGATAGGTTGATGCGTATTTCTGTTTTCGAATTAACAGACTGACAGTAGTCATGGTCACCAAACAGCCGCAAACCAGGCCGCTTTGTCTTCCTCTCCTCATGACCGACAGACAGCACAGTTGTTTTACTAAGTTGCGCATACAGCTCTGACTGTTCCGGACCCTTCCGAACTAAGTTATGTCCTTGAGAGCTGGAAGACTCACTGCAGCGCGGTTTTTTGGAAGGTGGCATAACAGTCTTGCATGACGACTTTGGCTTTGGTGAAGTCCGAAAAGGGTTGTCTTGGTTGGCTTTGTGAGGAGGGGTTGTAGGCGGAGTTAAGCCTAAGAGGAAAGCAAAAACCAACCAAAGTTGGTTAGCATGTGGGTTCTACCCTAACTTTCCCCAAAACACCTTCATGAGGCCCCCTCCCGTCGCTTCCCTGAAGCATATCCTCTAAACCCATCTTTTCCACGAAACCTTTGCCACAACCCCTTATTCGCCTATTTTATGTGCATGCAGCTACACCGAACACACAGTCTTCTCTAGTTCACCCTGGCTTCCATCTTGCTCATCTCCCGCCATCGACTTCCCCAAGTTGAAATTTAGATAGTCAGAATCTCAGAGGAAAAGATTTATCATCTTGTTGCTACTGTGTAATGTGTTATGAACATTGAGGGTGCTATATACATAAAGAAATCATGTTCATTAAAATGAATGAATGAAGCAAGCAAGCAAAGACACACACACACACACACACACACACAACTAAAAACAAAACAATGCTTTTATTTACCCCTTGCAACATAAAAAGTGATGCTGATGATACTAAAAGTCCCTTCTGTTATTACCTTTAGTGGTGTGGAATAGCTGCAGCATGGATCCTGTTTGCACCACTTGGTAATGTCACGAAGTCCTAGATCACAAGGCAGAAGCGAATGTTGTGGTTCCTTTCCACACCAGCATTGTCCCCCAAAGTAACTGGAGAAACACTGGCATGAGAAGAACCAAATCATGGGCTCCTCCCACATGGCCTTGGTCTTCAATACTACCACAGTGATGTGGGAGGGGCATGCATTCCTATGGCTCCAAAGTTGCTAAAAGTAGTGCTTTAAAAAGGGCTTCCGAATGTATATCAGCACAGGCCAAACCAGAAGCTTCTTTAACTGCACATGGGGAAGGGATCCTTATCTCTTCCCAGCCTCAATCACAATGAAAATCATCCCAATACTGCAAAAGGCACTGCAAAAAAAACCCCTCCAAAAATCTACCATGGGTATCAATGGAAGCTTTTTTTCTTATTTGCTTAATAAATTCTTATTATTATTACCACATGGGGGAAATCAGTTTTCATTAAGATTGTGGCTGGGGGTGAAGGGGCAATCCTCTCTTCTCCATATGACACAGATGCACTGAGAATTGGGGCCCACACGCATAGCAATTATTTAAGAAAACAACAGCAGATGTGATTGGTAACCACATAGATAAAATAATGTCTAAGGAATGTTTATTCCTTCAAACATCAAAACTAGGATGCATCAAACACTATTGGAAGTGGGGGCGGATTTTGATTTTATTAATTTATTTTCTTATCACGTTTCTGGACTATTTGGGTGTCCTCTCAATAGATAGAGAGTTTGAACTAATTTCAGTGATATTCATTATACAAATTTGATACTGTAAATTGTAGATTTAGACTGTAAATTTAAAACACTGTCAGTCTTCTCCACCCAATCCAACTATTTCTAAAGCTAAAATAATCTAGATGACAGAAACGTGGAGTACTTCAGTAATAGACAACAGAAAGAGATGCAAGACCTAAAACTGGCCATACAATTTGTAGCAAAGATTCAGGTCTGCAGAGCTTAATAATTCAAGAAACCCTTGCTAATATACAAATAATAAAATATTGGAAACAAAACAACAAGGTTCTTCGAAAACAGAACAATAGTGAAACTGAAACGGCAACTAAATACCCAAATGCCAATGAATATTACAAAGGAGAGGCTGAAATTTACTTTGTGTCGAGCAAATAGAAGATTAAGTAAATAAAGAGGAGACAAATGTCAGATCAATAACTACCAGGTTCCCCCGCTCTCCCTGCACACTATGATGTGAATTTACTATGCCAGATCTCTTTGCAGAGATGAAAGATCACACACAGCCACGCTGAACCACCTAGAATGAAAGAAGGCAAAGCTTTCATCCCACTGCTGATAGTTTTGTGTAGCGGATGTCTGCAACTCTTTTTGAGTTTCTTTCAGGTTCTATAAAAGATTATGTTAATCGAATGATTTTTAAAAAACAAAATGTTGGGAACTACATCTTCCTAGCTGAGAGGCAAGTTAACTGAGAAGCTACGTTGGGTAATGAAACAAGTTGTTTTTCTTTCTTTTTTAAGGAGGTTCAGAAATTTGCATTGATGCAAATGTTCACTGAACACTGAACAATCCAGGGGTAATTTAAGTATTGTTATTCCTACCAACAGCACAGGATTGGCTTAAATAAAGCTGTGCAGAATTGTATTTAACTGTGTTGCTTTACTTTTACAATGTGGAAACTGAAGATCTCTAGTTCAGATAGGCAAATTCAAAGAGGAACAGAGGTGTTACTTTGGAAAAATAAGACAAAAACCCATTCCACACAAACCTCAGCCATAACCTACAGCATTCCAATGGCCAGTAACACAGAGAACAGCTGTTAGAAATGTTCAGTTTCAAGAGCAACACATAAGCATCTCACTGATTCGGAGGCATCGAAGGTGTGTCTCAATACACCAAGCCACCACCAAGGCCTCTATGGGTCCCTAACAATAATCCAGCGAACTGCACAGCCATGTTGTCACTGCTGCGGATAGTGTGACCTGCCCAAGACATTCTGGCACCTGAGGCAAACCACAAAATGGAGTCCCCCCTGCCACAGAAGATGTGGGGACTTATAGCCTACATCAGGAACAAGGGGGTCTAGTTTAATCCCTCAAGATGCAATTTTAAGGTCTGTGAAAGGAACTGTGCTGACAAATGGAGGGAACAATATTGTATTGCATCAGGAATGTTACCTCAACAGAGGTATGATCAACCACTGATCAGTGTCAGGCCAAAAGAGAGACAGTGAGAAATGTGTATAATCTGCAGAAGACAGAGCACTCTTTAGTCCAAAGGAACTCTTTTAATCTTCAGTGAAAGAATTGGTTCTGCTTTTTCTAATTTTTTTGCTGATGCTCCCCAAAACATTTTAATATATTATAGATGTTTTTGCTGGTCAGTTTGAGCCAAACTGGGCAAAAGATGTGAAACCTATAGCTTCCGTAATACGATTACATATTTTTGGTTATTTGGCTTTTTCTTTTTTTTTACATCGGTAATGTGGTGTTTGGAGGAAAGCTATTTGTTGATGAAGGTCAACATGGCCAATAACTTTATTAGAGTCATAGGCTTTATGAAAAAAAGGCTGCCTCATTTATTCACCCCAAATGATAATGACTACCTGTTCTAGCCAATGGACTATTGAAGGGTATTGTCTGGTAGAGTTGGCGAGTCTGCTGCACAGAAGGGCTTGCAAGTGTCTGTTTTTAAACAAAATAAAAAAAAATAAAAAAATCAATCACCACTGAATTTCTCCTAAAATAAAAATACTTCCATATCATTAGTAAAATGTGCAAAAAGGAATAAGCTTAGATGAGGAGCACCATGTTTAAGGAGAAAGAGAGAGTGAGTTGGGGAGCCTTAAAAATTAAGGACTAGGAACTAAGCACAGGGACTTAACAACTCATGTATATTAGATGCCTTTTAAGTTGAAATGAAGTTATAAATGAACACAGAAGCAAAATGAAAGATAAACAAATTAATCCCCACCCACATCAAGAAAATAAGATGGGCATGAAATCATATGGTTCTGAGGAAACAGAATGTGCATGTGGGGAATAACTCTTTTGAGAGCTTGTCCCTTTCTGACAGATAAGGCACAAGGTTTTGCCGGCAGTGCCGGTTTTCTATTTGCAGGAAGCTTTTCACATAGGGCAGCATTCAAAATTAGACCTGCCTCCAACAAATGGCTACTAAATTGAACCTGTAAACAAATAAAGTTAAAGGTAAAGGGACCCTTGACCATTAGGTCCAGTCGTGGCCGACTCTGCGGTTGCGGTGCTCATCTCACTTTAGTGGCCTAGGGAGCCAGCGTATAGCTTCCGGGACATGTGGCCAGCATGACTAAGCCGCTTATGGCAAACCAGAGCAGGGCACAGAAACGCCGTTTACCTTCCCGCCAGAACGGTACCTATTTATCTACTTGCACTTTGACGTGTTTTTGAACTGCTAGGTTGGCAGGAGCTGGGACCGAGCAATGGGAGCTCACCCCGTCGCGGGGATTCGAACCGCTGACCTTCTGATCAACAAGTCCTAGGCTCTGTGGTTTAACCCACAGCACCACCCGCGTAGTGAGCCAGTATTTGCTATGGCTTCCCAATGAGTTTACTGTCAGGAGCAAACCCAAGTTTGTCACTATGAAGGCTCCCCTGGATTCTTGGCAAGGAGGTATATCGGTGCTCCCTCACGGGGGGGGGGGGGGAACACCACACTTCACTGCAACAGGCACATTAGAAATTACTACATTTTATGCAGCCCAAGAACTCGAAGTGTCCCAAAGTGTTGCAAAGTGAGAAGGGCAAAAACCAAACCAAAACAAAACAAAACAAAACAAAAAAACAACTTGCGTGCCTTTGTGTTGAGGTGTGAAAAGGATGGGAAGTTTCTCCTGTGTGTGCTCTTGCTGTGGCACCGCAAACAAAAACGTCATATACTCCACAGTTTCAAGCCATCTACCTTAATACTGCCTTGCCATTTCTCTTATTGCTGAGCTCCCAGCTGTTGTCTAATGACTTTACACAGATAAATTTCTGGAGTGAATTTTACACACACACACCCTTGGACCTGCACCCCTGGTGGGGGGCTGGTTTCATCAACCCCTAAGTGAAGAGGGTGAATGTGCAATATTTATTTAAGTAATGAGAAGAAAAGTTTTGCATTGCTTCTTCTTTCCTACCTAGGACCAAACTCTGCCCACTTCCCCTCTATATAAACTTCGAGAAAATTAGCGCCATATTTATTCACAGCGAGTATCACGTCTGCTTTGCCTTTACTCTAATCACAGTAATCTGAGTTCCATCTCATGCCATGATCCTAAATCAATAGTGCTAAAACATTCTGCACCCTTTTGGATTATTTCACGCCGGCTGATTTTCTCTCTGCAAAATGTGTACATTTTGGCGTTGACAGTGCAAGGTATATTCCGTGCTCTCTCTTGAACTTAGCAGGTTTTGACAGATTTATGTGAGGACAGATGGCCATTACAGGCTGAAGGCTGACAAGAGGCAGTTCAGAGCATTGTTAACACACTTGCACAAACTCTCAGCAGTGCGGCACTGTGCAGAATGTAATTCAGACTATAGCTTTTTTATTGCTGCCTATTTTCCTTTGTCAAAAGCGCCTGCTGTGCAGAGCAACAAATGGCTGCCATTACCCGGGATGTAATGGGTGTCAGACAAATCACGTAACACAAACAATCAAGAGTATGTAGGTCATATTTCAACAGAGCACAACCTTAGCAATATTTATGATTACTGCATTGAAATGTGCTCTATAATAAACAAGTACCTCTACATCACTCACACTTATGTACTTCTGCACAGCAAATCCAGTAGAAGTGGTACATGCACCACAACAATGCTTCCCCTCAAACCCCAGCCATTTAATTCTGTTTTGTTTTGTTTTGAGGATATTCCTTCCCTTCCCCACAACCTCGTCCTCGGCTGCAATGCCACAGTACTCTTCTGCATAATGGAAAGTATCCAAATAAATATGGAGGTTGCAGGTCAAGTCAGGAGGGTCCACACATCTCTAATTTGCAACCAAGTTTTGCCTAGAGCAAACTTTCAAGGCCACCTTTTTAAAGTTTTCTTTAAAAGGTCTTCCCTTAAATTGAATGGCCTTTGCAAATGCTACAAGGACAATCCAATACCTCTGGCACTGTCTCCTCCTCTCCCTGCTCCCCGAAAAGGATTCCCCAACTGCAGTGCAAGGCTGCTTAAACTGCCTTCCTCTCTCTCCCACAAGTTTCCATGGTATTTTCCATTTTAAAATGCACAATCTTTTCCCTACACTCCCGGAAAACGTGCGCATGGCACAACCGAGTAATGCATGCAGCACTATTCCAAACATTTAACACAGTTATGTTATGTTTTGTTTTTAAAAAGAAGTTATCCAAGTATAGATGCCCCTCTTGGACAGTCATTTGAACAGGAAAATTAGTGTGAGCCTGAATGTCCTTTATCCAAGTATCACTTTAGCCACAAACTCATTAGGTGTTTTGGAATGGTGCTTCCATTTTTGGAACGGAAAGAGAAGTCAAATGTTTCATGGAATGCGTGTGTGTGTGTGTGTGTGAACTGCTCTGACCAATCTAGGAGAATTATATACACGCTTATACATTTGATCCAAAATAAGGTCCTCAAAGTAGATATAAATAAATAAGTCAATTTGCTGTACTGTACTATATACTGTACTGTGAGACTTATTATACAATAGCATGCTATTCAATAAAACAATTCAACACAAAGAATTCAATGTAGAATTTTAAAAAGCCAATAAAAGCAGCATACCACAATTACAGGAACCGGGAATCGTTTGACTGGTATTTGAGGCCAAGGAAAGCTCGAGTAAATACATCTGTTTTTAACAGCTTGTGGAAGTTCAGTCCGCTCCCTCACAGATTTGACCAAAATGGGTTAGATTTATCTAGACCTGAATGTAACATTTTAGCCTAGGCTTGCACATACTGCCGACCCACCGAACTGAATCCAGCCCACAAGGTGTTTATCGTGGCCCCCACCTGGAAGGCAACAGAACCTGGGTAGTGGGCTGTGTCCACTGAGGTGGGGCTGTAAATTGTGCAAGTCTGCTTTAGCTGTTGCAGAACGCCAGTTCCCACCTAAGATTAATGTCAATGTGCTTTTGAAATTTATTCCAAAACTCTTATGCCTTTACAACACAGGTTTACACTGATGGCAAGTTTTCTGTCAAAATTTAACATGACTGAGAGTACTTCAGTGTTAACGTACAAACATCTGATAATGCATCTCGTTTGTGGATGCATATTGGTGGGTTGTAGAGAGTTGAACCTTCCTGGAGACATGCTGTGAGTATCAGCATTATTAAAAAAAAAACAACCCACCAGATTCTTTTACATCTTATGAGTTTGGAAATAGGATTATCAAGGGAAACATTATTTAAAGCCACTTAAGGCACTGAACACAAGATAATGGCCTGATTCAGTAAAAGAATCAGCAGGGCTTCTGTACGACACAAAACGGCAGAAGCTGGGAATGGATAATAAAATTAAATAGCCATCATATAATAAAGGACTACATGTCTGTTGAGCAGTCAGTTTAATCTTGTTGTCAGTACAGCAGAGGATAAATATAGACCTCTGGAAAGATCTAATAATTTACTAGATGGCATTCCCCTGGTCCAACCTTCCGCCACCCATTCTTGATCATATCACTTTATCGCTTTGTGGGTAGACAACCCAAACACCAGCCATATGGGTGGCCAGGCTGCAATTCAGAGTGGAAACGGGGTAGGGAACACTTCAGATAATGGGACTTCTGCTTGGTGTGTGTGTTTGTGTGTGTTACTACAGTGAACATCTGGAATTTGGTGACTGTCAACATTCACATGTGAATGCTAACTAACCCAGACTAGGTTTGGGTACGTCTGAAAAGCTAAGCAATATACTGGTGGACTCTTGGTAACTACCTAAAATATGGCCCAAGAATGAGGAAATCCCAGTTTATTTTTTCCAGCATTCTCAAAATAGTCAATGGTACCTGCTTACAGGTATCATGCACTGTGTTAGAACTTTGTGTGTCTCTTTCTCTTCTTTCCTTCCTTTCTTTTTTTAAAAACATAATTTTTCGAATCTAGATTGTCAAGATAGCCTAAAAAAGAGAACCATGAAACAAATCTAAAATAGCTCTTCCTTCCTTTCTTCTTTGAAGGCAGGACACAAGCTTTAGAACCAAGTCAAATAAATTAAGGATTACTTCCCTCAATATGAGGCAAAAGTTGCATTGATATGCACTTTTGCGGGAACTAGCGTCTTCACAGTCCACTACTCTCTTCAGCTTTGGGCAACATGCAGTAATGAAGGAGTGGGACAGGGGTGGGAAGGCAACAGATGTACACCCAATCTCAGGGCTGGAGCTTCTTTTCTAGATGGCAATTTTTTCAGAAGATAAAACAAATAAAGGACAACATGGAGCCTACTGGATCAGGCCAATGGTCCACCTACTCCTACTCTCACAGTGGCCAACCAGAGGCCTGTGGAAATGGCTCAAGCGCAATAGCACCCTGTCCACTTGATGCAATATGTTCTTTTTATGCTCCCCAAGTTAGTTGTGTCCATTAACTTCAGCGGCTCTGCTCTGAGTAGGACTAGTGTTGACTAGCACTCACTGGTCCCAAGTCACAGTTGCCACATTTCCACTGCAGATGCAAGGATCCACGATTTGCAAAATGTCGCTGTAGTTCTGGTCCACAAAGTGTACCTGTTATGTACTGAGTTGAATAGGATCCAAAAGGCAGCAGTCTGATTGGTCGTAGAACAATAGGATTCAGAATGCAGCAGTCTGATTGGTCCACAGGAGCCACCCAATCCAGCTCCAGGTGGAAGTGAATCCGCAACCTGATTGGCCTACAGGTGAATCCCGGAATTAGCCAATCACATGGGGCCCATTGTGTAAATAATGTATATAAAGCAGACATTCTGGGGGAACTTCCATTCCTCTTGAGCATTTTCTTGATGTTCTCCCTGATCTTGAGAAATACTTTATACTACAATAATCCATCTGTCTTGTGCCTGAATAATTTCTGTGTCACCTATATGACCAAGCTTCATCACCAAATATTAATGATGTCTCATACAGGATACTCAGCACAGCATCATCTAATTTCTTGAGCAGAATATGCCACCAGAACATGTCACACCAGCAGAACCAAAGTGCGAACTATCAAGATGCTTTAATGAAGTGTTTGTCGTTTCACAAGATCCATCTTTTGATCCATCTTTAGTGCAAAGGTGCATTTGGGAAGCTACTTCTTAATCAAGCTTCATTCTGCCAGGGACCATACTTCCTCAAGGATAATCTATTGGAACTATATGTCAGGGGTGGGCAGAGCTAGGGTCTATGGGAGGTGGAGCCCAGAGGCTTAAGTAAAGGAGAATAAAGACTACCTTGCTTCAGATTTAACTGTGACCATTTCCTTAGATTAAAATTACCAATCATAGGCCAATCTATTCAGAAGTAATCCCTAATAGGTGTTTCGGGTTACTGTCAAATAAGTATGTAAATACTTTTTGAAAAATAATAATACAACAGACTAATACAGCTTTGAAAAGCAAATGAAAGCAATTCCTTTCTGACTTTAGTATGCTATACACACAACAGAAACGCACCCATTTGTTTTCAGACGGCTGGGGAGAAAGGGACTATGATGGGGAAACTGCTTTAAAGGCCGACATCAATTTATCTTCATCAAAACAAATTCTGCTCCATTTGTTCTGAAACTACATAGAAAGAGGTGAAAATACTAAAAAAGCTAAGAAAATCAAGGAGGAAACAAGCAGGAAGAAAGGGATTATGATTGTTCCAGCTTTAGAATCATAGAATCATAGAATCATAGAGTTGGAAGAGACCACAAGGGCCATCGAGTCCAACCCCCTGCCAAGCAGGAAACACCATCAGAGCACTCCTGACATATGGTTGTCAAGCCTCTGCTTAAAGACCTCCAAAGAAGGAGACTCCACCACACTCCTTGGCAGCAAATTCCACTGTCGAACAGCTCTCACTGTCAGGAAGTTCCTCCTAATGTTTAGGTGGAATCTTTTTTCTTGTAGTTTGGAACCATTGCTCCGTATCCGCTTCTCTGGAGCAGCAGAAAACAACCTTTCTCCCTCCTCTATGTGACATCCTTTTATATATTTGAACATGGCTATCATATCACCCCTTAACCTCCTCTTCTCCAGGCTAAACATGCCCAGCTCCCTTAGCCGTTCCTCATAAGGCATCGTTTCCAGGCCTTTGACCATTTTGGTTGCCCTCCTCTGGACACGTTCCAGTTTGTCAGTGTCCTTCTTGAACTGTGGTGCCCAGAACTGGACACAGTACTCCAGGTGAGGTCTGACCAGAGCAGAATACAGTGGCACTATTACTTCCCTTGATCTAGATGCTATACTCCTATTGATGCAGCCCAGAATTGCATTGGCTTTTTTAGCTGCCGCGTCACACTGTTGGCAGCTAAAAAAGCCAATGCAATTCTTTAACTCGCCACTGATTGGCATACATGTCACCAATATAGGAACAATGAGGAAAAGTTGTATAATTATGCAACTGAGACTAAAGGTGTATCTGAAGAGCCTGACTTTGACTAGGAATTATGGTGGAATTAAAACAGATTTTCTTTCAGGGAATATTTATTAAAACATAAACTAAAATGTTTTTTTAAAAAAGCTATATACATTGCAAGCATTGCATTTTTCCTGCATGATTTATCCTCAGTGAAATTATCCTCATGGATACCTGCCCTGTTAGACAGTTTGGACAAGTTAAATTTGTTTTCATTAGCTTTGTGTACACAATTTTTTTTTAATGCTGCTAAACAAGGAAAATACTATGATATTCCTCACAGGGAAAAACAAACAAATATGCAGTAGCCATCATTCTTAAATAAATTATTGCGAAATGTCCATGGACAGACTCTGCTTTATATGGCAGACAAAAATGGAGTGAAAATGCAGCATGCATACAACATAGCGTGTGAATATTGCCACTGATAGTGCAAAGTGGGGGCAGGTTATGTTTTGCAGTAACAATTCTAATCTAGTATTGCATTGTCTGATTGCTGCATAGTTTCTGCAGCAAGCTAAACGGAAAACATTTGGGTGTATAATATATACTTGAAAGAACAGGCACTGGGGCTCTAGAGGCTATTTTTTTCCCTTAAGCAAAACCTGAAAAACAGGATTTATTCCATGCATGCTTACACTGCCTATTTTGCATCTTTGCCATGATGCTCCCATAAATTATTTCAATACATTGTAGATCTCTTCCGGCCATCTTGAACCTGCTATGGCCCAAACTGGGCAAAAAGTGTGAAAGTTATCACCTCAAATTCTTAAACTGATGAGGCGCAAAATGTGATTTGGGGACTGTTGCTTCAAATATGTCTTACCTAAAGAAGCAGCAGGACATTTTGAGAAGAATTTTAAACCCAAAATTTAAGTTTATTACCTACAAAAATTAAAAATAGAAATGGCATAATCCCTGGGGAGTTGCCAGGAAATTCATTTCCTAAGCGTTTCCTCCCAGTTCACCTGATGGCCTATCTTGACAAAATAGATATACAATTAGTCTTGCAATCCCTAGGGCAAAATCCCAGATGATGATGATGATGATGATGATGATGATGATGATTTGAGGTATAGAATGAATTTAAAGATTCAGCTTTATCAACACCCATCGAGAATATATAAATGATAACCAATAATAACTGGAGTGGGGAGCATTTTTATCAGTTGACTGTGTAGTAAAGTAACCACTTTTGTTCGAAAGGAGGAGGCACAGAGAGGAAGTGAGGGAAAGAGCAGAAAACCAAGGAAGGTGCTTTTTATATTGTTAGAGTGTACAGTACTTCAATAGCACAAGCAGGCCCACTCATAGTGAGAGCAATGCAACCACTATTTAAACTACTATAAACAATGCCAGGGCAACATTAAAGACAGCATCCAGGCAGAAGACAACACTGCTGTCTACTATAGGTTGGAATTAAATGGGCACATTTCTGTTAATGATAATAATAATAATAATAATAATAATAATAATAATAAACATTTCTATACCACCACAGACCCTCCAAGTGTCCCTATTTTCCAGGGACAGTCCCAGATTTACAAAGGCCGTCCTGGTTTCTGATTTGATTCCAGAATGTCCCGCTTTTCCTTAGGACACCCCTATTTTCCTTGGAGAACTGTTGGAGGGTATGGAAAAGGACATCCCTATTGTTATTAGAGACATGCTGGAGGGGACATCTCAGTTTGGTATCATTTGCAAATTTGATGAGCATCCCAATTCCTTCATCCAAGTCATTTATAAAGATGTCGAACAACAATGGGCCCAGGACAGAACCCTGCGGCACCCCACTTGTCACTTGCTTAAAAGTCCCCCCCCCCCATGCATTATTAAGATTTTAAAAAATAATGAACAAGTGTATATAAAATCAGAACATTGCTTGTTTAAAAGTTATTACATGGAACCCAGTAAATATGCCAGGATTCTCTGTGGGGTGGGGACAGAAATCACGTGCTTTAAATGTGTCCACATGGGCCTAATATATCCTGCACTAAAGAATATTAACCTGTGAAGAGTCAGTGAAACCACTCCCTTCACCTTTTGCAGACTCCAGGGGCAAGCAGAAGATATCTCAAAGGAAAGCGATACATTTAGGCTGACATCCTAGGTGCATTTTCTTTAGAAGTAAACATTCTTGCAGGTAAACATAGATAGGATCTGTTAACTACCCAGTGGTCAGACTTTTTCAAAAAGTGTACATAGATATAATCAAGTTATGGAAGGCTACATAAAAAAACGCATAAGGATTTGAAGCCTGAAAGGATCAAGAATAGGTTAGGAGTGTAAAATGAAGGTACAAGGCAGAGGACCATAATAAGACTAGATTTCATTATGAGTGTATTATTTTTTTTAAGTTGTGGAGTGCCCTTAACTTGAGAGAGGACAAGTTCGTGGCAGGTGCAATACTATGGCTTTCAGACAAGGCTGCCGAGGTCTACATTCTAATACTCAAGATATCCTCAAAGCACATACTTTCTAAAGTTAGAGAAAAACAAGAGAATTGATTATTCCATTACTGCTCTGTGGTCTGCAAACGTCATCAAGAGAAGGTCACTGTCTGCAATCCAATACTAAGCTTAGATGGTCCCTTTCCTGTTACCCAGCAAAAATGTTGTTTGGCAAAGTTTTATCCTCTAATTTAAACAGGAAGGAAGCAAATTCTAAAACACTGATCAGATGGTATAAATCTTCTGTTGTGCAGTCTGTGAGCCAGTTCACATATGCATTCACAACCCTTGAACACTCAGTCTTCAATGACTTGCACCCAAATGTGCAAAATATTTCAAATGGAAAGCATCAAGTTTGAGGTAATATAAAAACTCTTCCTGATTATTCTTGTATAAATGCAAGCCATCAACTGATGGCTGCAGTCATCAAGTAATGAACACGCATGTGTGAATCATCCCTTTCAGGTAAGAGAAGGTGGGAGTAAGGGAAATGCAACTAAAATTTAGCAATATATACGTCAGGGGACTGGGAATTTATTCCAGATAAATTATTTCATTCGTTTTTCCTCCCTAGACATTATACTAAGCTCTGTAACAGTGGAATCATAATTCTAAAGCAAATCTCATCTTAAGGAACCATGTGGGGAAAATTGTTGTTAAAAGTACATTACAATTAATCTCTTAAGAGACCACGGTAACATATTGCTGTGCAATTCATAATGTCAAGCTAGCAATAAAAAAACCCCACACAAAACATCTATATCTATATACATATCTGACAATGCACTTCTCACCTGCAGTTCCAGAGAGTTCCACACTTAAAGTTTGTTCAATAGTCTTGTTCTCAAATGGGGAACCCTTGGGATCACTGGAAGACAGGGCACATTTATAAAAACAAGCTGAAATGGAGTTGCTGTAGCCAAAATGTATTTAAAACCCCTTCCCTGTTGTAAATATTTACAGTTCTTGATACTTACTTTGGTGACTCGGGCGTCAAAGGAAGCGATAAACTCATTGGTTTGGCTGAAAAAGGGAGGGTGAAAAAGAAGGAAAACCAGGTGTAAAATATGGTGAAAGAAATTGAGAATTTTGTGCTGTCTTGAATTAGTTTGGAAACAGACCTGATAGAAAATGCATGGCTGCTTTTTGAAAAACAGCCCCACACCTTCTACATTCCTAAAATTTTGCATTAAGCAAATACTTTGACGCCACCCCAACTGTCAATTCTCCTACTATATATAGGCTGCTACTCGTGGAAGCAGAGAAATTCACAGCCGTTCTGATGTTTTGACTAGGAATTTCCAGTCCATGCCAGTTTCACATGTGTTTATTCATCAGAATCCCAGAATTACACTGTGATTCCCCCCTCCCCCTCAAAAAAGATAAACATGTATGAAAATATGTATTTTGGACTCACAGCTGTCCATGGAGACACAGGTTAATTCTGTGTCCAGGGCAGCTGTCTACCAACTGCACCTGGTACGCAGGCTAAGACCCTACCTGCCCACGGACTGTCTCGCCAGAGTGGTGCATGCTCTAGTTATCTCCCGCTTGGACTACTGCAACGTGCTCTACGTGGGGCTACCTTTGAAGGTGACCTGGAAACTGCAATTAATCCAGAATGCGGCAGCTAGACTGGTGACTGGGAGTAGCCGCCGGGACCACATAACACCAGTTCTGAGAGATCTGCATTGGCTCCCAGTACGTTTCCGAGCACAATTCAAAGTGATGGTGCTGACCTTTAAAGCCCTCAACAGCCTCAGTCCTGTATACGTCTCCACCCCCATTGTTCAGCCCGGACACTGAGATCCAGCGCCAAGGGCCTTCTGGCGGTTCCCTCATTGCGAGAAGTGAGGTTACAGGGAACCAGACAGAGGGCCTTCTCAGTAGTGTCGCCCGCCCTGTGGAATGCCCTCCCTTCAGATGTGAAGGAAATAAGCAGCTATCCTATCTTTAAAAGACATCTGAAGGCAGCCCTGTTCAGGGAAGTTTTTAATATTTAACGCGGTACTGTTTTTAACACTTGATTGGGAGCTGCCCAGAATGCCTGGGGAAACTCAGCCAGATGGGCGGGGTATAAATAATAAAAATTATTATTATTATTATTATTATTATTATTATTATTTAATCATGTATATTTAAATGCATGTAAAATAACATACACATTTTATCCTTAAAGATGCATTTTGGTTTCTTTCTTTTTTCTGAGCCAAGACTTGTGTCACAACATTTGGAGAAGTGCAAAATCCACAGGGTAATAATGTCCCAATCAATATATTAGTCTCAAAGGCATGCATTAGGTAAGTCTGTTTTAAAATGCAGACCAATGACATTCTTCTCTACCCTAGTTGTGACTTGAACTTTATAGTACCAGCTACTGAGAGTGAAAAGGGATGCAGGACGGTTTGCAGCAGCAACCACACATCACACATTATATTTAATTCCAGCAGCCACACATATTTTATAGATAAAGAGATCTAAACTCCTCTGGAACCCTGAAACAGGTTGCACAATTGATTTATGCCAACTGCTGTACACCTGCAATACAGACCTTGAGACCTTAGAAAACTACACACACAGACACCCCCCAAAATGCACAGAACATAGTGTGAAAACGTGCTTCCTTCATATTTAATTTAGACTACAGTTCACGTTTCACTTGGATATGACAGCGGCCATATAACTACAAAGCAACAGAACTCTATGAATATTCAGTTGACTTCACTTGTACAATATACAGTTTTATATACAGCACTAGGAAAATAGGTTGTTTCTGTGAGGCCAAGACCCAAGCAAATATGATCCAAGCGCTTGCAAATTATTCTGCAAATAGGGGGGAAGAGAGTCGCAGATGGCGTAAATTGGGGTTTAACTCCTCCCTGCTAAAACCCTGACATGAATGAACAACAGCACTTTTAGCAGTTAAACCTTCCGCCGTCCTTTGTTAGAAAACAATTGGGATACCAATCTTTTGCTACCCCTCCACACACACACACACACACACACACACAAAACTCCTCACCATGGAAAGCCTTTACTTGCCAGAGAAAGTAATAATAAATAGAGTTGGGAGAGATCTCAGGTGTCATCTAGACCCTGCTCAATGCAGAAAGCAACTACAGCAGATGGCTACTCAGTCTCTGCTTAAGGACCGCCAGCAAGGGAGACCAAGCAGACTATTCTACTGTCGTGTACCTACAGGAAGTTTCTCTCAGAGATTTGTTGACTCCCTGAAGTTTCCACCCACTGGTTCTAGTCCTTCTCTCTGGAGTGACAGGGAAAATGTCTGCTCCACCTTACGTGTGATCCTGAATTGGGGTTGTACTGTCTCTGGACTTCACATATTGTATCACAGTGTGGTACGTTGGCTTGACAGCCATGGACAGAAAGTCTTTACAGAGGGTGATGAACACAGCACACAATATCATGGGCTGTCCCCTGAGCCCGCTAGATCAGTGCTTCCCAAACTTGGGTCTCCAGCTGTTTTTGGACTACAGCTCCCATCATCCCTAGCTAGCAGGACCACTGGTCAGGGATGGTGGGAATTGTAGTCCAAAAACAGCTGGAGACCCAAGTTTGGGAAACCCTGCGCTAGATGACATCGCAAGGGATCATTGCCTTAGGAGAGCGAGAAAAATTCTCAGGGACGATTCACACCCCGGCCAGCACCTTTTTAATCTTCTACCCTCTGGCAGAAGATATAGAAGTATGATCAGTCTTGCCAACAGGCTAAAAAACAGTTTCTATTCATGGGCTGTTAGGCAGCTGAACGGAAAATAATAGTGTTGGTTGGTGTGTTGTGCGAAAAGCACACAGAGTGCAATGAGACTGAGTGTTTGTCGGGGGAGGGAGGCTCGGTTAATTTCATTGTACACAGATTGTACATTTACAATAAAGGTGGTATTATTATTATTATTATTCAGCCTTTTTTTTCAGGATTTCCCTGAAAAATTCCCAAAATTAAATCAAGAGTTTAATTTTGCCAGCAGGCAATTTTCTGCTTCACTTGAGAGGTTGTGCAGTTCACTCCAAGAAATATCCATTAGGTTCTATCCCTCAAGTCAACCGCCAAGGAGTCACTTTTCTCCTGACCTGTCAGGTGCCACTCTTTCCCATCTACAGACCCAAGCTTTATCCTACCAGCACTCGCCCCCTGATCCACCACCATTGCCTTTATCCCTTCCCCTCACACATCTCCCTCAGGTGACCTGGTGTGGATCTGGACTGGGACCTGGGGCTGTTTCCTTGCTATTTGCGCACTGTTAAACCTCCTCTAGGGGACGCGGGTGGCGCTGTGGTCTAAACCACAGAGCCTAGGGTTTGCCAATTGGAAGGTCAGAGGTTCGAATCCCCGCGACGGGGTGAGCTCCCGTTGTTCAGTCCCAGCTCCTGCCCACCTAGCAGTTCGAAAGCACGTCAAAGTGCAAGTAGATAAATAGGCACCGCTCCGGCGGGAAGGTAAACGGCATTTCCATGCGCTGCTCTGGTTCGCCAGAAGCAGCTTAGTCATACTGGCCACATGACCCGGAAGCTGTCTGCGGACAAACGCCGGCTCCCTCAGGCTATAGAGATGAGCGCCGCAACCCCAGAGTCGTCCGCTACTGGACCAACAGTCAGGGGTACCTTTAACTTTAAACTTCCTCTAGCAGGGCAAAGAGCAGCTGAATTCACAGGGGGAAAGAGTGCAGTGGGAAAGTGTTAACAGCCTTCCCCCCGCCCCGCAACACGGTCCCAGTCTAGATCCACAAACACACCTCTGACTGGCCAACATTCAAAGGGACAGGATATCTGATCACAGATGGAGATCATCTCACCTAGCTTGGCTGTTTCTCAATCCCTGGCTTTGGAATGTGTTAACTGCTTCAAAGGAAATGCTGCAGCATTTTATACAACAGAGGCAATAGCAAAACACTGCCTGCATGAAGCATCTTTCGGTTTTCCTCAGATGCTTCCTATCTGCATTTTCAGCAACAGAAAGGAGCTGCACAATGCACGGAATGGTTTCCCTTGAGCTGCTGTTTTAGAATATCTACAAGATTTGGCTACGTTGGGAGGGGATCAGGGAGTAGGGATTGCAGATTTCATCCTTCACCCCTGCTTTGCATGCAGAAGGTCTTTAGTTCCATCCACAATATCTCTAGGCTGGGCTGGGAAAAGCCACTGCCGGAAACCTTGGAAGAGTTGCTCCCAGTAGTGTAGGGTCTACATTGTGGATCGGGGTGGGGAACGTTTGGCCTTCCAGATGTTGCAGAACTACATCTCCCATCAACCCCAGCCAGCACAGCCAATAGTCAGGAGTGATGGGTGTTGCAGTCTTTCTGGAGGGCCAAAGGTGCCTGCTATAGACAAGAACCAGTTAAATGGGCCTGTGATTCTGCTTACGGCAGCGCCCTAAAAATGCAAGCTCTGCTTCTGTGCTCAAAAATTACCTTCAAGCAGATAAAACAAGGAGTGCCACTTAGCCAGACCACATGAAGATACAAGTGCTCACTGCAGGAGGCAAGGACTAAGGTGGTAGAGCATGTTCTCATTAAAAGAGAGCACATGATGCGGTGGGGGCCAGCCAAACCACCCCTCTGTTGCCAGGCGGGTTGGGATGGTTGCTCGCTGGCAGGGATTGGTAGTTTGAGTTGCTGGGGTAATTTTGATGTTGCTAATTTGAGTGCTCACTGGAAGGACAGATCCTGAAGCTGAGACTCCAATACTTTGGCCACCTCATGAGAAGAGAAGACTTGCTGGAAAAGACCCTGATGTTGGGAAAGATTGAGGGCACAAGGAGAAGGGGACGGCAGAGGACGAGATGGTTGGATAGTGTTCTTGAAGCTACCAGCATGAGTTTGACCCAACTGCGGGAGGCAGTGGAAGACAGGAGTGCCTGGCGTGCTCTGGTCCATGGGGTCACAAAGAGTCGGACACGACTAAACAACAATTTGGGGGAGGGAACAGAGGTTTTTAAGCAGTGCACACAGTGTTCAGTTTTCTCTTTTGCTGGGTGCACCAGATCACCCGCCTGCCCTCTCTTATTTTAGGTCTTGTGCGTTGACCTTGCTATGCCTGTCATGGGGTCATCTGCCTTGGGGCAGGGGCCTGGTAGGAATTTTGTCCATCTGGCTGATTAGCTGATGCCATTTGGTTTTTGCCTACTGCGTAGCAAATCGTCACAACTTGTAAGGTTGCGGTTAGGCATTGGTTAAAAATTGGTTGGAGGAGGGGTAAGGATTGGCTGGGCCTGCCCCTCCAATGCTGCTGCTGCTGCAAGGGAATTCTGTTAAAGGAATTCAGGAATCAGGGGCTTGCCATGCTTTCGTCCAAATCCTGGAATCGGGTTTGGGCCGTGTAAGCCCCTGGGAGCATGCAGGGAGAAGGTGAGGGCCTGTGGCGCAGCTCCAGTTTCTCCACGATATTGTTTCCCCTCACTGACTTTCGCTGGAATCCGGAAATCAGTTCTGTCCCCAGGCGGGGGGACAGATAGTCCTAACCAATGCCTAAGCAACCACTCACATCCATGTATGTTAATAAAGTTGTGGCCAAAATTATGCCAAAAACCCTAAACAAAAATTCTGTGTGATGTGTGTGTTATTTGGGGGGGGGGGTGTCTTGGGGACCACGACACGCAATGGCTTAACTGAACCTTAGCATGGCAGAAGTAATCACAATATTGAATTGCTTCTTGCACTGCAGATAAGAGAAGGCAGCCCTGCTACTCAACTAACATTACCATTTGGGAACAAAAAAACTCAGGGTGTGGGGAGAAATTAATCTTTGTTTCCAACTCTGCTTGTAACCAAGTTCTACAACCAAATTCTCTCGCTCATTGACATTGCAGCTACAGATGCTTGCTGATGTAAACCATGTCTCAATTTCTTACCTCTGGAGACAAAGGCAGTAGATGACTTTTTTTTAAGTGGCAGGATCTCTAAATAAAGCCTAAGGTAAAGGGACCCCTGTCCATTAGGTCCAGTCGTGACTGACTCTGGCTGGCTCATCTTGCTTTACTTGGCTGAGGGAGCCGGCGTACAACTTCCAGGTCATGTGGCCAGTATGACTAAACCAGAGCAGTGCACGGAAACGCCATTTACCTTCCCGCCGGAGCGGTACCTATTTATCTACTTGCACTTTGACATGCTTTCGAACTGCTAGGTTGGCAGGAGCTGGGACCGAGCAACGGGAGCTCACCCTGTCGCAGGGATTCAAATCGTCGACCTTCTGATCAGCAAGTCCTAGGCTCTGTGGTTTAACCCACAGTGCCACCCGTGTCCCTTTAAATAAAGCCTACAGGGGCCTATAAGCCTTTAGAAAGTGGCATCAGGAGAAAGCAAGAAAAGGAACAACTCAGCCGGGAAAGAGGAGGGCATTTGCATTTTTCCAACCCGGCCGTAGCAGTTAGTATAGGACCAAAATCCCCTCTTAATACACTGGAGGATACTAAACGTCATTACGGATGCTTAGTTGGCCATAAAGTTTCTTGTTTGGTAAGTGAGCAAGAGGGGTCAGGACGGCTCCTACACTTGACACTGTTTAGAGAATAAAACAATAAAATGGTGGGTTTTTTAAAGTTATAATAGGGCTGACACATTTATTGCCTATTCAGAAGCTGCAAGAAAGCTGTTTTTATTGTCTCTTAAGGAATATATTGCAAGTTAACAATGTCTTCATTTTAGTCCGGTGAAAATAAAAGAGGCTCCCTAATGAACTGGCTAGCCCAACTTGTCCAGGACAGTAATTATTTCCCAGGAACGCATCACTACTTTTGTGCTGTTGGAATCCAGTTAACCCTCAACTCCCCCATGGCTACAAATCCATCTTCAGGTCCTTCCTTCCCTATTGTCTTTATCTTCAGCTCAGGACTATTACATACAGGCCATGGATAGCGTACACAGATGTATGTCAGAAGCATAGCCAGTCCTGACCCCCTTACGACTCCTCTTTCAAGGGGCTACATTTGCAAACACACACATACCGCATTCACATTAGGGCTTGGAAGTAAAAGGTTAAAGGACCCCTAGATGGCTAAGTCCAGTCAAAGGCGACTATGGGGTTACGGCGCTCATCTCACTTTTCAGGCCAAGGGAGCCGGCGTTTGTCCATAGACAGCTTTCCGGATCATATGGCCAACAGGACTAGACCACTTCTGGCACACCAGAACACCATGACAAGTGCCAGAGTGCACAAAAACACTGTTTACCTTCCCGCCAGAGCGGTACCTATTTATCTACTGGCACTGGTATGCTTTCGAACTGCTAGGTTGGCAGGAGCTGGGACTGAAGGGGAGCTCACTCCATCGTGGGGATTCAAACTGCTGACCTTCTGATCAGCAAGCCCAAGAGGCTCAGTGTATTCTTAAGTATTCTTAAGAGACCTTAGGTGCTCACTTAAAAACCACTGTGTGTGAAGAGACTCTTTACTTGAGAAATCTTAAACCCTTTACCCCTAAGCTCTTTGCACACAGAATGTGTTCTAAATGCACAAGAGGAAGAGGAGCTATGCTAGTTAAAAATGCATCTTTGCATCTGTGTGCATGCACAAACATGCACAGCTAATGTTCCAATTTATGCTAAGCAATTAACAGGGAGCCCAGGCAGAGCTGGGCTGAGAGCTACATGGGTTTAGCCTCACCTCTCAAGGAGCATGACTCCTCTAGGCTGGTGAGCCTCCAAGGAAACACAGCGGCTCCATGCAGCCAGTGGTGGTGCAGTGGTTAGAGTGTTGGACTAGGACCTGGGAGACCAGGGTTCGATTCCCCATGAAGCTCACGGGGTGACCTTGGGCCAGTTACTACCTCTCAGCCTAAGCTACCTCACAGGGTTGTTGCTGGGATTAAATGAGGAGTAGGAAGCCACCATGAGCATTGTGAAAAAAGTTGGGTAAGAATGCAACAAAGAAATAAGTAAAGAATCCCCGCTACAGAAGTTCCCTATAATCACACAAGGAGCACAAAGGAACCACACAACCCTGAGCAAAAAATCTCAAACAGTACAGCATGTTGTTTTAGGAGGTGATTTTTTTTTTTTTTTTTGCAAATTTCTTCAGTGAGGGGGGTATTAAAAATATGGTTTGGGGTGTGAGGAGTTCAAATCTGGTTTTGATTTTTGTGATTGGTCAACTTTTAGCTTGCTAAGTCTATATTTGATTGAGAAGGAAATAAACTGCTTCAGAAAACCAAAGAATTTTGATTTTAACTTTCTGAAAATGTCAGCTAATGCTAAATTATTGTTATTGTTATTGTTACTGTTATTGAACTGCAAGTGCTTGGCAATCATTTTAAATAATTTCTACGCAATTGGGAAGTTGAAAAATTCAATGCACCCTACTCAAACAATGTTTCATTCATTGTATAATCTGCACCTATCCTTCCGAAATTTTGCAGGGAACTTCCAAAGGGACCCCTCTGAACTGTACGTCATGTTCAGGCAAGTTGCCCACAAAAGAAGACAAGCTGCTAGGTGGAGGGTTTCGGTCGACCCAGAGAGGATCAGGCAATGCTTCCTGGCTCCTGGAAGCTTTTAGAGATGAGCATTTTTCACTGGTCTGAGCTGCTAGGAAATGTTCTCCGGGAAGCTACAGGTTCCCTTCACCACCAGGGTCTGATCACTTGCAACAATGACAATCACTGGGCAAAACCTATTCTTTGTTCCCAAGCCTACCTTGCAAATGATGCGTCTGAGAGTGCAAAAGCGCCTTCTTTTTAGAGGCGAATTTGTCTCTGTTGCTGCTCCTGTTCTCTGTTGGTTTGGTCTGAGGAGGGTCATCGTTTGTAGTCAGATACTTGAGAAGCTCTGAGCAGGGACGTCTTTGTGGCTTTTGTGGTTGACAAATGCTCTTCGCTTTATTGCTCCATGAATTCTCAGTCTTAAGAAACAAGTCACAATAAAAGGAAAAGTAATAAAAGGAAGGAAGGAAGGAAAAGAAAAAAGAAAGCTGAAATTAGTGAACCGAACCTTATCAGAATGGATATAGGATTTCTGAAGAGATGAGATTTTCAGTGAAGTGTTCCTTATAAGAGCACTAGATCTATGAGCTGTGAATAATTGTTTGCAGAACAAGGAAAGAAAATTACATTTAAAATTCCTAAATGACATTTATGCAGCTTTTTTATTTCATTCCTCTTATGTTTCAATGTTCCTACTCAGCAACATATAACTAACAAGACCCTACAGCGCCTTTACTACTAACAGGGAGGGGGAAAAAAAAAAGCTGGCTTAAACCTTAATTTGCTGCTGATTGCTCAAGCCCAGCGCTCACAACTCTCTTAAGTACCCCTAAATGCTCTGTTTTCGGTTACAGTCAATGGCAAGACAAACATTGTTTAATACAGCCTGCTAACAGAATTACACCACTGCCAGCATCGGAGCCAATTAATGGCTGACATAGACCTTTCTACTGAGGTTCCAGCATAATCTTTTTCTAAGTTGGGCCGCAAGTGAAGTGGTGGCCTGGAGTCGCACGTCAACACATCAGCCCATCAGTAATATTTTAATGGCACTGTCTGCAATTCTGTGGATGGGGAAAGAAGAGCAGCCTTTAAAAATGCGTTAATGCTGCCAAGAAGAGGGGGGTGGAAGGCATAACATGAATTATTCAGAGTGAAAAAAATGAACAGAAGCAGCTTCTCTTTATGATATCCCCTCACCCCCACATATGAACAAAACCCCACCGCTTCTGCCCCAACCCCACAATTTGAGATAAGATACCAGGCTATTGGTGCAGTTACTGGGTTGAAAATTCAGTTCTTGTGTAGAAGGAGTAGATGCACATTTCTCCTTTTCCCTCTCCACAGATAATAACAAGATGTTCTGTGTTGAGGTCTGTATGTGCAATGGCCCAGTTTTAAGATCCTTTGCTTTCACACAAAAAGGGTCTGTGTGTGATCATGGAAACTGGGCCATTGTGTATATGGACCTCTGCACAGAGTGCCTGCATCCAACATTGCTTAGGGAGTCAGGTGAAACTTTGAGACATATCCCATTCCTTGTGCACTGGCCGGGTAAATGTCTGAGCCCTAGTGGGGGAAAAGGAAACTATTTAAAACCATCTTGATATGTATTGCACTGTACCTTAACCACCACAGGGCTTGTTCTGATCCTGTGATTGGCATGGTTTGCATGGTTGTGTGTGCTGAGGCCACTGCATTCATTGTAATTTAGCTGGGTGTTAGCTGGCGCCAACAAGAGCTTCTTAAGCTGCAAGGATAACAAGGGGAAGGGTTTGGGGTGGGTGCAGAAGGGGAAAGGTGGGGAAGAAAAAGAAATAAGGTTATGCATCGCCGTTCCTCGGGTTTTATCTGAATTTATGAGTCTCAGGTCCAGTTCGGACAAATATCAACATGTATAGAGGCTATTCAAGATGGAAAAATAGGACTTTGAACAAGAGGCTTGCCTGCCTTGCCCCATGGCTGCTGGAAGTCCACACGTGGAAGCGACATTTGCACAGGGACTCCATGGGTGGCAAAACCATAAATCCATTCATGCCAGTAAAATCTGGGAAATGGTTTAAGCCTATAAACACCGGACTATTCCTGTCTATGCCTAACGCATTCTGCTTCATACATGAATGTCCTGCAAGCCTAGAGTCTAGAAATGCACACTGAGAACACAAAATACTTAATAAACAAACAAAAAACCCACCAATAACCCCCCTCCCTAATCAGCCAAGGGCCTGGCTAGAGAGAAATGCTTTCACCTGGTGTCTAAAGATACGTACTGAAGGCACAAGGCAACCCTCCCTGGGGAAAGCATTCCACAAATGGGGAACCATCGCAAAAAAGGCCTATTCTTGTGTTGCCACCCTCCAGACCTATCTGGAAGAGGTATACGAAGAAGGGCCTCAGCTGATGACTGCAAGGCCTGGGTCCATTCATATGGGGAGAGGTGGTTCTGGAGACATTGCGGTCCTAAAAAATCATAGCTCCTGCATGCTCCCACTTGAGCACTGTAGTGCAACCAGAAGTGCAGAAAGCATCACTGGGTATGGCCAATGTCCCAGGCCATCCCCTGCAATCAAGGCAGAAGTCAGTCATACAAACTGCACAGTACAAACTGGATATAGTTGGCTAAGTGGACTTACAGGGTCCAAGCACGGGCAGAAGTACCCTGACTTTAGATTTATATTCTTATTTACAGGACTGCCTCTCCTGGTATGCCCTACAGAGGACCTTAAGGTCCATGAATAATAATAGTTTAGAGGTCCCGGGCCCTAAAGAGGTCAGATTATCCTCCAACAGGGCCAGGGCCTTCTCAGTGATGGCTCTGACCTGGTGGAATGCTCCGTCCCATGAGACCAGGGCCCTGCAGGATTTAATTTCTTTCCACAGGGCTTGTAATCTGAAATTAGCCTGATCATTTATTCCCCTTCTTTCCCTCCCCCTCCCCTTTTTATTAAGATTACCCTCTCTGGGATCCCACAGCTAATTCTCCCCTGGTCTCCTCGCTGGCCCAGATAGGACTAATTTAGCCAGCTAGCCCTGGTGATCATCTAATGTTTATTGGATGCATTTCCCCCCCTAAATTGATTTTTGAATTCTGAATTTATTCACGTTTTATACTGTATTTTATGCTGTTTTTTGTTGCATAAATTAAGTGTTTAAAATTTGTTGTTAGCCGCCCTGAGGCCGGTTTTCTGAACCAGGAAGGGCGGGGGATAAATAAAATTATTTCTTCTTCTTCTTCTTCTTCTTCTTCTTCTTCTTCTTCTTCTTCTTCTTCTTCTTCTTCTTTATTGTGAGAATCATCGCTCACTTGGTTAGAGCGTGGTGCTGGTAACACCAAGGTTACAACTGTGATCCCCTTGTGGGACAGTCACACATTCCTGCATTGCAGGGCGTTAGACTAGATGATCCTCAGGGTCCCCTTCAACTCTACAATTCTATGATTCTATGATTCAAAATTGCCCACAAAACTGGAGTTGTGTCACCAGTTGTTTCATGAGCTTTTTAAGGGGAAGGACACTTCAGCTCTGAGCCTGAACCTTCCCCAGGATTGTCAAGCATAATGAGCGACACAAGAGTTCCACATTAGTTCCTAAATGGAAGGAATTCTGTGCTTCTAGCCTTAGATACCACAAAACGCGAAAGATAAAAAGCCTGCTTCACAGAGTTGTCAAAAAGACGAGCAACGTAAGACTTACAAAGCCATTTTACACACTAAAAAGTGATATATTAGTACTTATCCCTAGGCCCAAAATGATGGTTGTTTTTTGTTTTTAAAAAAGGTATGCCGTGTTACGTTCGTGATTTAACAAACAACAGCTGGGGGGGGGGCTGTTTTACCTTGGGAACCACACAACCAATTTCAAATGCAGATTGTGCCCAAGGGCATAGGTAAAGACTTTCAGATTCATAAGAGTCATGACTGTATGTTGCCATATACACACAGGAACATAACTACACACTTTATTTCATATGCATCTGCATAGGGACACACATTCTCCCCTTCATCACAACCTGTTTGGCTGGAATCAGGCAACGCAAAGAAGTATGAAGCGGAAGGAAAATATTGGAAGCAGAGAGGGGAAAGGAGATTCCAGTTCTCCACAATGTCTTCCTTCCATGTAAGAAATTCACTTGAGCCAAGCAAACCAGGAGTCAGCAGTAAACACCTATCAGCATCCACAGCCAACCTGAGCCCTTGAAATTCAAGTCAAACTTTTTAAAAAAATGCTTTATATGACTGCTCTGACACATGAACAAGGCTGCAGAACATCAGTCATAAGCATGACTGCCAGCCACTTGCTTTTACCAGCCAGTATGGCAAGCTCAAGGACCCATGCACAGAATAGTACTCAGGGGCCAACAAAATCTAGCCAGCCCTGGAGCCAAGCTCTCTTTGCAATAGACCTTGCAAAGGTGGTGCACCTTAACATGGACCACAGATGGACAAAGAGACGTCAAATGTAAACTGATTTGACTGAAGTTACAGATAGGTAGCCGTGTTGGTCTGCCATAGTCAAAATAAAAAAAATTCCTTCCAGTAGCACCTTAAAGACCAACTAAGTTAGTTCTTGGTATGAGCTTTCGTGTGCATGCACACTTCTTCAGATACACATCTGAAGTATTCATCTGTGTATCTGAAGAAGTGTGCATGCACACGAAAGCTCATACCAAGAACTAACTTAGTTTGTCTTTAAGGTGCTGCTGGAAGGAATTTTTTTTTGTTTTGATTTGACTGAAGATTGAAGTGACTGTTTTTTGCATGGTTCCAACATCTTTTATTCTGACAACGTGGGATTCACTTGTCAAAAGACAACATTTGCCTACAGTAGAGGAAAGTCTATAGCATAGGGATACAAATGCACAATATGAAGGACAATGCTACATCTCAAAGTAAACAAGGCCTGGCAATTGGCTAGTTCTTTCCACCAGGCAGAGTGAATACAAATCTTCTTGGTAGCTGATAAAATCATTCAGGAAATGTACATTGCAAGTCATCTTGATAGTCAAAACTATAAGATGCTGAACTTCTCGATTCCATTATGACCAAAAGATAAAAGAGTCCTCTGGCAGCAGAATTGGTTTTTGTAAAGTTAGGGGTTGGTGTTTTTTTTTTAAATCTTAGCAGTCACTTTGGTAGTGACAGATCTGGCAGCAATGGATATTTGCTGTTAATGAGGGTATTCTTGAGAGTCCCATGGACTGCAAGAAGATCAAACGTATCCATTCTTAAGGAAATCAGCTCTGAGTGCTCACTGGAAGGACAGATCCTGAAGCTGAGGCTCCAATACTTGGGCCACCTCATGAGAAGAGAAGGCTTCCTGGAAAAGACCCTGATGTTGGGAAAGATGGAGGGCACAAGGAGAAGGGGACGACAGAGGACGAGATGGTTGGACAGTGTTCTCAAAGTTACCAACATAAGTCTGACCAAAGTGCGGGAGGCAGTGGAAGACAGGAGTGCCTTGCGTGCTCTGGTCCATGGGGCCACGAAGAGTTGGACACAACTAAACAACAACAACATTCTCTCAAGACAAAGCAAACTGTAAGGTTTGTCCTGACACATTTCTTGAGGGCCCCTTTGCACATCTGAAAAGGAGCATGAGGAGGCATCACATTGGGCTCTGTGCACACTAAAAAAAGAAAGACTCTAGGACTTCATTTTTTCTCCATTTTCTACTACCATCTCCTCTCCCTTCTCCTTCTAATCCTTGCTTCTGCAACAGAATACTGATCTGGAACTATGATATTGCTGCCATGGGCTTCTTCACACGTTACATATTTTAGCTGCACATCAAACTTGTGTCTAAAAATGCAAAGCATAAACACTGTCGTGGTTTCCCTCAAAGACATTAGAGAACTGTAGGTGGACAACAGTGTTAAACTCTATGAACTCTAGGCACCCTAACAGAGACGTAGCTTATTTATTACAAATATTTCACATAGAGGGGAAAGAGGGAACAAAAACTGAACCTGTTTAATGTTGGTAGCGTAGCTGTGGCCTTAGAAATTTGGAGGTGTTTTACTGAGGATCAGTAAATCTTTTCAGCTCACTGAGCAAGAGGCTGGCCATGTGATAGGGTCCTGGTCTGCAGCTAGTTTTATAGGAGGTCCATTCTGAGGAGCCACCACTTCATCTTCTTTCTGGCTTGGCAAATGGAAAGCCAACTCTTATCCCTCAGATTTGGCATAGGAGTTTTCAGTTGCCGATTCCCATAGGAAAAGAATTATCTTCCTTTCATCCACTTACTAACACAACCCAAGGAGTTGTGAACAGATGTGAGCCAAGTGTGAATCCAGCCTTTATCAATAAGCTGTCTTGGTAACCTATCCATCCTTAAGGAAATCAGCCCTGAGTGCTCACTGGAAGGACAGATCCTGAAGCTGAGGCTCCAATACTTGGGCCACCTCATGAGAAGAGAAGACTCCCTGGAAAAGACCCTGATGTTGGGAAAGGTGGGGGGCACAAGGAGAAGGGGACGACAGAGGACAAGATGGTTGGATAGTGTTCTCGAAGCTACCAGCATGAGTTTGACCAAACTGCGGGAGGCAGTGGAAGACAGAAGTACCTGGCGTGCTCTGGTCCATGGGGTCATGAAGAGTCGGACACGACTAAACAACAACAACATCTTGGCAACACATTATTAAAACTGAAACTTGTACACACATACCGGAGATCCCCTAATGAGAAACACATATTCAAAACATCCCCTTTCTGAATTAGCAAGAGTGTGCATTCTCGGAAGAAAAACATTCAGGCAATACCATTGTTTCACCAACAAACAAGTTGGTGGGCTTTCTGTCTGAAATGCCCAAGTGTGATTAACCTTCCTTAGGGTTTTCAGTCTAAAAACGAAAAGACCAAACCTTACTGTGGCTACATCATACCCATGCAGTGGATAGTGAGAGGACACCTCCATTTCCCGTTAAACACTAGGAAGGTAGATTCTTACTAGAGACGGCTCTTCTGCCTCCAGAGGTGGAGGGGTGCCGTCAGGCATCGGCGAAGGGCTGGCATCGTTTTCGTTGGTCACATCTCCATCCGTCAGTGCATCAAATGAAGGCAGTCCATCCTCATCCACAGGGATGCTGTCCAATGTCTCTGTGAGAACTGCTAGCAAATTTGCCTCATTCTCTTCGTCTATCTTCTGCAGAAGCAGGAAAACAGGGGAGGAAAAAAGGTGAGTCGGGAAGGGGGTTGTAGGACTTACATAGCCATATAACACATGATTTGGCCCAATTAATTTTTGAGGGCGCAAAGCACTAACTAACTACAGTGGTACCTCGGGTTACAGACGCTTCAGCTAAAGTGGTACCTCAGGTTAAGAACAGTTTCAGGTTAAGAACGGACCTCCAGAACGAATTAAGTTCTTAACCCGAGGTACCACTGTACTGTACTTTTCTGTGTGTAATGCCCCCGTGTATAAGACTCCAAATTTAGAAAATGGGGGGAGATTGCCCAGAGTTGTTGAGCTTTGGGGGGGAGAGGTTGGTGAGTTATTTTGGGGAGAAACTGCCAAAAATCACTAACCCACTGCCTCTCACACGCATCACAAAAACTACCTATCGTCCGTCCCCTTGCCAGCAGAAGCCTCCAATCACCTGCCCATTTGCAGCAGCGGCAGCCAATCAACAACAGCCCTTGCTGCGGCCACCAACAGCATGGCCTATAACTGCTGACAATGTCTGGCTCACAGCAGGAACCAATCCCATGTCCCCCCTATGAACTATCCATGTGCAGTGGTACCTCAGGTTACGAACTTAATTCATTCCGGAGGTCCGTTCTTAACCTGAGGTACCACTTTAGCTAATGGGGCCTCCCGCTGCCACCGTGCCGCCGGCGCACGATTTCTGTTCTCATCCTGAGGTGAAGTTCTTAACCTGAGGTACTACTTCTGGGTTAGCGGAGTTTGCAACCTGAAGTGTTTGTAACCCAAGGTGTTTGTAACCCGAGGTACCACTGTATAAGACGACCCCCAATTTTAGACATAAATTTTGAATAAAAAAATTCCTCGTCTTATACACAGAAAAGTACGGTAACTCAGTTTGAATTTCGAGGTACCACACACCTTTTGCAGCAGTTGCTCCACATTATGCTTTGCAATGTTTCTTCATCCCTTTCCCTATTCCTAATCCAACAGGAATATATTTAGCTCAGTCAACACCCATGTGTCCTATGAACTACACCCAAGATGTTGCTTCAACAACCCACCACCACTGAAAAGACTCTCCTCCTGCAAGAGAGGGGAGTGGTTGTGGTCGGGAGCCAGACTCCGCCTCAAGCAGGGGGCATTAGCCCCCTGCCTCCCACTCACCTGGCTGGTGCCCCACGGGCAGGCACCCAACTAGGTGCCTGCAAGGGGGCATGTTTAGCAGCCTAAATTGCTGTGGCACCAGCTTTCCGGACTCACTTTTCATCGTCCCGTCGCAAGTCACCCACCCTCCACTCCCTTAGAGCTCAGGGTCTCAGTTTTCTTTTGGCCTTGCTATGGACCTTAGGTTGGTCGCCTTGGTTGTCCGGGGGGCCTGGTAGGAATTTTTCCGTTTGGCATTAGGCTTTTTGGTTTTTTCGCCTACCTCATAGCAATCGTCACAACTTTCGTGGTATTGGTGGGTAGGTTAGGCATTGGAATAATGTGGTGTGTCGAAGGGCTAGGTGTGGCCATCCCCTGTGCCTTCAATTTTGGGTATTCCATTAAAGGAATCCGGTGGTCGTGTATTCTGTCCGATGCCTGCGTGGCGGGAGGCCATGGCATGACCCTCAGTGACATCAGGGGAGAGCTTATAGTTGGATTAGCATCAACAGGCTCCATCTACTGGTGAATAAACCCCCCCTGTTTTAGATTCACCCCTCTCTGAGGGGGTGGAGTCAGCTGACGTAATCCAGTGCCTAAGCCAATACCTTTTCACTTGCTGTAATCAATAAAGTTGTGGCCTTTTCTTGCCCATTAACCTTATATCACGTGTCCTTGTGTTTTCATTCCACTACGCGGGGATCGGGTCCTCGAACCACAACTAACTGATCTAACAAAACTATAAGGATGATGAAGCAAGAGAGCTAATGAGGAGATCTGTACAAGGAAGAATGTCAAACACCTCTTTGGTTCTCCAGATGCCTTCTCCCACTACCAGAAATGGGAAACTTCTCATTTATATGCATTTCGAACAAAAGCAATCAATGCTCCTATTATTAATGGAAAACTCCTGGTTTCTTTTTTAAATAAATGTATTCTGCAGGTTGCCTTTGAAGTTGTCCTTTCCTGTTATGTAGTTTGAGTGCTCAATACAACTACTGTATGCATTTATCTAATTCAGGCTGCAATTATAAAAAGTAGATTAATTCCTAATCAGATGTGGCTGCAACGTTAATTTGTACTAGATATCTTATTTCAGTACCAGGGACTTGTTTGTGTCAAATCAAATATATTTAATATCCTTGCATTTCTCAATGCAACACGTTCTAATTATCATCCGTATATTTGGAAGGCAGGAGGAAAAAAAATAAAAGCACTTATTATATTTTAGAGATTTGTCGCAGCAATTATTAATGACTTAGGGCTTGGAAAAACTCCCTGTGGAGCCCATGCAAAGACTTTGCTGGCAGCCAAATACAATTCTCAGTAAGAGAAAGAAAAGGGAAGCAGACTAGATATTCTCCACAGATGTCACACTTAAGTAGTTTAATACCACCCAGGAACGGGCAAAGGAGTAGTACCTGAATCGCAGTGCAAACCTCAAAATAAAGGCTTTTCTCCATAGAGATTAGCTTAGATTGATCTTAACTGAATTAACTCCTGTTCAGTTAAATCTTCCTTTTGGCAACAGAGCAGTTCAGGAAACAATTACACATGCATACAATTATAATGTTTGATCGTTTTATTATTTCAAGACAAAATACAGCCCTATTTCCATCACCCAAGTGTGCAGAATAAATGGGTGTCCCACCGACATGCGCTGGATGCAACACTTAATCGATTTAAGCGCACCTAAAATCCAATGCATGTTGGGTCTGATCACATAAAAACTTCAGCCCTGGACATTTTGCTCTTTATTAGGTTCGACAAATAAAACAACATATACTTCTTTGAAGATATTATATCATTCTTTCAATAAACCACCCTAAGATCTGTTGATGAAGGGTGGTATACAAATCTTAATTTTAACAACAGCAACAACAACAGCAATAATAATAATAATAATAATAATAATAATAATAATACACCCAATAAACTTGAATTTCCCCCATTCTCTCCTTGCTTTTAAGGTCATGAGGACTACATCAGAAAACCAGGACTAAATTGTTAACACAGTTTGATAAGTAACAAGAAGTAAGAGACTTCGTCCCCCATCCCGATTCACACATTGCCAGGGCTAGACGCACTGGACTGTGCATATGTGGTATGTGTCATATGTCAGTGGTATGTGACTCTGTTAATTCAGCACACAGTTATACTACACACTTTCCATGATGTCTAAATGGGGCTTATAATCATATTGCTTCCCTAAGACCCATTCTGACTTCACTGGGCCAAGGCCTTCACAGTTGTATCCACTCCGGTCAAGGGCCATTTATGGGATTCTGCAAGGCCCCCAAACCCTAGCATTGTATTGTATATGCAAGGCGAGTGATACTCAACCCCTTGGGGGTTTCAAGTAGGCACCAGAATTTAGCATAAAGATGAAATACGAAGCAAATGTTGAGGATCCTCCTCAAGTAAAAAAACAACAACATGCAGGATTTCAAGGAAAGTCGAGAGAGTTTTGTTAAGAGCCTAATGAAATGACCCAGTGGGAAATTTCCACACATCATTAAGTTGCCATCAGATGAAACGGCCCCGCCTCGTCCAAAAACATTTGTGGAATTTAAAAGGAAGCACAAACCTCTCTTGGAAGGCTCTGCACATAAACAAGGAATTAGAAGAATAGGTAGAAACCTTTACGAACGATTTGTATGCCTAATTCTATCTGGGATAGCGATCACAGGACCAGCCCAAGACATTTTGGCCCTGGAGGCAAACCACAAAATGGCACCCACCGCCACCAGGGAAGAAGGGATGGGGAAAAATCAACATCGGGAACAAGGCGGGAGGAAAGTTCGATATCGGAATCTGCTGCCCCTGTGGATCCCGCTGCCAGAGGCAGTCACCTTGCTTTACCTCATGAGTGGGCCGGCCCTGGGTGGTCAATACATCCAGCTCCCCTAAAGGAGAGAACCATAGCCAAGAGCTACAACCTAAACATAGCTGTCATATTTGAAGGGACAGTCCCTTATTCCAGCGCCATGTCCCGCTGCTGTCCCTTATTGATGGATGCCCCTTAAATTCCAAAGGAAGCAGCTCCTCTCCCTCCCTCCCTGCTGGCCAGGGAGGAGGGAGGCTCCAACTGTGTTGCTTGGCTGTGTTGCTCACCCAATAAGAAGTCTAGGAATGACTGGGGGGTGGAGCTTGCATGCCTTGTGCTGATCAAATCGGCTGCGTTCCCTGGGGAATCGCCTTTGCTCAGCGCTTCCCAGCAAAGAGGTGACGGTGGTTTTCCTTGAGGCTTTGTTTGGCTGCTGGCTGGGCTTTCTGCCTTTGGCTCAGAGGGGCTCAGAAGTTGAACATACCTGTGCTGAGTGCTCGGATCAGAATCGGATGGATATGTCATCGATGTCCCACTCACCCTTGCCAGCAAAAAGGTCTGTCTGGAGTGGGGGCACATGGTGGGGGAAAAGGAAGGGGAGAGGGGCTTTTGAATTTGTTTTGGAGGCTCCTTCGATTGACTTAAGGGGGAAAAGAAAGGAGCTGGTTGACCAAAATGGTGGGTGACTGGCGATCTCATGGCGAGGGGGGAGGCTGTGTGTGTGTGTGTGTGTGTGTGGCTAGTTAATGCAAGCTGAGGGGTTTTTTGAATGCTGGACGCCATTTTGTTGCACGTGCTGCTGCAAACATTGCAGTGCAAAGCCAGGCCGGGGAGCCATCTTAAGTTGAGGCTGCATAGGCCTTGTGGTGCATGTGATTCAGATTCTATTCAGTTGAACCTCTGGTTACAAAGTTGGTTGGACAGTGTTCTCGAAGCTACCAGCATGAGTTTGACCAGACTGCAGGAGGACAGGAAGACTGGAGTGCCTGGAACAGGTGAGGCTGCAGGTCCTTTATTTTGGATGCTGGTCCCTTATTTTCAAGGATGCTGGTCCCTTATTTTCAAGGATGCTGGTCCCTTATTTTCAAATCTGTAAGTTGACAGCTATGAACCTAAAGAACTATCGGAGTCCTTCATGCCACTCGTTCTACATGCAAAATCTCTTTGGTATTTAACTGGAGTGGATCCAGCCTCCAAAGCAGAACTTTTTCTTTAAAAAAATCCTTTCCAGGTCAGCATTCTTTCTTTGATAATACGGACCCTTCCCGAAGCTCCAGCCTTTGCTGTTCCCGCGCTTGGCATCTGCACTTTCAAACAGACACTGAAGCGCCCCGACATTCAAAGTCGAGATGTGGAGTGGACTCCGGTCCTCATCATAGCAATTTCCATTAGTTTTTTGTACAAGTTTCAAACAATCAAACACCCCTCAGAGGAAAGCAAATGATGTGACAAAGAGGACTCTGTTAAAACAATTAATGTCACTTTCCATTATTGCTCCAGTCCCAATTTACAGAGCAAATAAATCAAAGTCACCATGGACGGTGGTACGCTACCCAGCCAACACATGTCTGTTCACAAATGACGTTGGGAGATAACCTTTGCGAAGCTTCGCCATGTTGCTGGCTCCGAAACACTGTTTTATACGGAAACATTTTTATTAGTTCACATAGCCAAAGCAGCGCTGAGGTAGTAAGGTAGTAAGAAGGAAAGGGTCTTGTTTTGCTCTCCTTTGCCCTGAGCAATAGGAAGTTGCAGGGCCAGCCTTTTACAGGATCCATTCATTCTCTTGAGAAAGCGTGTTCTCCTTCATGGAGAGCACGTGTTGCGGTGGGGGCCGCCAGGACACTCCAAAGTTGGGGGTGGGGTAATTGACCGTTGGCCACTGATGCAATTGGGGCTTCCCTTGTTGTTGGGAAGAAGTGAATGTTGCCATTTGTTGATTGACAGCCAGAAATGCTAAAACTCCTTGCACGAGGCTAGGGCTTCCTCTTTTCGCCCGTGCATCGGATTGCCCGTCCCTCCCTCCCTAGAATTGGGTTGTTCGCTTTGACCTTGCTATGCCTGTCATGGGGTCGTCTGCTTTGGAGCGGGGGCCCGGTAGGAATTTTGTCCATCTGGCTGATTGGCTGGGGCCATTTGGTTTTTGCCTACTGCGTAGCAAATCGTCACAACTTGTAAGGTTGCAGTTAGGCATTGGTTCTATGGTTTGGTTGGTTGAGGGGCATGGATTGGCTGTGCCTGCCCCTCTAATGCTGCTGCTGCAAGGGATTCCGTTAAAGGAATTGGGGGCTAACTATTGCTTGTCCACTCTGTCAAGGGGGCTCAGGCCACTGCAAGAGCTCCTGGCTGCATTTGGGGTGGGCTGAGGGCAGGTTCCCTGCTCCGTCGCTACCCCCAAGTGTATTCCCCTATTCTGACTTTCGCATTGTGCAGAATGTCAGTCTGTCCCCCATGGTGGGGGCAGATAGTCGCAACCAATGCCTAAGCAACCACTCACAAATTTGTATTTTAATAAAGTTGTGGTCAAAATTATGCCAAAAATCTTAAACAAAAATTCTGTGTGATGTGTGAGTTACTGGGGTGGCCCTGGGGACCTCGACACGCAAATGAGTGTATTGATGGTCTTTGAAATGGGTGTATTTACAAATATAGAAATATAGGGAATGGCCTCCCACCAGATGTCAAGGAAATAAACAACTATCTGACTTTTAGAAGACATCTGAAGGCAGCCCTGTTTAGATAAGTTTTTAATGTCTGAAATTTTATTGTGTTTTTTATATTCTGTTGGGAGCCGGCCAGAGTGGTTGGGGAGACCCAGTATAAGTAATAAATTATCATTATTATCTACTCCGTAGTGTCCTCACTCATACAATTAGGATGGAGGGAGGGGGGAAGAGAGCTTCTACATTCTAGCCAGTGGAAAGCTTTCTTGTTGTGTGTAGAAGTCTCTGCCTTGAGGAACTTACAATCTGTTATTAGGCACAGAGGAGACAACAGAGGAAGGAGAGGGAGATGGGGAGAGGAAAATGGATTTGTTGCTTGGTTACAGTAGCATATAGAGCTTGGAAACTAAGGGATTGTGCCAAGGAATTTGTGGGGAAAGTGAATTTTGAAGCTGGATCTGCTGGATCTGGTGGGCTGGCCTACCCCAGGTTTAAGGGGTCCACAGGCGGAATGCCAGATTTGCTCAACTGGCTAAAAGGGGTTGTCTTTAAAACCATATCAGTTCTTGTCCCGTGCACCATCACTTTTGCTCAACCCATTCCAAAAGCAAATCAGTTTTCCCCCAGCTACTATCCAAGCTGCTGGAGTATGTCACCGAAATCTAGTACAGTGGTACCTTAGGTTACAGACGCTTCAGGTTACAGACGCTTCAGGTTACAGACTCCGCTAACCCAGAAATAGTACCTCGGGTTCAGAACTTTGCTTCAGGATGAGAACAGAAATCACGCAGAGGGAGGCTCCATTAGCTAAAGTGGTGTCTCAGGTTAAGAACAGTTTCAGGTTAAGAACGGACCTCTGGAACGAATTAATTTCTTAACCCGAGGTACTACTGTAGCTAGTACCCACAGCACATCAAAGACTATAATTTCAGCTAGCAAAAGTCTACAGAAACTCAGAGGTCATTTTGCATAGCCAAAAAGTGTGATTGCAATTATTATTATAACAGATCCATCTCTGCGTAACATTCATTAAAGTGTCGACTCCCTGCTTTGTGCTCGTGGTGTGAGCTGTGGTGTTGACAGCGCAGGGAGAAAGCTTTGCCGCAGCCAAAAGCTGTAAATTTCACTATTCCAGCATTGCTGCTTATGAGGCTCATCTTCCACATGGGACATTCCAGCAATTATATGAGGTAGCCTCATCCTGATGAGGACTGAACAGTTCCAGACAGGTGCTGAGCAGGAGGATCAATGAGCGAGAGTGCCGCACTCAGCACCCCGCTGAAACGATCCCATAAATAGTCTGGATGGCACTGTGAAAGCCATATAGAGATTTCCTTAATACTTGAGCAGAAAACAAGAACTTTCCAAGCAGTGTTTTTTAGCTAAAATGAATTTGTCCATATTGTCAACAGTAAAAATAATACATTAATTAGTATTTAAAATCTCAAGTTTTCCCCACATTGATTCACAACACAAGTCGTGCGGCAGTCTCACACCTAATGTTGTCTAGTATATAAAACAGAGGCAAGGCACATTATTCAGTGAAGTAAAACTTATTATTACAGCTAATAGTTATCATCATGGATAATAATTAACCAAAAAGAACCTCAAACTGGCACCAGATGAAGAAATTTTATTTTTTAGAACTTAGACTCTTTTTGAAGTAGAACATATAGCTCCTGTTCATGAAGAGGGCTCTTTTTTTGTCAAGTTCCCTGAGCATTTTTTGCTTCAGCTTATTCTCTATCCAGTGCCAGCTCAAAGTTTACTTCCCCTTCTGTTTTCATGGCCATTTTTCAACGCTACCTGCCTTTCCTGTTTTCTACGTAACGGAAGAAACCCCCAAACAAAATTGTTTTAAAATACTATACAACCACACTATGCTTGGATTCTTTCCATGAATCCCACCCAATTAGAAATCCCATACTGTTCTTTGGCACTGTCAAAACATTTGACCCCAAAACACTAAAATAAACTGAATATTTTGTGGCAAGATCTATGCAGAACACAAACCGAAGGTAGCATTTCAGCGAGAAAGGGTGTTTATGTAAGAAATAGGTTAGAAAGGAACAGTATCACCCAATTATCCTCCTCTGACACGATCACAAAATACTGACAATACCTTATGGATATGGGAATCACTTTTAGAAGCATACACTACAGATAGTGCTTATGGCTGCATTCTTGGTCAGTTAGGTACAAAGGTGCCTCTCTAAATTCATTGCATCAATAACCTTAGTCAGATATTACTTTTGAAGCGTTAATTAGCATGTGAGGAGGCAGCAGCAGGAACAAGCATGCTAGCTCTGCCCTACGAGCCCAAGCATTTGCTTGTTCACAAAAAGCCATGGTGATTATGCAGCGTTCTAATATGTGAAAGGAGTCTCCATGGAAGCTGACCGTTCCTTCTTGTAAGCCGGACTGTAGTGGGGACAGTGGTATCACTTTGGTTTGACTTTGTACCTGGAGGTGCCCTCCATAGTCTCTTGAGACAGCTGGATGCAAGCAATAAAAAGACAAACCACAAGCTATAACCAAAGGCCAACAAGGTCTTTGTCTAAAATGATCTGAAACTCATCCTAAGTAAATTTTCACAAAATACCCTCTGTACTCCTTAAGCTGATGCATTGTTTCAGTATAAATTTAAGCTTTTCTGGCATCAACACATTTCCAAAAGTCTACTAAAAGTTGAGGGGGGATACCCTTGCATGTTTTCTTGATTATAATGAGCTGTTGCAGTTCAGAAGTTTCCGTTCTGAGCTGACAATTAAGTTTCTAATAAATGGAGGAGCTACTAATTGACTTATTTGTCTCACAAATACACTACCTTGCTAGCAACCTGTAGCAACACATTTTACATCCTTTGACCAGAAATCATTCACAGTTCTTGCAAGCTGCTAAATGATTAGATTTCAGTTGTGTAAACTGCCTATCTTCTCTCTCGCTGGCACCAAGGCTTTGCTTTTGAACGCAGAGAACGAAAAGAAGAGAATGAGCTATCAGACTCTTGACTGCGCTAACAGAACCAGAACGATAAGATACTGGTGCAATTGTTGTGGTCCCTATTATATATATGTGTATGTAATTGAAACCACAGAAATGCAGTCTATTTGATTCCGAACCAAAAGGTCACTCAACTCAATTTATAGTTGACGCTGAGCACAATATTGAAAAACACCTGAAAGCAAATGATCTTATCAGCAGTTTGGGCCTCAACGTTTACCGACTACATGAGATAATATGCTGATTACTAAATAAATGCATTAACTGTGTTTTGCACACGAGGGATGTTTAAATGTGTCCAGAACTTGATGGTGGCAAATTCATTGCCAGCTATCTTACCATTAGCATATTAAGTGCATTTTTAGAATGCCAAGCAACATGGTGGATTCCCCTTCCAGTCTCTGCAAAATCAATCCTCATCACGCAACACACGCACCAGACTTATGAATAGGGATGTTCCCAGCACATTTGTCCATGTGCAAAGTGAGCAGAAAAATTAGGAAGACTGGATTAGGCTCCCTCTGTGAAGTGGGCATGAGAACACATTCAACACATACACCACACTGCAGCAACAATTGCCGCCTCAGGGTCAAGCTAAACATGATGATAAAATGAAAGTTTATTACAGACCCACCGTGGCCTTGATCTCTCTCTCTCTTTGTTTGTAAATCAGGACCACAGTGGATTAATGTCTTCCTCTCCCCAGTGGCATAGCGTGGGTTGCCGGCGCCTCGCAAGGGGGGTGAGTGGGAGGGAAACAGGCAGAGTATGCATGCACATTCAACTGCCTAATGGCACCCGCGCCACCCAGGAGATTGCAACCTCAGAGATAAGAAAAGAAGAGTCATTTCATTGGAGAGGTCATTTCCTGGTTTGCATGGAGAAGCTGTTTTCAATGGAGCCCAGCAACGGAAGCATGGAACTGCATTGAGGAAGCACCGGGAATTGAAATTTTGCACCCGTAACAATGTTGCCCCCGCTGCAACCACCCCTGTGCCCCCCATGCTATGCCACTGTCTCTCCCCCTTATCATCATCATCATCTGGAGCAGGGGGACCAGCTTTCTATTTTCTATTTTATTTTTTGCAGAGGTGGGGGACCCAAAGCTTACACTCTGGGGCAAGCTACAAAGTAAAATGCCACATCTAGTTTGGCCCTTAGGTTTGACTGTACAGTGGTACCTCAGGTTACATACGCTTCAGGTTACAGACTCCGCTAACCCAGAAATAGTGCTTCAGGTTAAGAACGGACCTCTGGAACGAATTAAGTACTTAATCCGAGGTACCACTGTAGTCAGAAGCAAGGATGGCGACTACAGCAAAAAACTATTACTTTGGATACTGTCATTCTGCTGACAAATAATCTTACCTTGAGACATCCTCAGGCCATCACTACAGAACAAGCAGACCTTTCGATTTTTATTGTAAGCAATCTTGTAGGATTGGAAAACTTGGTGTCTTAGGTGAAAGCAGGATGCTCCCAAAACAAATCTATTCGCCATTTTATTTACCCAATTTGGATCATTCTCATCCCAGGGTTGTTTCCAACGTGTTACAAAATGTACAAACAAACCTACCATGTACACGTTACTTAAAAGCAGTTTATTGAGACCCAATCATTAAAACACAACAGCACATGAAAATATAAAACTGAGTAAGCGGAAATCACTGATTTACACCGAAGGGCTAGGAGAATAAAAATGTTTTCACTTGGCAGCGGAAACCCCTTAGAATTTTTGTTATCTGTGTCTCCTGAAGAAGGAAATTCCACAATTAGGCTGACGGCGCAAGAACAATGAAGGCTCTCTTTTGTAAAGAGCAGGGCAAACCCACTAGAGGGGAAATGACCAAAACACTCACACAGGGTGTAAGATGGTTGCAATGGCAGAAAGCGATTCAACATATAAGAGGATGCCAGGCCACCTGCACCCCACCTGCTCTCTGTAATCATCTTTGACTTTAGCTCAAGAGGTCCTGTTACATAGACTCTGCTACCTGAGGAGCGCCATATCTTTGCCCACTTCAGAGTCTGATACTCCTATAGTTGTAAGGAACTCTATGGCTCATCAGTATTTATCCATCACCACAGCACTTCGGGCTGCCAGTCCATCAGCACTTATGTGCTACACACATACCTCTTCAGCTACTCAGCTAAAAAGGTGGAACTGTGAAGGTCCATGGAAAAATTATAGTGGGAAGAAGTAGGAGGGGGCTAGTCTGTCATTTCAAGTCTTCTGACCATACTGCCATACAATCCCATAGCTCAACCTAGGTAGCTAAAATCAGGAAGTAATCTTTATTATTTAAAAAGAAGCAAATGTTTGGAAATGTATGACTGTTCCAACCTTGGCTTCAAATGAAAAACAGGTGGTAAGTGGAAATAGGGCCATCTCTGTGGTGGTAAACCCATTACGGAATGATCTCCACAGAAACATCTACTACTCTGTCTTATAGACAAGTTGAGAATGGGTTTATTTCCCCAGGCTTTTAGCGGTTGGTTGTTGTTCTTGGAAAGTGAATTTTACATTCTGAGTCTGATTTTTACTCTTCTTGAGGTGGTTCTTGTAAGCTGGGGATGCTTTGCAAAAAGAAGGAAACCAAACCAAGCATTCCAGCTCCATTCTCCTCTACCACCAAAGCAAAAAGCCTGGTCACTTGGAACAGTGACATCAACAACCCAAGCTCATCCTTGAGGACATTGCCCAGCCCCAGAAAGGCCTAGCACTCTGTCATCTCCACAAACAAGAGGGGATGTGGGCAGCATTCTTCCACCTTAGTAGAGCCTGGTCCTTCCAAAAATCCATCTGGCTATCAAGTCTCCAAGGCAATCCAATTACACAGTCAGCTTGTGTTGATGCCAGAGGCCTAGCAAAGACTCAACCATTGTTTACCACACCAAGGAATGACTTTAATTACTTAAGATAATCCAAAATGCCTTGTGGAAACATGTTGATATACTTAATTAAGAAATGACTGGAGTCACTCAATGCTCTCAATGAAGACTTGGGCTTTTTAAATCTTTCTATTTCAACTCAATAATATTTAGCAAAGCTCTCTCTTTTGTGAGGTCAGCCTGTCCTTTCTTTTTTTGCCCCCTTTCCCCCTACAGGTGCTTAGAAATGTATTGTTTTAGTACACAATTTAACACTCTATCAAGTAAAAAGGGTCAGGCTTATAGGTCTGTATATCCCTGGGTCTCTGTTTACTGTTCTGTACTGCATTTGCTCTTCTCCAGTCACCTGGGACCAAAACAGTTCACCCGCAGTCCTCAAATAGGTACCGTTAAACTCTGGCTCAGTCTGCCCAGGTTAGAGCTCCATGAAACTCAAGAACCTGCAAATATTCAGCTACTCGTAAAAGGTGTTAGAATCGGATGGTATCTCTGCATATTGTGTAGCACCTAGTACACAGAGCTGTTATAAGGATTACTGTGGGAAACGCACTGTGTAGCGCACTGAACACTTTAAATGTGCCAAGTACTATTCTTATTACGCACGCAGATATCAACGCTGCAGGATAGCTTTTTCCTCTCTAGGTTCTGGGGCCTTGCCATATTTCCTTCCTCATAGGCTCGTCAGTGTCATGCCTTGCCCAGCCAGAAGACTAAAATAGAAATGAACTGCACAGGTATCACTCTCACATGCCTACAAGTTGCTGAATGCTTGTGGGCTCAGGTATGCCTCAATTTGTGTAGAATATTGAGGGCTATTTCTCCCTCTCTTTTTAAAGGAGGTCATTTCAGTTGCTCTTATTTAACTACATAACAGGCTCAATCACAGAGTGGAGTTCATCTTGTTAGAATTCCTGCGCCATGATTACAGTCATGGGATTGTTGTCTGTCACATGACGGTATATGTTTTGACTCCACAGAGTGGGAAGTGAAGGAGACAGGATGTTTGTGTTACTGTGTTCCGTGAAGTGGGACTATTGTCCTTTGTTCTTTTTCCTCTTTGCTGTCTGATGCTAGAGAGAGAGGGAGCCATGTTGTAGTGCTCCGTGTGTGTTTAATGTAAATAAAGTAGATTAACCAAAATGCTGAGTTGCTGAGGTCTGTCACACAAGCTGCAAAGACTCTGCAGATCCCTAAGTGTGCAGATGTCTGTTGGCATCAGTCGCTGTGATGTTCAGGCAGAAGAAAGCTTTTGAAGCTCCCGAACGATCGACCAGGAGGGAGGGAACATGCCAGTTGGGCATGTGTCTCTACTAGGGTCCTACTCAAGTGTAGGACAAGCTCCTAACACATCTGTGGTCTCCTGCACTTTTGGCCTGCAGCCTCACCAACCCTGGGCTGCAACTCCCCAAAGTTTTGCTCACTAGGGAATATATCCCTCTGGCTGAAAAGGGTTTCCTACACTAAGCTGTCAATCACACACAAGGGAGGAGAAAATCTCTTTGGGCACATCTGCAACAACTGTTTTTGCTGGGTTACAACCAAGGAACAACCAGCACATGACACAGCTCAGCCAGTTGTATCTCCTGAACACAGTCCTTCACACAATGAATGGGCAAATGTGCTGTGGTAGCTGTGAAACACTTTAGGTAGTATTCAGCTCATGAGCAGACCCACTGAAGTTAATAGTCACAACTTAGGTGCATTAATTTCAGTGGGTCTACTCTGAGTTGTACTTAATTCAATACCTATCATTTTTACTTGTTATCAGGGATCGCCAGAGCTGTAAGCAAACATACACAGATCTTCTAGATCAGGAACAGCTTTTCTGGACATCAGGCCAGATGCTGAGACGACCCAACCATGGGCAGATAGATGGAGCAGCCAACCTGTCAATCACCCAACCACAGAATAATAGAATTGCAGAGCTGGAAGGGACTCTAAGGATCATCTAATCCCCAGCAGTGCAGGAATCTCAACACACAGTCTCCCATCCAATTTGAAACCATACCAGACCCTGCTTAGCTTCTGCACCATTTCCACTCTGTTTAAACTATTCCTTTTTAAACGTATTTATATATTCACTTTCATTAAAAATGATTGATTCGATTTACAGAATAAAATAAAAGGCAGCTACCTCTGCAAATGCAGGCACACCACCAAATCTACCCTTGAAGCCTAATTTCCTTTGTGGCACAGTTTGAACTCAAGCTGTACTTCAAAGGAGATCCCAGCCAATCCAAGCAGGGCTTGAAATCACTGTTGATCAGCCCTGTCTCCAAGACTCGCTTTTGCATGGATCAGCCACAGCTTGATCGGAAATGCCAGAGTGTAGCCAATCCCAGCAGGGCTTCAAATCGCCATCAGTCGCACGAGTGGCATGGACTTCTAAGTCCCGCTTTCTGCAGGGATTGGCTACACTTAGAGGAGCTCTGCTTGGAAGCTTCCAAGTGAAACCAATTCCACTGGGCCTTGCATGTGGTGCCAAATAGAAGCCCTGCTTGACATGGATCAGGAGGGGATTTTAAAACTCCTGGTTCTTCCTTTGCAGCTGCATCTTTACCTGCCTCACACCTGACATAAACGAGGCCCACAGGATGCAAGATTCCCACCAATGCTATAAATAGTTCAAGGAAACATATGCAAAGTGCTTTGATCACATAGAGAAGCCGTTTAAGTGTTTGATATTATTTTTATTATTTAACGAAATTAAAAGACACCTGCCTCTTGGGAGAAAAGCAATGACAAACCTAGACAGCATCTTAAAAAGTAGAGACATCACCTTGCCAACAAAGGTCCGTATAGTAAAAGCTATGGTTTTCGCAGTAGTGATGTATGGAAGTGAGAGCTGGACCATAAAGAAGGCTGATCGCCGAAGAATTGATGCTTTTGAATTCTGGTGCTGGAGGAGACTCTTGAGAGTCCCATAGACTGCAAGAAGATCCAACCTATCCATCCTGAAGGAAATCAGCCCTGAGTGCTCACTGGAAGGACAGATCCTGAAGCTGAGGCTCCAATACTTTGGCCACCTCATGAGAAGAGAAGACTCCCTGGAAAAGACCCTGATGTTGGGAAAGATGGAGGGCACAAGGAGAAGGGGACGACAGAGGATGAAATGGCTGGATAGTGTTCTCGAAGCTACCAGCATGAGTTTGACCAAACTGTGGGAGGCAGTGGAAGACAGGAGTGCCTGGCGTGCTCTGGTCCATGGGGTCACGAAGTCGGACAAGACTAAACGACTAAACAACAACAACAACAATCGAAAGCCCCTTTCCAAAGAAAGCTGTGCAGATTTTCAAGCCAAAATGAGCAATCCCATTGATTTAGCTGCCGCATAACAATTTTGTACATATAGCCCCTCAGTTGGTTAACTTGCCCCTTGACTAACAGGTGGGTCTGCATGCACACGACTCAAGCAAGTGTACTTGATTTGTATTCAACCACAAAACCTACAGGATCTGTGACACACCAAGACAAAACACAACCTAGCCTCCTGATTTTGCTGCCTGCCTATGTCTGCAAGAAAAGCTGCCAAGAACTGGAAGGCCACAATACATTGCTGGTGGATCACATGTTTGGCGGGCCTGGGGCACACACCAGCAATGAGGAGGTGGAAGAGAGACAGACCAAGGATTATAAATAGCAACACACGTAAAAGTAGACAGAGTAACATACCATAACCTTTAACATTCCTCAGATGAAAATAGGGACATTCCTCATTCTCCCCTCACCGCAACTGATCCTTTTTGACCCCGCCCCCATTCAACACACACCCAGAGCATTTCCTATGAGAAGGGCAAGTGCCACGCTCATCACATCAATGAAACATAGAATACACATCCCTCCACCATCTTGAGAAAACTTCAGAAGGTCGCTGGTTCGAATCCCCGTGACGGGGTGAGCTCCCGTTGCTCGGTCTCTGCTCCTGCCAACGTGGCAGTTCGAAAGCACGTCAAAGTGCAAGTAGATAAAAAGGTACCGCTCCGGCAGGAAGGTAAACGGCATTTCCGTGCACTGCTCTGGTTCGCCAGAAGCGGCTTAGTCATGCTGGCCACATGACCCAGAAGCTGTATGCCAGCTTCCTCGGCCAATAAAGCGAGATGAGCGCTGCAACCCCAGAGTCAGTCACGACTGGACCTAATGGTCAGGGGTCCCTTTACCTTACAAACAAAAAAGCACACACCAATACAGTGGTACCTCAGGTTAAGTATTCAATTCGTTTTGGAGGTCCGTTCTTAACCTGAAACTGTTCTTAACCTGAAGCACCACTTTAGCTAATGGGGCCTCCTGCTGCCGCCACGCTGCCAGAGCACAATTTCTGTTCTCATCCTGAAGCAAAGTTCTTAACCTGAGGTATAGTGGTACCTCGGGTTAAGTACTTAATTTGTCCCGGAGGTCCGTGCTTAACCTGAAACTGTTGTTAACCTGAAGCACCACTTTAGCTAATGGGGCCTCCCATTGCTGCCGCGCTGCCAGAGCCCGATTTCTGTTCTCATCCTGAAGCAAAGTTCTTAACCCGAGGTACTATTTCTAGGTTAGCGGAGTCTGTAACCTGATGCATATGTAACCTGAAGCATATGTAACCCGAAGTACCACTGTAAATAAATTTTAGAAAGGGGCAAGATTCGATACAGACACAGAAAGCATTTCTTTTTTAATCAAGACTCCTTGTGCTCCGCTTCGCTCCCCCTTTCTTCCCACCCAGGACAGTCCTGCCCTCTGCCTTTCCCCCCTCAGAGCTGGTGTGTCACACAGGGCTGGGCCTCCACAGCCACAGCCTCTCCTCCTCCTCCTCACCCCCTATGAGTTTTCCAAGGGGGGAGGCTGGCAGTGGAGGCCATGGAGAGGCAATAGGGTGCACCCTCACAGCTGCCACAGCCGCTCAGCTCATCTCTTCCCCAAACTCAGCAGCAGTGGCACTGGTGGGGAAAATAGGGACATTCCAGGATCAAATCAGAAGCCTTTCATAATTCCAGGACTGCCTCTGGAAAACTGGGACATAAAAAGTTCTCCCTTAGGAAAGATTCCTTGAGGGCAGTCCATCTGCACAGTATTACCCCATTTCTCTGTAACGTGTTCGGCTTTACAATCACGGCCGTTGAAATTCGCCTTGGTACTAACCAAGTTTGCTCCCGCTGTTCTTTTAGTGACAAGAGGACTGGAGCACTTGATGTAGCGGCGCAGTGTTAGGAGACATGGCAGGGCTGCATTCCTTGCATTCAGAGATTACATTTATGGACAAAACCGAACAGACTGCTCATTCTCTGATAGCCTTTTAAAAATCGAGTGCCATTTGCTCACCACCACTCAGTGTGAAAGAGGTGCATGAAAGTTTATTTTCAGCTTTAGCACCAACTGAAGGTTGCAGGCTGATGGCAAACATGACTATAAACTGCTCTTTTGAATTCCTGAAATTGAAGTGCTACACATCTCAGTGTATGTGATATCCTTATAGGACCACCGTATTTTAGTTTTTCATCAAACAATAAATGGAGGTGTGGAATATTACACTGGAAATGGACCATCCCCAATTGCATCAGAAAGTGCATGTCCTCTATATTGAGGGACTGGGGAAACTGGTGGCGGACTCAAAAACACTGGCTCCCAAGGCAGAGATGTAGCATCCTGAGTTCATCAACTCTTCTCATTCCTGACTAGCAGTCATGATGACGAAGGCTGATGGGAACTGGAATCCAATAACTGGAGACTCTCCAACTCTGTCCTAGGAGCCGCAGGATATCCACATTATAATGATACAATGGAACTGGGTGGACTGGGGCTCAGTTTCTCAATGCTCACAACTGAAAATCTGCAGCACCCCAAAAATCTGCAGCAGCTATGGGTGGCGCTGTGGGTTAAACCACAGAGCCTAGGACTTGCCGATCAGAAGGTCGGCGGTTCAAATCCCCGCAAAGGGGTGAGCTCCTGTTGCTTGGTCCCTGCTCCTGCCAACCTAGCAGTTCGAAAGCACGTCAAAGTGCAAGTAGATAAATAGGTACCACTCCAGCAGAAAGGTAAACAACATTTCCGTGCGCTGCTCTGGCTTAGTCATGTTGGGCACATGACCCGGAAGCTGTACACCAGCTCCCTCGGCCAATAAAGCGAGATGAGTGCTGCAACCCCAGAATCGGCCATGACTGGACCTAATGGTCAGGGGTCCCTTTACCTTTACGGAGCCCTTTCATGGCATGCATTTGAAACTCGGGAGAGAAGAGGAGAAACAGCATGCCAGCAATGAATCAAGCATTCCTTCCTTCCTCTGCCATGTTATAAAATTGGGCAGCCAGGCTACTCGTTCTTTGTTTCTGTTTATTTGAATGTTTATTAATTTTCAAAAAGTAATCTTATTCAAAAATTACAAAGGAAGCGAACAAATGAAAAACAAAATTGCAACTTTTGGTTTGTAACTCATGTTGCAAGTAAGGGAAGAGGGAGTACGGTAAATATATAATTCACAGTGCAACCAAAATTACTCTTTTACTTTTAGACTGGCCTCTTCTTTTCACAGATGTGATTGCATTGGAACCAAAACAAAATCCAGGTGACATATCATACGAGATGTCACTGTGCCCACAGCCAAGCTTAGGGTGGAGTTGTTCTTTCTTGTTGAGAGAAATTAAAAAATATCATACTATTTAAATCTAAAGAGAATAATGCAAATTGCAGTATTGCATTTAAAAGAAAAGTTTGCCCTTTGGGTGACTCTAGTGTTTTGCTATTACTATGCCTATTGCTTAGGAATATGTGCGTACACACACACACACACACACACACACACACGATTTCTGCAAAACATTACAAATCTCTACAAATCACTAATAGCAGCTGAAAGAACAGAGATTCAGTTTTGCCAGCTATGAAGTAGTAGTGCTTGCCTACGCCACCTCTTCCCCTATCCCTGCCCCCCAAATTATGCTGCTTCTATAAAAACCCTACTGTTTTTATTTATCTGCTTCTACAATTTCCAAACAGTGGAGCTTGACATTTTGGTCTCTGACAGGCTACACTTAATATTAGGATGCTTGGGGGAAAATCCATACCAGGGGTGGGAGGGGGCGGGACTCTCCTAATACAAAGATAGGCAGGAACATTGCGTGGCTATTCCCGCCCCCTCCCAGACAATGGAATAAATAAAAACACAGGACACCGAATTTAGGTTAATGGGCGAAAAATGGCCACAACTTTATTGATTACAGGTAAAAGCGGTATTGGCTTTAGGCATTGGCCCTATCAGACTAACCGGTATAACCGGGAAGGGTTAAGCACCAACAGGGGGAGCCCCCGAGATGCACATCCCTAGGCACTCCCCGAGGGGTTACCGCTCGGGAGCGCGCTTTAGGCCCTAGCCTCCATAGGTTTTGGACGAGGCGACGCCCCCCGGAGTCCTTTAACGAACTACCCTTCAGCATTTGGGGGAGGTGATGGCGTTCCTCCCCCATCTCATTTGCATAATAATACCCCTGCCAATGCCTAACCGCCAAAACCAAAGTGTTGTGACGTTTTGCTACGAGGTAGGCGAAAAAACCAAGTGGCTTACAAAATACAGCCAATTAGCCAAATGGAACAACTCCTACCAGGCCCCTTGCGTCAACCAGCCGAAGTCCATAGCAAAGTCCCGATGAGAACCTAAAGAGTGAGAGGGACGGAAACCACAGCTGCTGAAAGGAAAAGAAAGGGGCGAGTATGGGCTGCCCCGACCTTAAGTGCCCCTTACTAGTCCCGCCCCCGCCGCCAGCCGATTGGCTGGCGTGGTGAATAATGAATACTGATGAACCTGGGATTCCCTTGGTCCCGCGGGGCTGCAGCCAGCCCTGCGAGAGTGTGAATGGGGCGTGAGCCCGCAACCCCCCCCCCTCCGGATGTCGGGAGTGGCCTTTTCACCGCAAATGGTTTGTTTCAGCTATCTCTCTTCCTCAGAAATCAGACAGCTTATTGGCTTAGCTTGTTAGGCCAGGTTAAAGGGATGCATTGCTGAAAAAGCTCTTACAGAAGCTTACTCCTAGGCTAAAAATAGCAAGCACTAGAGAATTATCTTAAATACTACCAAACTTGTTCTGTGCTGTGAATGCAGATAACTGTAATATGTTTCCTTTTTTGGAAGTTTTCAGAGCTTTTTAAATATGCTTGCTTTAGCCGACTGTTTAATTAGTTTCTGATTCTGTTTGCCACTTCCCCCCGCCCCACCTTTCGGAATACACAGCCAGAGGACATCCACCCACAAAACCCTTCTTATTTAGCTTGGTCCTACTGTTAATATTCTAATGAGCTGTTAGACCTCCAAACACTCAGGTTAGGCAAGCGTCCCTATGGAATGTAAATGTCAAAAGCAGCCTGCAGCAAAGACTGGATTTCCTTTCTCTTGTACTCCCCTCTACCAATAGCAGGATTTAGGAAACTAACTTTTTCTGTTTTGCCAAGGCCCTGAGTGGTTGTACCTAAAGCTAAACCTTGGAAGGTGTGCCCTTAGCTCAGAGCATGCGAGGTCAGTGGTCCAAACTTGAAACTGGAACCTGAAGTACATAATGTACTGTTCTATTGAACCAAGCAAGAGCTAGAATACCAGACTCCTAGTATTTCTATCATGCCTGACCAATCTGAGGGATTCATATTGCCTCTCTTTCGCTCTTTGCCTAGAAATCTGAGCAGAGTCCACATTAGCTCACAGAGTTAGGGTCTCAGTCTCAAGGCTTTGCGGTTACTGGTTCATTAGCCAGACCACACATGGAGTACTGTGTCCAGTTCTGGGTGTCACAATTTAAGAAGGACATTGACAAGGTGGAAAGTGTGCAGAGGAGGGCAAAAGTTATGAGGAACAGTTGAAGTGCTGGGTATGTTTCGCCTGGAAAAGAGGAGACTGGGAGGAGATATGATAGCCATCTTCAAATATCTAAAGCAGGCATAGGCAAACTCGCCCCTCCATATGTTTTGGGACTACAACTCCCATCATCCCTAGCTAACAGCACCAGTGGTCAGGGATGGTGGGAACTGTAGTCTCAAAACATCTGGAGGGCCAAGTTTGCCTATGCCTGATCTAAAGGGTTGTCACATGGAAGATGGAGCAAGCTTGTTTTCTCCTGCTCCAAGGGTAGGACTTGAACCAACGGCTTCAAGTTACAAGAAAGGATATTTTGACTGAACACCAGGAAGAACTTTCTGACAGTAAAATCTGTTGGACAGTGGAACGGATTATCTTGGGAGGTTGTGGGTTCTCATTTATGGAGACTTCAAAGCAGAGGTTGGATGGCCATCTGTCAACTGTACAATTTCTTATCATTCAGTACTATGCACTGGGAATTTAAAAACAACTATCCATGTTTTTTTGTGGAGAATCTCATGGCTTATTTCCCATATGTAATGTCTAAAGGTTGATCTACTCTACAAAGTTATCACTGCTCCAACCTAGCCAAAGGAACAACATGTCTTTGGTTGGAGAAGGGGCATGGATTGCCAATAGTGAATACCTCAGCAAACCAGCGGAGACTGATCCATTAGGGCACATGGGCCCTACCAACCTCAGCAAGCTTCCACCTGTCTCTACCTGTCTGCCTTCTTACTTACATCCAGCCCAATGGGTGGCACTGGCTCTCGGTTTCCTCTTCCCGAATCTGACTAGTGCCATTGGACAACTCTGCAGGAAGCAGGAATGGGACAGCTGGGCAGGTTTTCCTGCCACTGGCTCCATCTGCGGCTGACCTCTCTGCCCTACCAGTTCCAGTGGGCACCAGCCACCACTGCAGCAAGACCAAATTCCCACGATTCTTTGGGGGAAGCCAGAATAGTTCAAAACCTGGCATGAAACCAAAGAAAGTTCAAAAAAAGAAATAGAGGGTAGCCACTTGCACAATGCCAAAAAGAGAGAACAGCCACACCTAAAAAATGGGGAAAGGAGGACACAAAGATGATATACACACCTGAAAATTTAGAAATAATGCCTAGCATTTCCATTTCTCTGAAAGAGTTCCTATTATAGAAAAAAAGCATTAAAAATGGCACCCACACTTGCAGTATGTGGCGACACAGTCTAATGTTTCAGAGAAAGCTGTTCTCTAACTTTTACCTCCAAAGACTGCAACCGACTTTAAAAAATCATGTAACATGAGCGACCGTGTCAACTGCCTGAAATCCTAGTCCATTTAGCTCATAACCACAGAAAACCTCAGAGTTATTAATCAAAACACACAGAAGGTGGGCAGAATTTAATGGCTCAGAATCTCTCCTGTTGTTGTACCACCTTTCAACACCTCTGGACATAGTTCTACACCCAAGTGTCATTAGCAGTCATGGCACACGAGCAAATCAAGACTCTTGTCTCTGCAAGATACTTCCATCTATTCTTTTTGCTCCCCTGGAGCTTTCAGGTCTTAAAACAGAAAGACAGCACTATAGTGATTACTGTGGATCCCCATTCAAACATGTATTTTACCATGTTTTGCTTGTAGAGGGGTAAACTAGTGTAATTGCAATGGCAGGGTACATTTGCTTTTTTGATGGATTTTCTACTTACATATTAAACTTTAATATTATGCTTTTTTTAAAAAAATCCTTTTTCAGAAAATATCACACACCAACTGCATTTTTTTTTAAAAAAAAAAAGAGGAGACAGAACGAATACAGAGTCTGTATGCCTACAGTTTTAAAAGGCTATATCATAATAATTGTGATTATTATATGGCTTTAGGGCATGCAAGGTTTGCTACAAACTTTCTCAGTAATCCTTGCAAAGAACCCATGAATATCAGTAGGTCAGTACTCCCAGTATTGCAGAATGAGGGACTGCATCTGAGAGATAGGAACTTATCACCTAGAAAATTCATGGCACAGGTAAGGTTTGAAGCAGGGACATTCCCCTCATAAGCTGCTACAAATTACCAAAGTACAGCAGAAGATCCAGACAAAATTCAAGCTTTGTCACACAGACAGCACTGGGTACCTGGCGGAATAAACTTGAACATGCCTCTTCTTGCCTGCAAAACTCAATCAAGAGGCAAATGTGGTGGCCAGAGTTCCTTAGCAAGGGAATTCCAGAAATTTGATAGAGGCACCAAGAAGGACCTCTATTGATAGTCAGTGAATGCATCTCCCCTGTAGACGGACCATGCAACTGGGTTTCTTCAAAATACTAGCAATGTTGCCCTTGTGCATATGATGTCCTTGGGCCAGAGGGGCACTCTTAATTGCGCCCAGGAGCTAAATGATCTAATAAGGTTAACTATGCAAAGTTAAAAGAAGTTCTGTTGTCCTGGGAGCTGTGGAAGGGTTTCCCCTCCCCCTGGAAGGAACAATATCTGGTCCTTTTCATTGTGCACCTTGTGTCATTGCGCTTCCACTAGCTAAAATCACACTTGTCCTTTGCTCACCTCTAAGGGTGAAGAATGCAATCTTAAGCAGTACTAGAAATCACAGATTCTTCAGAAGAGATATATATCCCCTGCCTCTCTATGCTAAAAAGCACAATGCCGTAACAGGGCCACATGTTTCACAATTGCCATTAAAATCCTCCATATGTCTTCATTTGGAAAGTGCCTTTCCTTATCCAACCAGAAATTCACAGCCCTGCTTTGAAAAACAAACAAAATGTTCATTGCTCTGGGGATGCTGAACCAACCCACTGCTTGAGAAAACGGAACGTCGAAGAGAGAACACACAGACACCGAGTCAAACCCCAATATCCTCCTATGGAAATGATTCACACTCATTATATCGAGACCACTTTAAAATCATGACTCATAGGCGTGAAGCATCACTCTCAAACGTCAAACTCTTGGGTTAATTCACTATTGAATGTTAGGCTACAAATTGAAAGCCAACAGATACAGAATTTCTTCAAGGTTAACCCACAGAATGCATTTTCATAAGATGCCCACAACTTTAACAGCCTTTGGGGTGGGGGAGGAGACCTCAAGTTGATATCACAGGTACAGTCATACCTCATGTTACGTCCGCTTCATGTTACGTTCTTTCAGGATACGTCCCGTGGCGACCCGGAAGTACTGGAAAGGGTTACTTCCAGGTTTCGCTGCTTGCGCATGCACAGACGCGCAAAATGATGTCATGCGCATGCGCAGAAGCGGTGAATCACAACCCACGCTTGTGCAGATGCTCCGCTGTGGGTTGCATTTTTTTCATGTTGCGAACGGGCCTCCGGAACGGATCCTGTTCACAACCAGAGGTACCACTGTACTTCTGAACTCCCGTTAGTTTGTGGAAGCATGCCAGTTGTTTACACCAGTACACCTTCCCCAAAAATTTGTATTTTAAGAGGAGAAAGCAGTGGCCTATTGTGGTTTGCCAGTGCCTGGGATGGGGGACAGAGGGTGAAAGGAGTCTGCCACACCAGCCCAGCTCTTGCCACTGATGGAGCAACCCCTGCCCCACCACAGCCAAGCAGAGCCACAGTGTGCTGCCTGCCTGCTTGTGCAGTGGGTAGCCCAGCTGGCCAACTCAGCCCTTGGAAGGTAAAGGGACTCCTGACCATTAGGTCCAGTCGTGACCGACTCTGGGGTTGCGGTGCTCATCTCGCTTTATTGGCTGAGGGAGCCTGCGTACAGCTTCCGGGTCATGTGGCCAGCATGACTAAGCTGCTTCTGGCAAACCAGAGCAGTGCACGGAAACACCGTTTACCTTCCCGCCGGAGCGATACCTATTTATCTACTTGCACTTTGACGTGTTTTTGAACTGCTAGGTTGGCAGGAGCAGGGGCTGAGCAATGGGTAAATCCCACCAATACCTGAGAGAGGAACACCGGGCAGTGCTGTGCTCACTCCTTGCCTGCCTCCCTCCATCCATGCCTGCTCATTGTCTGGGGAGCATGCCAAACAAGGAGCGAGCAAGTGCTGGCTGGGTGGCCGTTCAGCAAGGGGGCCAGGGATGCAGTGGCAAAGCCAGGCTGGACTCTGGGGCCCAGAACCCCTCAGTGGCAGGCAAAGGAGGATGGGGAGCCAGGGATGGGGCCCATAAGGCACTCCTGATTGGGACAGGGGGATCCCCACGGAAGCCGGCGCCTGCGTGAGGATGCCAGGTTCGTGCCCCGTCAAAATTGTGCACCCGGGGCTATGCTTCGTGACAAATGAGGAGTTACAGCAACAAAATTAAGTAGTATTCTCTGTTTACACACTGTGGATTCTGATACAAAGATGGAAAGAATGTTGTCATGGCTGTTTCACATTCAGGAGTTCCAACTGCTACTTCCTGATCTGTGTGGAAGGCCTCTAGCAAGTCAATAATTCTTTTCTACCTGTCAAGCTCACTGCAAAACAACCTGGCCGTGACTTCTAGGAAGACCACATAAATGGCACTGCTTAACTTTACTCTAATAAACACGAAGGCGCACATGAACTTACTCAAAACGATGGGAGAAAATGTGTGGTGCAAGATCAAAAGTGAAAAAGCTGTAATAGTATCACGCCACAGCTGAGGAACAATGTTTTGGGCTTTAAGGAAGGGCTGGTTCGCATGCTTCTTTTCGGCCTATTTGTCCTCATAAAAAGTATCCGTGCACTTGAGAAAGCACCCTACAATTCAGAAGTGAATGGAAACACTTTGTAGCCAGAACTGTGTTCACTAGGGGTGAAAAACACATTAAATTGTGCAAAAAAAGGTAAAGGTAAAAGATAAAGGGACCCGTGACCATTAGGTCCAGTCATGGCCGACTCTGAGGTTGCGGCGCTCATCTCGCTTTATTGGCCGAGGGAGCTGGCGTACAGCTTCCGGGTCATGTGGCCAGCATAACTAAGCTGCTTCTGGCAAACCAGAGCAGCGCACGGAAACGCCGTTTACCTTCCCGCTGGAGCGGTTCCTATTTATCTACTTGCACTTTGACGTGCTTTCGAACTGCTAGGTTGGCAGGAGCAGGGACCAAGCAACGGGAGCTCATTCCGTTGTGGGGATTTGCCGATCTTGTGATTGGCAAGCCCTAGGCTCAATGGATTAGACCACAGCGCCACCCACATCCCCTGCAAAATAAGGTAGCATCATGCAAATCTGTTCCATTTAAACAGGTTACAGAATCCAGCTTTTCTTGGATACACAATTTGGCTTGCCAAGCACATAATGTTATTTTACATTTTAAGGCCGTGTGCATATAACCCTGCCTAGGCTGGACTATCAGTGGGCTAGCCATGAGTGTCAGTGTCATACTGTGGACTATCAATGTGCTGGCTCACCATTCAGGAAGCAGCCAATAATTAAAAGTGAAAAGAAAACAGACACCAAATATGCAGCAAGGATGTATGTAGTAGCAGAAATGTCAAAAGAGGCACTCATGAACTCAGCCAAAAGAAAGAGTATTTTACAGTATATAAAACCCTACAGTTCTTAACAGTTCACTTATTTATCTTTAAAGAGTAATAAGTATCAAGTCCAGTGAAACCAAACACCGTATTTTAGCACTGCCTTTAAATACAGATTACTTCCTCAGATGCAACTAGGGACCACAACTGGAAAAGAAAACAGAAGGATCCCTAAATTACAGCAACTTGGCCGCAGCCTTTTATCCAGAAGGTGAAAACTTGCAACAAACAACTTGCTGCCAATGTTGAACACTACAGGAACAATGCTACAAGTACAGACAGCAGAATGAATCCTGTTGGCAAGACGAAGTCAGAAGACAGACTAGATACTTAGTGTTTATTGGAGCAAGAAAATGAAAGATAAGATGCAATCTAGGTGAATCATAGATTGCAATTTGGGAGATGCTCAGGGTTATGGCTACTGGAAGTGAAGGATTCACAGATATCTGCAAGTCCAGATTCTTATTTTTTTTCTACCTTGGACTATAGGAAGAACAATTAAAATGAGATGAAATGGACTACTACAGCATTTGATTATTTGGATAATTCGTTAGCACATCCTCCCCCAAAAGCCACAATTTTAATTTGTGCCAAACATTCAGTAATAACTACCAAGTGTTATTTCAAGAATTCTTAACGGGCTTAACTAATCACTGCAACTTTACTCTTCGTCCCCAATTCTCAAACTGCATCGCTTCTTAGATGTCACCAGCATGTCCCATAAAGATCAATATGCTGCTAAATATAAAGTGAATATGTTTAAAGCAGCGGGAAGGAGTTCCTAAAAAGAAATGTATCAGGATTCCGGCTTGGATGGATGCTGAATCAGAGCAGAAAGCAGCCCGTTGCCAGCAGTAGGTCGCAGCAAGCAATGCGGGAGGCTGTCCCCGCCCCACTTAAACGCTGTCTGGTCTAAACAACACAGCAATTTACGCTACATAGCTGTTTCACCTCTGTCCAACCTCGTATTGTCCTCAACTCGACAAGGACTGGGCTTGACAAAATTTTGCACAAACACTCTAATTGCAAAAATACAACACGTGCCTTGGGTTCTTTTAGAGACATACAATCAGTATCATTTTCCCCACAAGTGAGGAACGGCGCATTAAGGGTACTATGCAATAACCATTACCACCATCACCATTGATGCAGTGACTGTACTTTAAAAGGGAAACCCTCTTAATGCAGGGGTCATCAAACTTTTTCAGCAGGGGGCCGGTCCACTGCCCCTCAGACCTTGTTGGGGGGGGCGGACTATATTTTGAATAAAAATAATGAATAAATTCCTATGCCCCACAAATAACCCAGAGATGCATTTTAAATAAAAGGACACATTCTACTCATGTAAAAACACGCTGATTCCCAGACCATCCGTGGGCCGGATTTAGAAGGCGATTGGGCCGGATCCAGCCCCCGGGCCTTAGTTTGCCTACCCATGCTCTTAATGGGATAAACAGCTTAGCCACTTTATGGAAAATGTGATGGTAGCGTGTCCAGAAACCTCAAAAACCAGAACACACCCTGGGAGAAAAAAACCCAGATCTTTATTTAAAAGCATTCTGCAGGTTTAGGGCAATATGAGGGAAGAGGGGGTCGGGGGGGAGGTTGCTAGTTTAGGGGCTTCTAGCAAGAGTGCAGGGAGATATGAGCTAAGATTGCACACAAGCTGTAACAGTTGCCCATTGCACTTGTTACTGCACAATTATCAGGGTTTCTCCACTGTTAAGAGTTCATCATGGTTCATGGAGATAAATCAGCTTGGGTGGTTGGTTTTTTTTGGGGGGGGGAGTGTGTGGGATATAGCCAATCCTTGATCACCCAGCAACCCTAGACAAGCACACGTAACTGTCTCAGCTATGCTTATCTTAATTTGGCTTCCAAATATTATTTTAAGAGGCGAGAGGATGACTCAAGGCCAGCCACTTGGCTGTCTCCGATGAGAAGTCTAGGATAGCTCTTGCAGGAGATCATCTCTCTTTTGCTGACTCAGTGGAGATTCACGTTTGTCATTCAAAGACAAATCTTAAAAGGGCATGGATCACTCCACAAAGGTGCCCAGACTTGGTTATCAGTCAGGTACAGGCAGCATCCAGTTACGGTACCTCCAAGTGCATCTAAAAAAGGAAATCTGTTTGGGCGTCAATGTGAGCAGAGCATATTTTTGGGGCAGGAAGTGTTCTTAGTTTGAGCAAATAATGCAAAGCAGTTTTAGTGCAGGGAAATTTCTCCTTTCAGAAATGGGCAGGAAAAAACCCCAAAACCCCAAATGGCTTTTGTGACAGGGGCAACCCTGCTTCACAGCATGGACTGGGGTGGGGTGGGGGCTAAGGATAGTGTAACAGTGACTATTATTACTACTATTGCTGAACCCCTGTTCTCAAAAACAGAGCTATAGTGTTAATTGCTCTCAAGAGTGGTAATCAGTACATCAACAGAGACTGAAAGCAATGAGAATCATAGGTGCAAAAAACCCACAATATTGTGATAATCTGATGGCAATTATCGAGAACTGAACAATTTACTTACCACATTGTTACTAGAGCATTGGGTATCATAACTTCAGCATGGCAAATGAAACCCACCATGCCAGGTGATATTGGTATGATATTTCTCCTCCTTTAGATTTCTTCTTTTCTTGTATTTTCTTCTTTCTGAATTTGCTCTTTTTTTATATAGAATAAGTAGCTGTTTTATCTCAGTATATTATAAAAAGATACTTTGTAATGGTTATGTATTTCTGTATATCTTTGAATAAGCATCAATAGATGATTTTTTTTTTTTGTTAGAGAACAACAACAACAAAAGAGAATCATAGGGGCAACTTAAATATCTGTTAAAGAGACAGAAAATGTTTTGGCACCAAAATGAAAGTTAGAATAATAAGGTAAAATAGGGTTTTTACCTTATCATTCTAATTTCTCTGAGCATGTTTAAGTGCTATGCAATCACAAATTGCATTTTGTATTATTAAAATGGAAAAGCAGCAACTGCAGATGTCATATATATATATGTAAGTAATGTATGCTTACACACCACACAACTAAAGCACAAGGCTTCCTTCAATGAATCCTGGGAAATGGTAGTTTGCTAAGGGTTCTGGAAACTGTGTGTTATGTATACAGCCTACGTTATTTGGGATATTGCAGAGTCTTGCAGCCTGCCTGTGCACTTTCTATATAAAACCTAACACTAGTGCATAAATGCAATATCTAGCTGTAGATGTACCTGACTGCAGCTTAAAGACATTCACGCACTAATTCAGATGCATAGGAAGGAAGGTCATTCCCACGTCCTCTCCCATTTCTCCATAAACTAAAAATAAAAAATAAAACCCAGAAAACCTCATCAATTCTAGCCTGGAATGCAAATTGCAAGTGCAGAATCATTGATCAAAGAAAGCCAAATTGTTGAATGCAATGAAATTCCAGAGCCATTCAACTATGTGGCTACTAATTAATTTAGCAGTAACATTAAAATCCATTGGAGTCCAGAGTGTGGGGTAGGCATTCTCTAACTGACATTCTAAGCCGTGCTGAAAAGTAGATGCATGAGTGCTTTGGGTTTACACAGTACTGTTCTAGGGAATCTTGTGTGGTGGAAAAGTGGAAGCTTCATGTGCACTCTCCCCCATGAATCTTCCCCCACCACACAACTTTTCCTTAAGTCAAAGAACAAGACACCTGTGCACTTCCTCGCCAGAATTTCTGACACTATCAGAATGTCCTAATGCATTATGTTGGACTTCTGAAAAAAATGTATTTGCTGCTGAACTTTCCCACCTGAGACTGCAAGTAGAGGATCAGCTATTTGAATACTCTCCAGCAAAACAAATTTAGAAAATTAGCAAGTCAAAGAAAGGACTCTAGACTAGATTTTGTCCTGGCATACTTATTTGGAACATTTTTTTAAAAAGAGTCTCCACATGGTTTGGACAACAACACTTGGCCATGTTGACTAGAGTTGATGGGAGTTGCAGTCCAAAGCAATTGGAAGATACCTTATTGTTTTTCATCACAGATGAGTGGTGGTTAAAAGGTGAATCAAGGCAATAATGGTTTGCCTAAGCTATCAAATCAGCTCTAGAGGTACAGATCTGAACCAATAATTTTCCAAATCATGCTGGAGAATAGAATGTGTTTTTTACAGGAGATTTTGGAAGAGATGATATTATTTTAATCAAGGGTCTTACAGATGTACTGTTTGTAGTGCTATAACTACAAACTACTGTATCCACATATTTCCACATGACATCATTATCATTCCATTACTATTCTGGGATATGGCAGTCACCAAACCATTTTAATTCTGTCACAAAACATATGACATTTGTGAAAGATCCAGGATACTTCTGCAATATTTTCATTGTGTGGAAGCTGTTTTGCTCAATTTCCTCCTGCTTCTTCTGTGGCATTTGTGGTGTGTGGTTTGAGGAACATCTGCTTCATTCCCTTTTTTTCCATTTATCAATCAATTCAAGAAATTCCTGCCATCTAATCTCCCTCACAACCAGAATTCCAGATTACCAGGTGTTAAATACCAATATGGGGACACCCCACCAGGGGCCTATCAAAACCCTATGGATATGCTCACAATCCCAACATTTACTGGTTGGAGGAACAGGAAAACTGAAGAGGTGTGACTAAAGATGAGTAACTTTTCTCAAACAGAACACATTCCATCATTTGTGTGGATGGGGGAATGTGAAGTCACTCTCTGACAAACAGTGATATGTAATCAATGGTGTGGACAGTCCACTACAATTTTGCTACAAAACATTAGGAAGAAATTGCAACTCTAGAGCTATAAGTGGTACATCCCCAAAGAGAACTAGTATTTCACCAATGATATTCTAAGAAAGAAAAAACGACAACAACATCCCATCCAAACTGTGAATCTATTTCTTACAATTTCTGATATGGCCTAGGAATCTCCATTTGTTAGCAGTGTTTACCCTGGCCCCCGCCCCCGCCCCCAGAACCAGGCACTTTCACACCTCTGTACAGCAAATTAACCAATAAAAACCAAGTTAGGAATAATGAACCAACAAATCACTGGCGAAGGGATACAAGAAAAATATAATACAAACCACAAGCCCAGGTTCAGATGCAATGCTAAACCAAGACATGGCAGAGTCCTGTGAAGTGCATCAGCAGATAAGCCTGTCTTCTCTCCAGAAATCCACACATTTGCTCGTTCACATTATCTCTCTCGCCCTGACCTAGCCACTGTGATCCATGCGACGGTCACCTCCAGACTGGATTATTGTAACTTGCTCTACGTGGGGCTGCCCTTGAGACTGACCCAGAAACTCCAGCGGGTGCAGAATGCCACAGCGAGACTCCTTATGGGGTCTTCACTGCGAGATCACATTCATCCGGTACTATACCAGCTGCACTGGCTCCCCGTGGAGTATAGGATCAGGTTTAAGGTGCTGGTTTTAACCTTTAAAGCCCTACACGGCCTAGGACCCTCGTACCTACGGGACCGCCTCTCCTGGTATGCCCCACAGAGAAACCTACGGTCTGCAAATAATAACATCCTCAAGGTCCCAGGCCTCAGAGAAGTTAGGCTTGCCTCAACTAGAGCCAGGGCCTTCTTGGCTGCGGCTCCAATCTGGTGGAATGCTCTGTCACAAGAGACTAGGGCCCTGCAGGACCTGACATCCTTCCGCAGGGCCTGCAAGACAGAGTTGTTCCACCAGGTCTTTGGTCAGGGCGCAGCCTGACTCCCTCCTCTGGCAACCTGCACAGAATCTTGCTTAATCGGTTGCCATTAATTTGATTTTAATTTAATTTTTATAATGAAATATTTTTAGAATGTGTGATTATTTGATTGTTTGATTATTTGATTGTTGTTAGCCGCCCTGAGCCCGGCTTCGGCTGGGGAGGGCGGGATATAAATAAAATTTATTATTATTATTATTATTATTATTATTATTATTATTAAGCATGTTAACATTAAACATGTTAACATGTTAAGCCTGTTATATGTTAACTCCTTGAAAGATTCCATCAACGGTGTCTCTGAAAAATTTTACACATCACTTGGGAAGACGGGCGAACTAATGCCAGTGTACTGGAAGAAGCAAAGAACACCAGTGTCGAAGCAATGATCCTTCAACATCAACTTCGTTGGACTGGTCATGTTGTGCAGATGCCTGATTATCGTCTTCCAAGGCTACTATTCTATTCCTAACTTAAAAATGGAAAGCGTAATTCTGGTGGTCAACAAAAGAGGTTTAAAGACTCTCTCAAGGCAAATCTAAAAAATGTAGTATAAACACAGACAACTGGGAAACGCTGGCCTGCAAGCGCTCCAATTGGAGAACAGCCTTTACCAAAGGTGTCATGGGTTTGGAAGACGCTCAAACTCAGAATGAAAGGGAGAAACACGCTAAGAGAAAGGCACGCTTGGAAAATCCTTACCAACTCCAGCCCGGAAACCTATGTCCCCACTGTGGAAGGACGTGTGGATCCAGAATTGGCCTCCACAGTCACTTACGGACTCACTATTAAAACAGTGTTTATGGAAGACAATCTTACTTGACGATGAGTGATCACCAAAGAAGACAACATGTTAACTGGGCCTCAGGAGTTCTGCACAGATGTATTCCAATTCCTACAGACAGACATCAGCAAAAACTGCTAGAGACACAGCACAGCTTCTACGTTTAGATTTTGAAAATTACTTCTTCTTCACTTTCACTTTAGCACACTACTAAAACCCCATTCTAGGATATCCATAATAAATCCTAGAAGTCGAAGTTTATACAGATAAAAGAGTGACTAAATCTTATTAACACTCTTCAAAGTTTACAGGAAAACCTGGGATAATCACAACATCCAAATCGACTGCATTAAAAAAGAAGCACTCCAATAAGAATAAAACTGGCTTTATCACTCCCTATTGCCCAAAGAGACCAAACTGGCTAAATATGACCTTGGTTCTCTTCAGCTTGCCCCTTGAAAAAGCTTATTAATGTATGTGCTTGGTGCTATACAGAGCATACATGCACCCTAATCCCTAACCAAGGGCTTTTATATTTACAAAGATTTTTTTAAAAAAGGACACCAGGAAGAGATCATGGATTTGCTGTATTTTTTCTTTGGAATGTAGGTACGTTCAAAATAATACTTAAAGCAGTAGTATACAAAAAGCAAATTACATTATGGAAAAAAAGAACCATAGAGTACCACAATACTAAAAGGTAAAGGTAAAGGTACCCCTGCCCGTACGGGCCAGTCTTGACAGACTCTGGGGTTGTGCGCCCATCTCACTTAAGAGGCCAGGGGCCAGCGCTGTCCGGAGACACTTCCGGGTCACGTGGCCAGCGTGACATCGCTGCTCTGGCGAGCCAGAGCCGCACACGGAAACGCCGTTTACCTTCCCGCTGGTAAGCGGTCCCTATTTATCTACTTGCACCCGGAGGTGCTTTCGAACTGCTAGGTTGGCAGGCGCTGGGACCGAGCAACGGGAGCGCACCCCGCCGCAGGGATTCGAACCACCGACCTTTCGATCGGCAAGTCCTAGGCGCTGAGGCTTTAACCCACAGCGCCACCTGCGTCCCTTACCACAATACTACCAACATCCATTTAACTATGTTGAGAGGCAGCAACTATAATCAGCTGAGGTCAATGGGGCTTCTCTCGAGTAAAACAACATCTCCATCAGGGCTGTGCAAGAGAGAATGTCTCCTGAATGATTTGTAAAACTTCCATGGGCATACAAACTTACAGCTAAAGGCCGCAATTTGGAGGCAGGAAAGTACCACTTTCACACTGGCAGAAACTCCAGTATAGCATTCCCAGAGATGCTCATGGACCACAGCAAAACTTATGGGAAGACATGGGGCTGTATCCTGGCTTGCTCCTGCTGCCATTCCTCCCACACTATCCCCCTAGAGCTTCCTCAACAGCCACTAACTAGCTTTCCACCTTTGTGGCCCCATTTCCGAAGCCAGTTCTTTCTTGTATTCTGCAGCAAACGTTGCATCCTTTTTCACCTTCTTGCCCATGCCTTCCCAATCCTTCTGTACAATCCCAACCCCACCCCACCCCCGCACACGAAACACCCCGTGGGAACCTCCTGCCACACATTGCAATTCCTAAACCTGCAATTTCACCTTTCGCCCAGTTATGAAGCCACCATCCCTACAATTCATGCCCCAACCTTCGTTTTCAATCTCATTTCCACGCTTCCTACTCCCTCTCATTCATTCATTTGCAACATCCTTTGCAATCTGATTGCAGCTCCCAGACGTTAGACCGGCTCACTCCTTGTCCTCCCATCAGCAGGCGAAGACTTTCTTTTCCCAACAGGCTTTTGGAAACAGACTACTTTTAATGAGGGGGCTGGTGCTATGCTGCTTTTAATCATAATTATATGTATATTTAATATCTGTACAGTGGTACCTTGGGTTACATATGCTTCAGGTTACATATGCTTCAGGTTACAGACTCTGCTAACCCAGAAATAGTGCTTCAGGTTAAGAACTTTGCTTCAGGATGAGAACAGAAATTGTGGTCCGGTGGCACGGCGGCAGCAGGAGACCCCATTAGCTAAAGTGGTGCTTCAGGTTAAGAACAGTTTCAGGTTAGGAACGGACCTCCGGAATGAATTAAGTACTTAACCCGAGGTACCACTGTATACAGATTGAATTTGGTTGCTCAGTTGGTAGAGCAAAAGTCTCTTAATCTCAGGGATGTGGGTTTGAGCCCCACACTGGGCATTGCAGAGGGTTGGACTAGACCAACGTGGTCCCTTCCAACTCTAGGTAAAGGTAAAGGGACCCATGACCATTAGGTCCAGTCGTGACCGACTCTGGGGTTGTGGCGCTCATCTCGCTTTACTGGCCGAGGGAGCTGGCATACAGCTTCCGGGTCATGTGGCCAGCATGACTAAGCCGCTTCTGGCGAACCAGAGCAGCGCACGGAAACGCTGTTTACCTTCCCCCTGGAGTGGTACCTATTTATCTACTTGCGCTTTGACGTGCTTTCGAACTGCTAGGTTGGCAGGAGCAGGGACCGAGCAATGGGAGCTCACCCCGTCAAGGGGATTCGAACCGCCGACCTTCTGATCGGCAAGTCCTAGGCTCTGTGGTTTAACCCACATCGCCACCCGCGTCTCTACAATTCAATTAATGTTTTGTTTCTTCCTATCTTTTAAGCTGTTTTTATTTTTAACTGTAAGCTGCTTTGAGTCCCTGTCAGATAAAAATGTGAAATAAAAATATATTATCATTATCATTATTTTCCCCTTTTCTCAACTCTCCCTTCCCACATATCTCCCCAAGTTAATGCCTATTGTGAAACCCCCTTTGCAAACACACAGCATCACCTCCACACCCTTTCCCCTACTTCCTCCTTTTCCCCCGCTCACCTCCATTTCCACGCCTTTTCCTGTTTCCAAAATTCTGCCGTTCTCTTTGCATACATGTCCCATGATGATATATGCTATTGTATCTTTAAGGTGAATAGAATCTTAAGAGCAAATCTGCCACTCGGCTTGTTCTGTTACAGAAGGTTAATTTCAGTCGTTGGGTGATGTACATGTATGTCTGTTTGCTTGCTAACAAAATATCTGCTCTCTCTTTCACATGAGGCAGCTGAGGAACGAAAGAGGAAGAAGTCCAAGTATAGTGGGGAGAACCACTGAAATGGAAAAGTGGCTGCTTTAAACGACAATCGAAGTTTGCATAAAGCGGGAGTGGAGCAACACCGAGAAGGAATAGGTCTTGTTTTCTATGTGTGCACATAGGATCAGTGGTGTTGTGGCAAATCTTGAAGTGAGGGGCTGATCGTGACAGCTCCCATAACCAAAACCTGAAGGAAAATGTGGGCAGTAGCAGTGACTCATTACAGTGGTGCCTCGCTAGACGAAATTAATCCGTTCCGCGATTCTCTTCGTCTAGCGGTTTTTTCGTCTTGCGAAGCAAGCCCATTGACAGCTTAGCGGATTAGTGCTAGAGCTGTCAAGCGGCTTCCAGCGATCAGCTGTTAAGCGGCTTATCAGCGGAACAGCTGACAAGCGGCTTAGAGGCTTAGGAAAAGGGCAAAAAAAGCAAAAAAAACCCGCTGGGGGACGCAAGATTTTTTCGTCTTGTGAAGCAACCCCATAGGGAAATTCGTTTTGCGAAGCGCCTCCAAAACAGAAAAACCCTTTCGTCTAGCGGGTTTTTCGTCTTGCGAGGCGTTCGTCTTGCGGGGCACCACTGTATATATTTCTCATGTTGTTGTTGTTGCTGTTGTTGTTGTTTAGTCGTTTAGTCGTGTCCGACTCTTCGTGACCCCATGGACCAGAGCATGCCAGGCACTTCTGTCTTCCACTGCCTCCCGCAGTTTGGTCAAACTCATATTAGTCGCTTCAAGAACACTGTCCAACCATCTCCTCCTCTGCCGCCCCCTTCTCCTTGGTCTTCTTGCAGTCCATGGGACTCTCAAGAGTCTCCTCCAGCACCATAATTCAAAAGCATCAATTCTTTGGCGATCAGCCTTCTTTATGGTTCAGCTCTCACTTCCATACATCACTACTGGGAAAACCATAGCTTTAACTATACGGACCTTTGTTGGCAAGGTGATGTCTCTGCTTTTTAAGATGCTGTCCAGGTTTGTCATTGCTTTTCTCCCAAGAAGCAGGTGTCTAAATTTCATGACTGCTATCACCATCTGCAGTGATCATGGAGCCCAATAAAGTAAAATCTCTCACTTCCTCCATTTCTTCGCCTTCTATTTGCCAGGAGGTGATGGGCGCAGTGGCCATGATTTTAGGGTTTTTTGATGTTGAGCTTCAGATCATATTTTGTGCTCTCCTCTTTCACCCTCATTATAAGGTTCTTTAATTTCTCCTCACTTTCTGCCATCAAGGTTGTGTCATCTGAGGTTGTTGATATTTCTTCCGGCAATCTTAATTCCGGCTTGGAATTATACACGCATACTAAAGAACAGCAGTACAATAGAAGACTATCCAGTTATTAGGATTAGCATAACTGCAATCCTAGGCATAGTTTTTTGGTAGCAAGCTCCACTGAACTCAGTAGTACTTTCTTTTGAACACATAGATTCAACTTGGAAAAGACATTGAGCTTTAACACAAGATCTTCAGTCAGACAAAAGGCAACTTTGAGCTTTCTGTGAGTAATGCAAATGATCTTGCAAAGAAGTTTAACTGTTTAAACTGCTAGCATGAAGTAGGAACCCCATTTAAGAAAAGGAAAAATGTATCCAGCCTCTGCTCGATGATTTCCCTCATTCTCAGTTTTTCTTTATGCTAATTTTTCACAAACACACTTGTCATCTCATCCACTCGCTCAAGCAAGGGGATGTCAACTACCATGTGCAAAGGATATTACCGCTCCTGTTCTGAAAAGTCCTGACCCTCTATTGCATTCTCCTTCCACTGCATAGGATGAAAGATAGCAGCTGGGTTAATTCCTTGGCCATATTCTGCATGTGCAGCTTGACTTGGGCTGTGTCACTTCACTCATCTTTTTAAAAAGTGCTGTATTTTTCACTCTATAAGACGCACCTAGTTTTTGGAGAAGGAAAACAAGAAAAAAAATATTCTGAATCTCAGAAGCCAGAACAACAAGAGGGATCGCTGTGCAGCGAAAGCAGCGATCCCTCTTACTGTTCCGGCTTCTGGGATAGCTGCACAGCCTGCATTCACTCCATAAGATGCACACACATTTCCCCTTACTTTTTAGGAGGGAAAAAGTGAGTCTTATAGAGCAAAAAATACGGTATATCCTACTTTGACTGTGGCACAGTCATAGTTTTGATCATGTGGCATTCTGGAGAGCATGGGCGGTATAATTTGTGGATAGCATTGCTTGATGGCAATTTCAGTTTTTACCTGAATGGGAATTTCAGAATCATGGAGCTGGAAGAGACCCTGAGTATCTTCTAGGTCCAACCCCTTGAAACGCAATAATAGGCAGCTGTCTCATACGGGGATCAAACCTGCAGCCTTGGCACTATTAGCACCGTGTTCTAACCAACTGAGCTATCCAGATACTAGACGGACTTGTGATATTTATAAATCAGTTCTTCATCCAAGAAGTAAAAGGCAGTATGGTTCTCCTCCACATTTGACCTCTTGTCAAGTAACACATCATGGTTGGGCTGAGAGAGTTGAAGCTGCGACTCTCTGGCTCTGACCTGACATTTTAACCACAGCACAAAACTCAATGAGTATGGAGCACTTACTGTGGATTTTGTTTTGTGTATAAGCAACATTACTTTTTCCTGATACATACCACCATACACAATATGCAAGCAAAACAAGAGTGGTGGGGAGCGTTAAATTAGACTTGGCTGTGATCTTTTATCATTCCATAATGGCATTGCCATAAATTAGTACTAAGTGGGATGGGTCAGGAGGGAGACCGTGTGCCTGGGTTAAGTTGCAGCATTTATTAGCAATTAGTACCGATGTGAAATTCAAAAATGGAAACAATTCTTAAAAATGGATACTTCGGAAATGAAGCATTAGGGAGCGGGGGGAAAACGTAGGCGTTTTAACCAATTAGCATTTGTCTAAGTAAATATTTTCTCCCCTACAAATGGGCTGGGGGAGGGAATCCTTTTTTAAAAACAACCAGGAATTATTTCTTTTAAAATAGCATTAATCTTGAGGAAAAGGCGGCAGCTTGCTCCTCTCTCCCTTTACATGGCTCTCTGTACAGTTTCTAAGGAGAAGAAAATATTTAGTCCAATATTATTGTAACATGGAATATGGCTCTATTTATGTGACAACCTGACAACATACAATTTCATGCTTGTTGAACTGATCTGTGTTATATATTCACTGTGAATATTATGAAGCTTCGCCATTATAAATATGAAACAGTATACACTTATTCAAAATAACTCCAGCAGCAGCAATTTATAGCTGGGTTGTTTGTGTGCTTATGAAGTTCCAAATGCCACCTTAAGGAACTGCATCTCACTAAAACAGATGTGCAGCGCGACGGTGACCAAAGAGGATTTGCAATGACCTATGAGGAGGGAGGCTAATACATTTTTTGCTTGTATGGCAGCTGACTCCAGTTTGTATTTAGATATCTGACTTGCAAGAACACAGTGTCCTCAAGGGGTTTGTTTTAAACACATGAGCCAAGACATTATGTTCACCCATTTACTTTAGCTTTGCTGCCTTGTCCTGGATGAACATTTCTCTTCTAGCTGTCACGCACGGGTCTTGAACCAGGAACAGCGCAGGTCATGAACGGATTCCTGACTCCCTGAAACAACAGCACTGTGGCTGGAAGGCAGAACTGCAGGAGGTTCGAGCCAGGATATGAATGCAGGCCAGAATAATTCTCAGCATGATGTAATCCATAGCTGTCAAGTGTCCCTTATTTGGCGGGACAGTCCCTTATCCCAGCGCCATGTCCCACTGCTGTCCCTTATTGATGATGTCCCTTAAATTTCCCAGGTTTCAAAGGAAGCAGCTCCTCTCCCTCCCTCCCTGCCGGCCAGGGAGGAGGGAGGCTCCAACTGTGCTGCTTGGCTGCGTTGCTCACCCAATAAGGAGTCTAAGAACGACTGGGGGGTGGAGCTTGCATGCCTTGTGCCAATCAAATCGGCCGCGTTGCCTGGGGACTCGCCTTTGCTCAGCACTTCCCAGTGGAGAGGTGACGGTGGTTTTCCTTGCTGCATGCCCTTTGCCGGGCTGCTGTGCTATGGGAACCACCACTTGAGACTTTGTTTGGCTGCTGGTTGACTAAAATCCCTTATTTTGGCTGTTGATCCTTTATTTTTGATGCTGCTGGTCCCTTATTTTCAAATCTGTAAGTTGACAGCTATAATGTAATCCTGAGCCACAAGGCAGGACATTGCCCTGCGAAGCTGCAAGACCCACTGAACTTCCTCGGTCTGGGCAATTGTCATGGAGGAACCTACTAGATGAGTCTTCTGAATTTTCAGACTGCTGGCATGCCTCACACCTGTCGCATCTGTGGCCAGGGAACATGGTCCTCAGCACTACTTGGACTACGGTCCCCGATGCTTCCCCCACACAATTGCTTGCACAATTTCCACTCACCCCGTCTAAGAGGTGGGCGGAATTTGCGACACCGTGCGGGCTTACCTGGCCAGGTGCCACCCACCTTGCTACAGGGTGGCCGTCGCCCTGCCCCCATCTTGGCCAGGAAAAGGGCCAATGCTCTTTGGCCCAGATCACTAAGATCCTCCCCCATTGCATAGGCAGGTGGTCCCTCTCCCTACCTGGCCTGATCACCTTGGCAACGTCTCCCCAGGTGGGATTGGGCAACTGGCTGAGGTAGGTGGAGTCCTCCAGGTATCCCACCTGGGGAAGGTGAAGTCAAGCCTGTGCTAACGGTGCCGCAACCACGCAAAGGGTGCCCCCCATTTAATGTGGGGGCAGTCATTCCTGCTAGATTCACCCACCCAACCCTCCCTAAAATATAACATGGTCTCCTTTTGCAGGCTAACCTCTTGCTTCCTAAGTCAGCTATGGTCATAAGATGGTTGCTGTATTCAGAACCAGAGAGGAATTTCCCTGCATTGGCAGGTTTTGCCTTCCCCGTAACATTTCGTCACAACTTTGGTGGTTTTAGGCCTTGGTCGGTATCCTATAGTCTATCTTCGAGGTGGGGGCAAACATTTTCATGCACCCCCACGCAGTAGTGTTTGCAGGGCCCGTTAAAGGATTGATTGTGGTGGTCACTGGCCCTACAGCGGCGGCATATAGGTAAAAAAACAGCTTTGGTGAAGTGGGAGGGCACGCTGTTCACGCTTCACAGTCTCCTCCCACTGCACCTGACTGCCCTGCACATCCTAGGCTGGGTTGAGAGGGATGCCTTCCAAGGCCTAAGCCAAGGTTCCTACACCTGAAATTCAATAAAGTTGTGGCCTAATTTAAACCCATACATTGTTGTCATGTCTCATTTCTGGGGGGGGGGGTTGGCTCCAGGGACAGGGTAAACCCTGTCCCTGCGTGGGGGCTCGCAGTTACACATATTCCCCCAGAACACCTTCAACAATGCCCATGTTTGACAGGATCATTAGGAAGGGTGAAGCTCACTGCCTGCCCCACCACTTTTGGTGGAGAAGTGGAACCAGCATCAGTAGTAATTTCAGGTGAGATCTCGTTGATTTCTGGCGACATCTCACCGAAATGGTGCTAGATCTTGCAGCACACGTGAAATCTCACGCAATTTCGGTGAGATTTCACTGGAGAAATCTCCACTGGAGATTGCCGTGAAGGAGTATACCTGAAGGAGCGTCTCCACCCCCATCGTTCTGCCCAGATGCTGAGGTCCAGCGCCGAGGGCCTTCTGGTGGCTCCCTCAATGTGAGAAGCAAAGCTACAGGGAATGAGGCACAGGACCTTCTCGGTAGTGGCACCCACCCTGTGGAATGCCCTCCCATCAGATGTCAAGGAAATAAACAACTACCTGATTTTTAGAAGACATCTGAAGGCAACCCTGTTTAGGGAAGTTTTTAATGTTTGATGTTTTATCATGTTTTAAATATTCTATTGGGAGCCGCCCAGAGTGGCTGGGGAGGGGTATAAATTATTATTATTAGGAAACGAGCATCAATACCTGTGCCACACCTCCACTGGTGATGGCAGCATAACTTCCCACTTTGCCTCGAGCAACGAAACAGGACATGCCACTAAGGCATCTTTCTATCTGTGAACCAGACACACCCCACCCCACCATAAGCTTTGAAAGAAGCCACATCAAGCTCACTTGGCTGAGAAATGTCAGAGGGTGAATGGAAACAGAACAACTTTCATGGACTCGCTTCAACAGATTCAGGCTAACACTGAATGGCACCTTTCCTCCAATTCGGGAAACAGAACGAAGAAACAAAACACACCTTGCAAAAGCTAGATAGGAAAAAAATGTATAAATATTTCCAGACTGTACATTCCTGGCTCAAAACGTAGCGAGTTGCTTGAGAATGGTTTCAGCAATGCGCAGATCTAACTTGATGGCACAAGACTTTAGGCACAGCTGGCCCGGCATATTTTTTAACAATGTTTTTGGAGACACAGCATCTCCACCCATCCCCTTTATTTAGTAAACCTTGATGCTTCAAAGTACACAATGGCACGGTCACTGCAGCTAAACATATGATTATGTGGGGCTTGTCGCATACACAGAATTACTATAGCTAAATGCTAGATTTGGGGCACAAAGTGCATTTTACCGCAACATCACACTAACGGGGCAAATTGATTTGATTTAATTTAAAGGAAGGCCATTTCAATCATTTATTTAAATCACAAAAAGACCAAGTTAAACAAGTTTCTCAATCTGAAATTGAGATATTTCCTGATCAAGCATGCATGCTAACTGATTGCTACAACAAAAGGGCCCTTTTTCAGTTTAGAAGCATTATCCTATAGGCAGTACTGAATTAATCATATGTGAGTAGAGATATCTACTTGCTTCTGCATACGAATACAGAGTAAGAGCCTAACTGGAAGCTTAAGGATGCAACTGGAGTTCAAATTCCTTAGAAAACATGCCAAGATTGGGGTGAAATTTGTCCAGGAATGTCTGGAAGCAAGAGCTGGTCATTTCCTCACAGAACAGAATTTCTCCAGTTGATTTGAAAAGAAATAACTGTATTGTTTGGTTTCCCTTAGGATATACAGCTTAGCTAATTTACACAACTGATCTGGAAGATAACTTGCTCTAGAGATACCTTGATACAGAACAGGGTGATCTTAGTTAGGCAAGGAATTCTGCCTCTGAGCAAGACCTACTTATGAATTCTGTCATAGAGAATCAATGGAACATGGCCTACTCCCAGCTCCTACTCTCCAACACTGTCTGGTCTGCAACTTACATTGCCAAAAGATGCTGCTGACCCTACTCCCCTTCTAGGTTGGCTATGTGTGTGAGGCAGTAAGACTCTAGTTCAAATAATGTGATGAACTCATTTGGTGACCTAACCCAGCCACTATGCTCTCAACTGCCAGATCTATAGTGCAGGTGAGAGACAAGACTGAGAGATTGTGGCACGTCCAAGGGCCCATCTTGTGAGCCCTTGGAAGACGTGAGATCAGATTGAGGGACCTCACTGTGCGCTCTCCCCCCCCTCATCTAAATCAGTTAGTCTCAGAGATCCCAACTGCCTCTTTTTCTTTAAAGAAATTGTTTATTATTATTATTATTAGTGGTGGTGGTAGTAGTAACCCCACCCATCTGACAGGATTGCCCAGCCACTTTAGGTGGCTTCCAACACAATAAAACGTTTAAAAAACTTCCCTATAGAGGGCTGCCTTCAGATGTCTTCTAAAAGTTGTATAGTTATTTATCTCCACAACATCTGATAGGAAGATGTTCCATAGTTGGGCACCACTACCGAGAAGGCCCTCTGCCTTGTTACCTGTAACTTCACTTCTGGGAACCGCCAGAGGGTCCTAGGAGCTGGACCTCAGGGTCTGGGCCAAATGATGGGGATGGAGATGCTCCTTCCTAAAGCGGTTTAGGGCTTTAAAGATCAACACCAACACTTTGAATTGTGCTTGGAAACATCCTGGGAATCAATGCAGATCTTTCAGGAGCGCTGTCACATGGTCCTGGAAGCTCCTCCTAGCGACCAGCCCAGCAGTCACCTTCTTGATTAATTGTAGTTTCTGAGTCACCTTCAAAGGTAGCCCCACATAGGGAGCATTGCAGTAGTCTAAGCATGAGATAACCAGAGCATGTACCACTCTGTCGAGATAGTGGGCAGGCAAGTAGAGTCTCAGTTGGCATACCAGGTGGAGCTGGTAAACAGTTGTCTTGGACACATAGTTGACCTGTGCCTCCATGGTCAGCTGTGAGTGCAAAATAACCCTGAGGCTGCACACTTGGTCCTTTAGGGACACATATCACCTTGCCAACAAAGGCCCATATAGTTAAAGCTATGGTTTTCCCAGTAGTGATGCATGGAAGTGAGAGCTGAACCATAAAGAAGGCTGATTGCCGAAGAATTGATGCTTTTGAATTATGGTGCTGGAGGAGACTCTTCAGAGTCCCATGGACTGCAAGAATACCAAACCTATCCATTCTGAAGGAAATCAGCCCTGAGTGCTCACTGGAAGGACAGATCCTGAAACTGAGGCTCCAATACTTTGGCCACCTCATGAGAAGAGAAGACTTCCTGGAAAAGACCCTGATGTTGGGAAATATGGAGGGCACAAGGAGAAGGGGACAACAGAGGATGAGATGGTTGGACAGTGTTCTTGAAGCTACTAACATGAGTTTGACTAAACTGCGGGAGGCAGTGGAAGACAGGCATGCCTGGCGTGCTCTGGTCCATGGGGTCATGAAGAGACAGACACAACTAAACGACTAAACAACAACAACAACATACTCCATTCAGGACCGGGGAGTCCTCCACACCTGCCCACCCACCCACTGTCCCCCAGAAACAGTGGTTCTGTCTTGTCAGGATTCAATCTCAATCCATTAACCACCATCCATCCTCCAACTGCCTCCAGATACTCACACAGACATTCACTGCCTTCAATGGTTCTGATATAAATGAGAGATAGATGTGGTTTCATCCGCATAGTGGAGAACATCCAGCCCAACCCCCCTGATGATCTCTCCCAGTGGTTTAATATAGATGTTAAAAACACAGGGGAGAGGATGGAGTACCCCACAAATGCTTTTATCGATAAAGAACAAACTGAATAAATCACAGCAATATTACAGTTGCTTATTCTTCTGAACTGTCTTATCCAAAATCTGCATCCTAAACCCACAGCACTATCTGTGCTTCTCAAAGTCTACCCAAAAGCCACATTCCATGCATTCATTTCTCTAGGACCTAAGTGGCTATTATCTGGTATGATCTCTGCTGAAATGCCGAAACAAGCAATTTTGCAGGGCTCTTGGTAAAGCCATCTCAGTCTAAACTCGACCACATCCTCTTTTGTCCCACTGCAATACCATGCACGCAAAATCCCATTTGCTGTAACAAAAATTTCATAATAAAAGGTGCATTTCGGAGGGATGCAAGCTGTTAGGTACGTGGGATGCATTTTGAAAGACATATAAAACATTGAAACACGTAGTCATTAGAATTGCAATAACCTACTTACAAAGTTCAACAAACTGTGGGTTTGTTGGGGATAACCATTTATGCCTCCCTCAGATTTACAGATACTCTGCCTGTTATGCCATATAGCCTAGAGAAATCTAGTTTATGTTCGCTAAGACCTCAGGACATTCAGCTTTGCTCTTCATTCCACCCTCCGTTCCTTTAAGTACGACGATGAGCTTCATTTGGCCATTGCCCCATCTAGAACATTAAGCGCAATGTGTGTGAGTTTTTTCAGTCCAGCGTTAAATCACAATCAGTTCCTATTAACAATTTGAAGCTTCTCTCCCTTTTTATCAACACTTACTTTATTAAATCCTTAATAATATAGATAGAATAGTTAGTTAATTTGTGTGTTGAGCCATGGATGTTAATTTGTAAACATAATAACATACTGCAATCATTTGCATAATAGCATTTTAATCTTTTTAGTAAAAGCTGTAATTCCCTACAAAGTACACTGCAGTAGAAACTAAGTGACTATTGGTAATAATAAAAAAGGGCCTTAAAATTCTGATCCTATTATAGCGTTGGAACATACCCAAACTGCTTCCATAATCTCTGAAATGTTACTGTTCTCTGATTTAGGTGTCTGTGTCAAGAATAAAAATGAAGTATAACTGGTGGCTCTAGACTATTTCCTAAATGTAATTTAGTATTCACTAAGCACCAGCACTTTGCAAATAGCTCAGAGGCTTTCCTTCAAAGTTCAGAGAGCCAGTAACGCATTTTTGAGCTAGTAACACCAGGCAACTCACCTTACAGACTATGGTGCCGAATAGATGGCTATGATAAATCATGCCAAGTTGGCACTGAAGGGTAGCAGCCGTGGAGGGCTTTACTATGAGGCCCCCTCCCACAAGATTTTATCTGCTTAAGCAGCCTGCCTTCGGCTACTCGTTTTGGAGAAAATCGAGAAGTGGAATTAAAAAACACGTGCACGCACACACACGTATATACATATCTATCCGTATATACTGGAACAGACCAGTTCAGAAAGCTCCGCAGGAGGCCTAGACCCCTAGAAACCCATTGACGCCAGTCACAAGACTCTGCAAAGAAAACATCAGGGGCTGTTTAAAAGTCAGGCCAAGTCGTTTTATGCAAGATCTGGTAATTCATTAATCAATCTGGCTGCAAACATTGAATGAATAACTTTGCAGGAGTAGCAGAGCCCCCAACAGAATATTGGAGCTTTATGGTATGAATCTATGCAAATTACCCAGATGACTATAAAAAGCCCCCATCGCCTTCACCATGCAAAACCATTCCAAATGGATACGAAGTCATTTATCTTTGTAAAATTTCCTCTTTGCCAAGAACGACACACTGTGTATGCTTCCATTGTGATTCCCTTTTGTTCCCCCTCATCCTTACGGCTTGTAATAAACTTCTTTGGCTGCCCACAGAGCAGCACAGTAGCTTATATTTTGTTTTCCAAATACCTTACATGCATCACAGTCCTGGAAGTACCTCGGACTGAGCTGAACACCACACACACAAACACACACATTCAATTGTTCACTGCAATAATAATGACAGTGTGGCAGTTGAAATCTCGGTTCGCTGAAAGAATAGGAAAGAAATTCAGGGGAAAGTCTTCTTAAATAAGTAAAATTTGCACCACATCAACGTATGCTACTTTTGCAAATCTCACTGTTTCTAGCACTGCTGGAGACGGGCGGTTGTCACCCCCTTAAATCGCTCTTGTGTAAGTCCCACTCATCTCAATGGGACTTATTCCTGAGCAGTAAGCATATGACTTCTCTTTTTAAGAAGAAAATATGGATGATCTTTTCACCCCAACATTGACTTTGGATGTAGGTAAAGGTAAAGGTACCCCTGCCCATACGGGCCAGTCGTGTCCGACTTGGGGTTGTGCGCCCATCTCACTTAAGAGGCCCGGGGCCAGCGCTGTCCGAAGACACTTCCGGGTCACGTGGCCAGCGTGACAAGCTGCATCTGGCGAGCCAGTGCAGCACACGGAAACACCGTTTACCTTCCCGCTAGTAAGCGGTCCCTATTTATCTACTTGCACTTTGATGTGCTTTCGAACTGCTAGGTTGGCAGGCGCTGGGACCGAACGACAGGAGCGCACCCTGCCGCGGGGATTCGAACCGCCGACCTGACGATCGGCAAGTCCTAGGCACTGAGGTTTTACCCACAGCGCCACCTGCGTCCCGACTTTGGATGTATACGTATATAAAACATCCATGCATATATCTGTTTCCAAAGCCACCTCCGTAGAACACAGTTTATTACATCCTTTCATGGGTTTAAATATTACTTTCAATATACTTAAGCTTGTACACACACATGCACATCAGGCATTAAACTGTGCAATAGGATTCATAGTGGCAGTACAGAAGTGAGAGTACCCATTTCCCCAAATTGGTATTAAAGTACTGAATAGAGAGCATTGAAAGCCTGGGAAGCTGCTATGGCAGGAAAAGCATCCTTTAGAGAGGTGGTGCCGGTTGCAAATAGGTGCACAGTTAGGTAGACAGGAAGGCAATCCAATATTTCCAAGAAGCATAGAATAGCCCGAAGCCAACCCACCCCACTCCCCACTATGGAGAGGACAGAATGGTTGTCGAATTGCTCTATACAGGTAAAGTAAAGGTAAAGGGACCCCTGACCATTAGGTCCAGTCGTGGCCGACTCTGGGATTGTGGCGCTCATCTCGCTTTATTGGCCAAGGGAGCCGGCGGCGTACAGCTTCTGGGTCATGTGGCCAGCATGACTAAGCCGTTTCTGGCAAACCAGAGCAGCACACGGAAACGCCGTTTACCTTCCCGCCGGAGCGATACCTATTTATCTACTTGCACTTTGATGTGCTTTTGAACTGCTAGGTGGGCAGGAGCAGGGACTGAGCAACGGGAGCTCACCCCGTCGCAGGGATTTGAACCGCTGACCTTCTGATCGGCAAGTCCTAGGCTCTGTGGTTTAACCCACAGCGCCACCCACGTCCCTTATATATATACACAGGTAAGTCGCTCAAATACTTTGGCCTAGCTCTCATCGAGATGGGAAACCTGCATCTAGACTGCACGACTTCAGACTGCAGGTGGAAGCTCATGTGACTGGATGTTTCTCCATAGACAAAAGGTATAAATCAGCAAACACTGCCTTATTGCAGAAGTAAAAAGGCAACTCTATTAAATTAAGTCCAACTGAGGGTCATGTAATCTGCATGCAGGGGCAGGCTATAGTGCAGGTATAGGCAAACTCCGGCCCTCCAGATGTTTTGGAACTACAATTCCCATCATCCCTAGCTAACAGGACCAGTGGTCAGGGGTGATGGGAATTGTAGTCTCACAACATCTGGTGAGCCGGAGTTTGCCTGCTATAGTGGCAAAGAAAATGCTCTTTTTCTGTGCTCTTTACTCTAAGTGGTACAGTGGTACCTCGGGTTACATACGCTTCAGGTTACATACGCTTCAGGTTACAGACTCTGCTAACCCAGAAATAGTGCTTCAGGTTAAGAACTTTGCTTCAGAAATCGTGCTCTGGCAGTGTGGCAGCGGCAGGAGGCCCCATTAGCTAAAGTGGTGCTTCAGGTTAAGAACAGTTTCAGGTTAAGTACAGACCTCCGGAACGAATTAAGTACTTAACCTGAGGTACCACTGTATATTGTTTTGCCATGAAAATAGATGAGGGGGCGGGGCTGAGACACAATACACAATTTAGCTCTGATCAGACAGATATTGCCAGTTATAAATTGTGGTACATAAGAGACTAGTCATCATTTATTGCTGCAGGTCCCCTCCCTCATTCCATACGCACAATTACCATCGCAGAATACCCAGATTCCCAAAGGTCTGGGGGACAGGGGCCTTAAGCAGCAAGGTGTCTTGGGCCACCTCTGGTTCAACTATAAAACCTGAGGTATTTAATCAATATGCAGGAAAAGAACACGAAATTTAAAAAGGGTGAAACCTTGTGGCAAAATCTCTCTTGAAAGCAGCGTGGAGGAATAATCCAGCATTTGGTTGTATACAGGGGAGCAGGTGGCGCTGTGGTCTAGACCACTGAGCCTCTTGGACTTGCCGATCAAAAGGTTGGCGGTTCGAATCCCTGTGATGGGGTGAGCTCCTGTTGCTCTGTCCCAGCTTCTGCCAACCTAGCAGTTCGAAAGCACGCCATTGCAAGTAGATAAACAGTCACTGCTGTGGTGGGAAGGTAAATGGTGTTTTCGTGCAAAAGTTATCTAAGTATCAAAGCTTGAGAAACCTTAGAGCAAGGGGCCAGAATCTAGAGGAATATCATTCTGTTTCTCCAATATCCATGTCAGATCAAACTAACCCTGTCTGAACAAAAAAAATTCCTTCCAGTAGCACCTTAAAGACCAACTGAGTTAGTTCTTGGTATGAGCTTTTGTGTGCATGCACACTTCTTCAGATACCTGAAGTGTATCTGAAGAAGTGTGCATGCACACGAAAGCTCATACCAAAAACTAACTTAGTTGGTCTTTAAGGTGCTACTGGAAGGAATTTTTTTTTGTTTTGACTATGGCAGACCAACACGGCTACCTATCTGTAACTGTAACCCTGTCTGGTCACAAATTCAGAGGTGAGGCAGGAACACGTAAACTGTTGGCTCTGAAGTTACCTGCACAAGGGCAAAGAAGAATGTGTGCTTGTTTTGCCTCAAATAGGATGCAAAGCATCTACCAGTGCTTCAAGCAATATTTCGCAATCCACACTGGACAGAAACAGCTACAGCTCAACAAACCCACACATTGTGCAGAAAAAAATGTGACCTCTCCACATTTTAACAGGTAAATTCCACTCTTGGAACCAAACTGTAGGATCAGCAGACTTGCACAATGTATCAGTTGCTGCAAGTCAAGCACTTCAGACTGTAGGCGGTGTGTATTATCATGAACATCAATATTACGTTAAATGTTAAAATTGGTATCAGGCAGGTGCCTTCACTGTACTCTTTTCGGTGCCTGCTGAAGACATTCTTATTTAGACAAGCTTACCCAGAGAGTCTGTAGGAATTTTAATTTGTTTTAGTCTATTCTATTACCGTTCTAACCTCTTGTACATTTTAAATTATGGTTGTAAAACATTTAGTGATTATTTTGTGGTTTTATCTTCCTTGTAAACTGCTTTGAGGTTTTCCCTACCACCAAGTAGTACATAAATTTGTTAAATAAATAAAATAAATAGATCATTAATAAATAACAAGACTCGGCTTCCTACAATGTCAGAGGCCAACTTAGAATGTTGTTTGGCATTGTGCAATTACATGGCTAGATTTTGTATGACCTGCATTTATCAGTATTTCATATAATGTTATATTTTATTTGATCAGAATGAATTTCAGGAACCAAAAAGTTGTCTTGAAAAATACAACTTTCAAGCCACCAGGCCTCAAATTGGCAACCAGGCAGTCCGTTTTGGCAACTGTAACCCTGGTTTAAGGAGCCATTTAGCACTTAGCTTGTATATCTGAGTTTCTAACACTGAAATCAAGGTTTGGGCAAAACAGTGACAGCTCCCATCAGTATTACAAGAACCCATTTCGTAGAACTCAGAGATGCCAGTTCAGTTTTGTATGATCTCAAGTACAATGGCAACATGCAATGGCACAAAACTACTAGCTAGGAACAATTACAATGCAGCCAATATGACTTTTAAACAAAACTGGGCACTGTTTGTCTTGTATTCAAATCAGTATAGAACAGGTGTATTGGTAATTCTGATGGCATTAAGTCTGAGACAGATAATGTTTACATGGTATTTATGTAAATTTAAAATCGGACCTAATTTTTAAAATATAGGATTCCCCCCGTTTAGAAGCACGTCAAGGTAAATCCCTCTTTCAAATATGCAGAAGTATTTTCTTAAAAAAATGTAGGAGCTTTGAAGCATTTGATTCCCCCACTCCCACAATCTAAATCTGCCAAGTGTGAGAATACAGAATATGCATCTCTGTTCAAAGACACGAACAGTAGTAGCTTGCATAGCTACTGCATACATCCATCTCTATAAATTTCTCTAATGAAATGACAAGGCTTAATTGTACCTTAATTTAAAAGAAAAGCTGGCAAAACAGTGACAGTGTACGTCACAAGGTGCTAGGGGGTAAACCTGGTGCTCAGGAAGACACACATCACTTCATTTTGGCTGCTCGATTTAGCATACACACCCAGTTCCTTTTGGGAACAGCTGAACCTTTCCCCTGCTCAACACTAAGGAAAAAAAAGTTCTTTGGCCAGACTCTTAATCGTTAGAAGATTAAGTCTGAAACTGTAATCACACTTACCGGGAAGTAAATCCAATTGCACTCTACCAGCAGCAATGAGCTTCTGGACAGAGCTCCCATCCCAAGGAGGTGCTTGAGAGGGAGAGCTTGGCATGGAGAAAGACGCAAAGTGGGAGCTTTATAGCTGACTGGCAAGGAGGAGAAGGGAAGCAGGGGCTGTGGGAGGGGGGCGGTCCCAAAGGCATGCTGTTTGCCTTTGGAGAGCTGATGCTTTGGGAGAACGGATGGGAACCAAGAGGGACCAGTCTGCTTATCCAAGGTGCCAAAGTGCATTACAATGCAAGCCATCTATGACTGCACCTCCCAAAGGTTTTTGTTGCACTTTTAACTTTGATGCAGCATGCAAATTTGATCAGGGCAGCAGTGCTGGGTTGCTTTAAAAAAATAAAACTTTGCCCCTCCCCATATCAACCTATGCAGGGTGGTGTTGGATTGCAATGGGGGCGGGGATACACAAGTCCCAAAACCTCAAACAAGTGATCCCTGTTCTGCAATCAAAAATGATGTGAGTATTACAAATTGATTCACCTGCCTGCATAGATTGGTTCTGTGGAGGCAATAGGGTTATCACTGTGGCCTAAAGCACTGAGCCTCTTGGGGTTGCCAATCGAAAGGTCGGCAGTTTGAATCCCCGCGACGGAGTGAGGTCCCTGTTGCTCTGTCCCAGCTTCTGCCAACCTAGCAGTTCGAAAGCACGCCAGTGCAAGTAGATAAATAGGTACAGTTGCAGTGGGAAGGTAAATGGTGTTTCCGTGGTCTCTGGTTTCCGTCACAGTGTTCCGTTGTGTCAGATGCAGCTTAGTCCTGCTGGCCACATGACCCGGAAAGCTGTCTGTGGACAAACGCCGGCTCCCTCGGCCTGAAAGCAAGATGAGCGCCACAACCCCATAGTTGCCTTTGACTGGACTTAAACGTCCAGGGGTCCTTTACCTTTACCTTTGATCCAACAGAATCCAGAGGTTTGCACAGAGGAGCCACTTCTAGATTCACTTCTGCTTTGATCCACCTAAAGGATCCAAATTTTCATCACAACCCTGACAGAAATCAGTAACTCCCTCAGCGTTTAATGAGGGCTCTGAGGGATGAGCAAAATATAGTCCCAGTTCAGCTTACTAGGCTAAGCCTCAGCATCAGATCAAAGACTTCCTGCTTCAAGTCCTGGACACACACTCACAGCATAACATCCTGAATTTAGGAAGTCTGGAAACCACTGAAAGGGCTTCAGGTATTTATAAGGTGACGATGTCCAAGAGGGACATTCGAGTAGCGCCCACTCCACCTCCAGTGGATATTCATCTAGCTCTTTCAGTGCTTGTGCTTAGGTCAACTACATCCCCCCCCCCCCATTTTTAAAAATTAGTTTGAGTCCATCTGGAGATTTGGCTGCTCTTCGTTTTATTGCTGTGCTACTGTTTTTTATATAGTTTTACTGTGTTTAGTGTACACTGCTCTGGACTCCTGAGGGAGTTAGAGCAGGATATAAATTATTTGGAATAAATAAGGGCTTCAAAACAGCTTTGCCACATATTGATGATAATGTGGCACAAGCAAGGCACATAGAGATTTCACTCCAGTCGAAAGGGAATTTGCTTGCCAGCCCCCTAATATTTACTGAAGGAACAAGTTGGAGGTAGCATATGCCCAAAATTGCTGAGGCTGCAGCATCAACCTCTTGCCTCCTGGGTAAGGAAGTAAAGGAATCAACTGATCAGGAAGGCAACCAGAATAGGAAATACAGAAACAGACACATCCCTTCCCTTGAACACCTTGTTGAGCTGCCATTCTCTCCCTGCCCCTTCTCTCTCTCTCTCTCTCTCTCTCTCTCCCCCGAATAATTTTTTTTATTGATTTTCCAAAAAAATTATACAATTGTATCCAAATTTTTAACAAATTAAATCTTTTGGACTTCCTTCAACTGCTCTGGTAATCATCCATACTTATTCTTCAGTACACATTCCCTTCATTATATTGCCATTTGTCTTCCCTCCCTCTTCTATTTCTTTTTGACAATACATCTTAACTTTTACAGTGCTTCTTGAAACCCCGCTAGCATTGTTTGCACATCACACACATTTTTCAGATACTCTACAAACTTTTCCCAGTCTTTAGTAAATTTTTGGTTTCTCACATATCTAATTTTCCCAGTGAATTTGTCCAATTCCGCATAGTCTGTCAGTTTCATTCTCCATTCTTGTATCTTCGGTATTTCCTCTTGTTTCCATTTCTGGGCCAATAAAATTCTTGCTGCTGTAACTGCATACTGAAAAAGTTTATAATCCTTTCTTCTTATTTCTTTTCCTGTAATCCCTAAAAGAAAAGCTTCTGGTTTCTTTACAAAAGTATATTTTAGCATCTTCTTCAATTCATTATATATCTCTTCCCAGAAACTCTTCACTTTCTTACATTCCCATCTCTCTCTCTCTCTCTCTCTCTCTCTCTCTCTCTCTCTCTCTCATACACAGCCAAAGTATCACAAATTTGGGGATGGGGAAGAAAATGTGCTTCCCAAAAGGTAGCTGAGTTGTGCTTCTAAAGGACCAAGGGAGCTAAAGCAAGCTGCCGCTATTCCTGTGGATCCCGGAACAGCAGTAGAAAAATAAGGGTTGTCCACATGATACAGGGAAACTTTAGATACACCTCCCTTTCCCACCCATCACAATGGGCAAACATCCCCATGTCCACAGCCTCCCCCAACAACAACAAAACTAACCAAAGGGAACCAGCATCACAGCCCATAAAAAAGGTTGCAAAGTTTGTGGGGTGGGGGTTCTTCACCCAGCCCTACCTAAGTAAGAGGGACAAATAAATATTTCCTTTAGAACAGGAGTGGGGAATCTATTGCCCTCTCGAAGTTCCTGGCCTACAAGTCCCATTATCCCTGGCCATTGCCCATGCTAGCTGAGGTTGATAGAATGCAACCCCACCTAGGAAAGGCTGTATGCTTGTTCCTAGACCACCTGGCATCCTAACCACCAATACCTCTTCACCACATCCAACAAACCGCTTCTAATTCCAAACACTCATTTGCAACCCCCTACCTGCCTACCCCTACCCCTACTTGATGAAAAGCAGAAATAGAACTAGGTGCCATCAACGATACCAAAAAGCCACAGATTATCTCACCTGCTGGTTCTGTATGGCTGTTAAATAGCAAAAGATGCAAGGTGAAGCCTTACAGCAATGACCACAGGGTTGAGCAACAGTTTGAGTACCACATTCCAAGACCTATGCTCCATAATAATAGGAAGAAGAAGAAGAAGAAGAAGAAGAAGAAGAGGAGGAGGAGGAGGAGGAGGAGGAGGAGGAGGAGGAGGAGGAGGAGGAGGAGGAGGAGGAATTTATACCTCACCCTCCCCGGCCAAGACCAGGCTCAGGGCAGCTAACACCAAATATATAATACATTAAAAAAACAAAATTAAATGATTGGTTAAGATACAGTTCAAAATCACATTTAAAATCAAAATAACATTAGGTGGGAACCCATGAATTACAACTGTAGGGGTAAGGAATATTAAATGTTCACCAGGCCCAGCCACCCATGCTGGTCCCATGTGAGCCGATACAGTGGTTTTCAACCTGTGGGTCCCCAGAAGTTGTTGGACTACAACTCCCATCATCCCTGAGCTCTGGCCTTGCTAGCTAGGGGTGATGGGAGTTGTAGTTCAACAACATCTGTTGACCCACAGGTTGAGAAAGGCTGCGAGAAGAAGCCAAGAGGCCACTTACATACAGGGTCCCATAGAAAGAGGAAAGAAGAAGGAAGGGGGTCAGACTGGGCCCGGACCAAAGGCCTGGTGGAACAGCTCCATCTTGCAGGCCCTGCGGAAAGATGTCAGATCCTGCAGGGCCCTAGTCTCTTGCGACAGAACATTCTACCTGACGGGGGCCAGAAAAGTGGGACCAGAAAAGAGACAGACAGACAGACTCCCTAGCTGCAAGTCAGCAAGGTAGATCAGAAGGATACCATAGTTCACGGTACTGAATGCCATAGAGGGGACCATGATGTATTCCATGATCATCTTACAGTGCAGGTCATCCACCAAGTGCAGTGCAAGTCATTGTGCAAACATCTGTTGCAAACAGATTGTAAACCAGACTGATACGGGATCCTAGATTATCATAGCTAGCAATGAAGGCTTGAAGCTGGGCTGCCACACACTGGAGCATTTTGCCAAAAGACAACACTTCAGAGACTGGGCAAAGGTTATCAGTGGAATCTGAGGGGGGCCTGCCACAACCACTCCCAAAGCCACAAGGAATTCGCCTTTCTTCAAGGAGGCACAAACAACCTCCACTTGCCAGCACCCACAGCCAGGAGAGGCAAACACGCACCAGGTAACCTGTCCACATCCTCAGACTGCAGAAATGGGAAGTTTTACACATAAATGTGACCAGTGCAAGAACATCCAGAACCCCATCTGCAATTAATGTAGAGTAAAGCCAAAATGCAAACAATCTGCAAAGCACTTTGCAAAGGCACACCTTGGTTGCCAGAATATAGACGTCCCATCACCACCCAGAAAGCCTTCACTGGCCAGCACTGTACCTACACAATAATGTTGGGAAAACACATACCATGTTGCAGGTAGGGTGACAAAGGTGACTCCAAAGCATGTTCTACAACCTGTCCTATTGCATTAACCCAAGTCTTTCTCCACTGATGCCCTAGTCAGCATCAAAGAGTCCCTAGAAAACATCATGTCAACCAAATAAGCTATTTCTGCATTCCAGAGAGCAAGCAAGGCTTTGACAAAATTCCCCCAAAGCCCTCAGGTGCCCATTTAGCCAACCTCTGGGAAGCCATTCTGACAAGTCATAGAGGTTTTTGGAAGCCCTGTAACTCCAACCAGGGATTTGGCAAAGGGACTAAAGTCCACCCCTCTTCCTTATTAGATCAAAGGATGGCTGAAATCCGTCAGGAAAATGAAAGGTCCACAACATACCCCCACAACAATGCCCACCAGCTCAGAAAGAGACCACCATGCCGCTGGATGAGCAATCCGCCAACAGTATCATGACATGGGATGAAATTGGAGTACTTTGACCTGGGATAATAATTCTTTCCACCCCACCCCACTCCCCCCAAAAAAGAGTGTCTCAACTCCATTGGTTCATATCAGGCTTGCTTTTCTGTGTTTAGTTGTAGAGGTATGCAGGTGGAAGAACGATGACTCCATTAGCTCTGCTGAAAGACCTTCTCCATCTGGCTTCTCACCTGGCTGAAGCCCTTCCATCAGTCAGCGGCAGGGGGAAAGATGAGAAGCAGGAGCACTCCATTGCATCTCCCGGAAGGCTACTTCCATATGGATCTTCCCCTCCCTAAACTGTTTCCATTCTAGCTGGTCATAAGAACTATTATGTAACTCAGAACTGCTGTCTGAGTTTTCCAGTTTTCTTCTTCCCCCCTGTGTGTCTTTTACAGTCTAAAAGACAAAGATACAAATGAAAAGCTTGCAGGCAGGGGCTGTCTTGTTTTTATTAATTGCATGGAAGCTGCTCTGGGAGCCTTTTTGGCCAAAGAGCAGGACAGAAAGTGTTTCAAACAAATAAATAAAATTTGTCTATTTCATGTCTCACTGCCAGATGATATAGAACATGCTACTTCTGTGCTGGTTTTATAAAGAAGGTGTGGGGAATTTCCACATGACTAGTTGCACCAGAATGTGGAAAAAAGGGGGTGGTGGTGAACTTTCAAAATTAACAGCTCCAACTCTACCTCTGGTTTGCTTTTGGATTTACGTAGGTCCAGGTCTCCTACTCATATTATTGTATGCTGGCATAGCTCTGCTGCTGGCACAACTCTGCCAGTGGAAGAATAAAAAAACAGGAAGGGAGGGTAATCATGGGGGGAGTGGCCCATGTGTTCCCTTGGCTAGCCTCCTAACAATAACACTACAAATTTTCTAGGTCCTGCATCTGGGTATTGGCCAGTCAAAAGTGTGTAGATTGGCAATGTGTGTAGATCCACAGGGCATATTGACTTCTGTACTCTTCCCGCCTTCACCACAGATGTTCGAGTGCTTGAAGTCACCACAGCAGGCCTACTGCATCTGTGGGGCAGGGTGACAACACGAGAGGGTGCCCTCTTGCCACACACTTGTGTTTGGTCCTTCTTTGCCAATACAGCACTCCACGATTTGTAGGAGTCAGTGCTGTCAACATGGATGCTGTTAGGGAATGGCTGGCAGGAGTGTTGTATACTGTGTTGCTGAATGTGCTGCAATTTCATGCTCAGGTTAACTTCATGGGGCGGGGGCAGACAGGATCTAGACAGTGCTACCCCCAGGCCTACTGAACCACCTTGTAAACAAACTTTGCAGCTCAAGCACTCCTGAACTGCATTTCACCCTAGAGTTGCCATCCAACCAGTGCTTTACCAGTCTGATAAACAAAACCAATATACTATCACTAGCAGGGTCAGAAAACTCCCCCTTTTGTCCTACCCTGACAACTGACTTTGTCAGCCTCTTGCCAAAATGTACCAGATTCTGTTCTGGCTCCACCCTTAAGCCACAAAATTTCACCCCCGAGTTATTTCCCGGCTTCAATCCAGTGATCCAGAATTTTAGAAATCCAAACTGTCATCCCTGAGACCCTTGGTTTGGGCATTTGAAATACTGATAGTAAAGGTAAAGGTAAAGGTACCCCTGCCCGTACGGGCCAGTCTTGCCAGACTCTGGGGTTGTGCGCCCATCTCAGTTAAGAGGCCAGGGGCCAGCGCTGTCCGGAGATACTTCCAGGTCACGTGGCCAGCGTGACATCGCTGCTCTGGCGAGCCAGAGCCGCACACAGAAACGCCGTTTACCTTCCCGCTGGTAAGCGGTCCCTATTTATCTACTTGCACCCGGAGGTGCTTTCGAACTGCTAGGTTGGCAGGCGCTGGGACCGAGCAGCGGGAGCGCACCCCGCCGCAGGGATTCGAACCGCCGACCTTTTGATCGGCAAGTCCTAGGCGCTGAGGCTTTAACCCACAGCGCCACCTGCGTCCCTCTGAAATACTGATACTGGCCCCTAGATATCTTGATATTTTTGCCATTTCTTTACAGGATTAGCGCCCACTAATCCGAAGCCATATCCAAGGAATCGGAAAAATAGCTGCAAGCACTGCAGCTTGAAAACATTAGAAATCAGAGCAGATAAAGACCGTCATCCGTGTCATTAAAAAAGATGCTTACGTGGAACAGAATTTCCTTACCTCAAAGATGTTTGATGATTCATTGGCATACTGATTGGAAATGATTTCCGATTGGTCACTGTACCACTTGAGTCCTCCCAGAAAGCTGTCGGCATCCAAGTCATTCACATCTAATTCAGAGAGGTCGAGTTCTGGAAGATCTGGGCAAAGAGGCTGGTCTTCACCAACCAGAGCAGCACACTGAAAAGAGGGGAAGGGAAGATACAGAAATGCTTTCATTAATTAGAGGAAACTGTGAAGAACAACAGCACGTGAGAAGAATTATAGCTCCGTTAACTCACTTATACCACCCAGCAGGTCACTGGAGTTAACTTCATTTTGGGGAAGAAAATGCTGACTTGTATCAAAGGAACTTGGCACAGGTGAGCAACAGAGCGTGTTTGTGTGTGTGCGCCGGCCAGCTTGTTGGAGAAAGGCTGACCTTTGCCTTCTAAACCACCCTCCTGTGCTGGGAACAGCCACTGTCTTTTTATTCACAGCCCCCAAAGTGCAGAAGTCGTTTAAAAAGCAAAGAGGGGAGGCCGCGATTTCTGATCTCTCAGTTAAGCCAGAATGAAGCATTATTAGAAGATGCACGGCAACAACCGAAGACAGTAAACCTGTGCCTCTCTCCCTTGCTAAAGTCTAGTTTAGTTTTAAGGTATAATATTGCACGCTGACAGGGCCATGCTCCGGATGTTGGCTCAGACGTAAGCCCCATGGAATTCAGTTGGACTTACCTAGGAGTAAACATGCAAGCAGATGAACTCTGGGGTTCCCCACCCCTATACAGTGGTACCTCAGGTTACAGACGCTTCAGGTTACAGATGCTTCAGGTTACAAACGCCACTAACCCAGATATAGTACCTCGGGTTAAGAACTTTGCTTCAGGATGAGAACAGAAATTGCACGGCGGCAGCAGCAGCAGCAGCAGCAAGAGGCCCCATTAGCTAAAGTGGTGCTTCAGGTTAAGAACAGACCTCCAGAACAAATTAAGTTCTTAACCCGAGGTACCACTGTACAAGGAAGCCAACGAAGAGAGCAAAGAGCTGGCTGTCATGCATTTGTTCCTTTTAAAACTACATATCCACCAGGAAAGGAGGGGAGATCTGGGGCTGCCATTTCCAGAGACAGACATGCCATTCCAGCAAGCTCTGGACTTACATAAGGAAGGCCTAGAATCCACAGCAGAAACTATGGTGCAAAGATCAGCAGGAAAGACAGCAACATTACACATCTCTGTTGGCCCCACACACATCAACCTGCTAAATGGTTCCAGAATTATTAGCCGTAACAAAACTCTGGGTAAACTACTATAAGCTAAGCTACAACAGCCTCACAATAAGCAGATTTTGAAATATTTCTCATGACACAAAAAAGCCAGGTACCTGCCAAGTAATGACCAAATATCTATAAATGTCACATTCCATTTATGGAGTCTCCCAATCTATAGCTTCACTTTCCAGCTAGGAGCACAGTCTCAGACCATATTTCTGTTGGCTAGCATCTTGCCATTCACAGGCCAAACTTGACAGCACCACTAATTGGCTTTTCATAGCTTATCCTCAGCCAGAGATAGGAAAGACATAGCCATATCTTCACAACAGTCTTGGGAGGTAGGTAAAAGCTTTTCCTCTTTTGTGGACTGAGAACCAGAATAGGGCAGTGGCAATGAGACTAATAAGGCTACCCCCAGGCATGGGAGATGGCAACCCAACTCTGCCTTGCCCATCTGCAAGCATGCAAACAAGGATGGCACCTTTCCCCTCCATTATTTGAACTCCTACCTCTACTAGATCCACACCCATTGCACATCACTGATATGCCTCTTTCCTTCTGGGATATACAGCTACGTCTTCACACTAAGTCTAGAGAGTATTCTACATCCAGGATTATTGAAATGCAGATGCGGAGCTATTTAGGGAGGCCTGTGTGTGCACCTCATATTCACATAATCAACCACAAAAAGTTTTCCAAAATGCACCACTTTTTCTGAAATTTTGATCATGGATATATCCATGAGTGGGACGCGGGTGGCGCTGTGGGTTAAACCACAGAGCCTAGGACTTGCCGATCAGAAGGCCGGCGGTTCAAATCCCCGCGACGGGGTGAGCTCCCGTTGCTCGGTCCCTGCTCCTGCCAACCTAGCAGTTTGAAAGCACGTCAAAGTGCAAGTAGATAAATAGGTACTGCTCCGGCGGGAAGGTAAACGGCATTTTCGTGCGCTACTCTGGTTCGCCAGAAGTGGCTTAGTCATGCTGGCCACATGACCTGGAAGCTCCCTCAGCCAATAAAGCGAGATGAGCGCCACAACCCCAGAGTCGGTCACAACTGGACCTAATGGTCAGGGGTCCCTTTACCTTTTTATATCCATGAGTACATTTGCTGTGAACTGCATTTGTGCCTTTGCTCCCCCAAAAAATATGAACTGGCTTCTTGTGATGTGGTACGGGACAACGTATGGATTGCAAACAGCTTCTTCAACAACCCTTACCATCTCAAGCAATCATTTTTGTTGCTTTGGTAATCCAGCTAGTCCAGGCCAGGACTGAGTAGTTATGTGTCCTGGCAACGATAATAAGAACACCAGGGTGTCCTAGGCAGGATAAGATCCTGTGGCATGTATCCCATTTGTCCAATAGCTGGGCCAGCCAATCGTGCAATGCCTGTGTCATACATAACTTGAAGTGGTGCTGGCTATCAGATGATGATCTGGTGGTTGCTCCCACAACACTCCCAGCAATGTACGCATCTTCTGTTAAATGAACATGGTGCCATTATTTACCATACAAGGGAAAGCATTGCCACTGGAGGCTAGTGTAGTTGTCACTGTATATTCACTCCAGTCTTAGTGGGTGACAGTTGCAAATGTCACTGGGACTGTGCAGGAGCAATCATGAGATGACAGTAGCACAACTTCTGCAAGTGACTTATACATGGAGTCAAAAGCCCGTGTTTGAGCTGAAGTATGGAAAAAGATGTTTAATGTTACCTAGCCCATAGCTCGGTTGTAGTGTGTATGCGCTGCATACAAACATTCCCTGACATTGAGTCCACAGAGCTAGGAAAGACCTCCATCTGAGACCTGGTGAGCAGCCACCAAACTGAACAGACAAGAAGGAGCAAGGTGAACCAGTGACGTCTCAATGTAAGGCATACGTATGATTTTATTGATTCAATTGTTTTTGTTTTTACATATTGATAGTTTGTGCTGAAATCTACTCCGGGATCATGGATTGATTTCACTACCCATGAAACTCATTCTTCCTCTGAGAACATATTGCTAAACTGTTAGAGCTCCGTTATACAGAGATGTTTGAACGTGCAATTGTATTTTTAAAAAAATCTTATTACCGTACTTCCATTCTGATCTTGTGGGGATTGACATTTGGCTCTGGCAAGTTTTGCTAGGTAACTGTTACATATGGAGAATCATTGCGAAGCAAACCCTGTACTAATACTACAGCACATTCCACTAATACCTTTAGGCAGCATATATTTCCGTAGACGTCTCAGCATCCTTTAACTTAGATATCAGGCTAACTGAAGATACATGTCTTTTTACAACGTATCCACAACTGTTCAGCAGTTACAATGTGGGTAAGCTACAGCCTTGTGAAAATTTGTTTTTAACTACATAGCCACAAACACAAATCCTACAGAGTTTAATGGCACAAAACTAAACATGGTGCTGAACTTTGCAACTGAACTAATTGTGACTCAGAAGTGCTTAACTTTTGCTGCATTGTGTCCGTAGTATATCTTCAGCTTTTATTTTATTTTTTCTGCATAAGCCAGAACTCCCCTGTGTTGGCACCCATATGAATTAGCAATTATGTTGTTAAAAGGTGACAAAATGTAGTCAGTTTAACAATGAAGATTTCCAGCCTCCCACCTTCCATTCCCTGGATTTATCTGTGTCAAATGCAGCAGCCAAAACACCCCGCGAAAAATGCACATGGATTTCAGATGCCACGGCCTGTCATTCACCCTCAAAGATGGTATAGTTTCCCTTATTTATAATCTTGCTCGAATGAGGTCAATTAAGGTGAATGTATCAGTAACCTTAAAGCACCCTTCCCCCAGCAAACATAGGAATTCAATGTCTGTCATGTCACACTTCAACAGCTAAGTGCAGGTTTCTTGCTAAAGTTGGACTTCAGAAAAATAAACTTCCTGAAACATTTGACAGGCAGTCCCTGAAAGAGCGACTCCAGCACTGCATATTCTGCCTTTACGTGTGACAACCTAATTGCAAGGCATGCTTTGGAATAGAGAAACAGGGTCAACAGACTTGGAGAAGCTGGCAAAGGCTACAATTTACCATTCCACTTTCACTGGTCAAGCAGGACGATGCAGGGAATCCGACAATAGGTGCATAGAAAGGGAAACTTAAGGGCTGGAAGGAGAGTCTCTGTTCTTTATTACTATTCTTTGAAAAGAGTACAAAGCTGTACAAGTTCAAGGCCTACCTGAGTTATACACACACATATGTAGTATATGGCAAACTTGACGAAAAGGTGGGGGAAACACACAAAGAAAACTGCATAGCAAGCGTGGTAATGAAAACTGTTTTTCTCCCCTTAGGGGAAAAATAAAAGGCTTCCCCACCCTCTATGTTTCCAATCCTAAAGTTGGCAAATGTTATAATGCAGAAATGACCTTTTCTTGATGCCCAAATGAAATCTGTGATCTCATTAAAGGATAATCTAGGTCTTTGCCTGAAAAGGTAGATTCTCAGCATCATCCCCCAGGTTTGTGTTGTGGAGGTCAGTGGCTTAAAACTGATGCCACAGACTTCCAAGGCGCCGTGCTGATCGCTTTACTACTTTTCATTTGTAAAAATAGATTCCCATTCTCTCTCCATCCCTCTGCACCGCCTAGTTAAAACTGGATGGGTTCTCTCAATAGGTACACATTTTTCAAAAAGGCCTGCAGTGGCCATTTTGAAGCAATATAAGAAATAGCTGTTCTATTTGGGGCAGGGGGTTTAAAAACAAAGGAAGTCTTCTCTTCGCAGTTTTCATTACTCTCTAATGACTGGAGTGTCACTTTTTAAAAACAAATGGAATATCTGAAGTGAAGCACGCTGACTCTTGCCAATATTGACCTGATAATAAAATCAATGCTTCTAGATATGGCACTACACTTCTAACCTGAGAGACATTAGTAGCAAGTGTTCCTGTTATTAATTTATATTTGGCCTTTGAATGATGCCAGGTTTAACACTCCGAGTCCTGTAACTGTCCTCATCTGACTGTCCTCGTCGCAGATATCTGGCGTTTGTCTATACATCTCTAACAGGTGGACCTTGCAAGCAATGTCTCTCCACCCCCCCCTTTTTTTAAAAACACAGCCAACAGCTTACGGCAGTTATTACACAACTATACCCTTAGTTCTGTAATAAGCTTTAAGAGGATAAAGCAGTCACTAAACACAAAGGCTAATTATTGTGCCTTTCTTTTGCCCCCAGATCATTCTCACCCACCCCTCCAAACGCTTAGTTAAAGAGCAAACAATAAATTAGCTTAACTGCATCAATGATAATGAATCATCATAATTAAGCATCATTCTCCGTTAACCTTTTTGGAGGCTCGTGTGCTTTTCGAAGGTAATTTTTAAAACTAAATGATGGCCAGTGTGTGCTGGTGGGGGAAGGGGCTGGATGTATGCCATTTAAATTGCATTAGTGAAAACAATAATCTGTATTTAACAAGGTTGTTAAAGAGAGTCGAGGGAGGGAGAGGGAGGCGAGAGAGAGAGAGAGAGATGATCCCAAACACGGACGATATGCTTAAAGCAAACATAACACCATGTGCATCCTCTTTATCAATCTTTGCAGCCTCGTCGTACATTAAACAGAGAAACGCTGTGGGACGCTGATCAGTTACTGTGATGTACATTCCTTTATGGAGGAGCAGGGAATCTCCTTGTTATGAACAAGGGGATCTCAAGTATTTTATATCAGAAGTGAATTTGGAGGGCCTCAAAAGAAGAGGGGGGGAAAGAGCTGCCTATCGTACTTGATGCTGGTCGTGCTTTAAGAGGAAAGGAGATTCCCCAGAGGAGCAGGAACAGCTTATAGCCAGTAACCAAACTGTCTGCACATAGGGTCAAAGCTCATGCCACTTTGAAAGATGGAACTACGAAGCCACCTTATCTGCGATACAACTCACACAGACCCCCTTCCCTTCCTCTAAACAAGTAAACACAACAAGAAGAAGAACCCAAACCCAAAAGCAAATAAACGGCTCACTGGCATAAATTATATTTTCTTGTTACCAGCCTGAAATTCCTGCAGGAACACTGGTGATTAAAATAGATCATCACCATTTCCACAGACATTGGTTCCTCAAATAAGCTCCTAGCAGCATTAGGAATAATGCATGATGGAAAAAACGAAGCCACGGCAGCCGAGACCCGTGCAACAAAAACCAAGACGGCAATCTATGATTCTAATCCACTGGATGCTCCCAGCTGCTCAGAAACAAATCAGGACTTCTGGAGCCAGCAAGTCACTCGCTTACCACTTTGACTCATAATAGCTACAGGACATATGAATTATCCATATCTCTTCCAGTATACTGAGTCAAAACAAGAGATGAAAAATTACGATATGCAAACAGAAGTCGGCAGATGCAAATATTTTAAACATGATTTTTGATGATGATAATTAATAATAATAATAATGGGAATATACTATTATATTTGCTTCCTGCCCAGAATACGTATATGCAGAAAACATTAAAGGATTGTACCCAATAATATGTGCCCATGCACTAAAACAACATCTTCAGGGTTTTTTTTAAAAAAGGAGGGGGGTTGCGGAGAAGGGAATCACCAGTAGCTTTCTCTCCTGCCAAAGGAAGCATTTAAAGCTGGAATCCTGTGCACACTTAGTTGAAAGTAATCCCCATTAAAAGACTGAATGAAGATGCATAAGGAATGGCCTGTAAAAGTAGCTATCATTTGAGGCTTCTGTTTTGGGATAACCGGGGAGGGGGAAAGTTTTCCCCAAGTTGCAGGAACTTTCAGGCACTACACCATTTCGAACTCGGATATTTATTTTGGTTTGGTTTTTCCTGATTGCAAGCATTTAGACACCCTCAAGCCTCTGTTCCTATACTCCAGAGACTCCCAATGGGCTGCTTATTTTCTTCCCCACCCCTGCCTCCGTTCCCCCCTCCCCTTTATGAATTGTAGCCGGCAGAAACTGCAGGTTTGATGTATTGCCATCTATTTTTACTCAAGCAGCGGAGGCAGCAGCAGCAGCAGCACGAGATCCTGCATAAACTCTATTCTCATGCTCCATCCTGTTGTCTCAGCGGCACAGAACCAAAGGAAGAGGACTCCTAGCCCAAGCATTCCAGCAGAAGCGACAGGGCATCTCTTCCCAAAAATCACAGCACAAAAGCCACATTCCCACAACACAGCAACCGATACGCAGCCCGTCTCGCTCCACGCACAAGCACCTCTGCTCTGCAGCCCATAACCCCATATAAAATAAAACTACTTTTTTCTTTTTGCAAGTTTTGAAAGGTGAACGACAGCGTTTCGTCTGCCTCACGCACACAGAAAAAGAGACAGCTTTTTTTCCAAGCCAGATGCCACTAAATGCCAATGGAAAGACTTCAGACATCGATTCATATCAATATCTCTGTGCATAAATATTGCATATGACTGGAAAGGGAGCCAAAGGCACATAAAAATAGTTTCCAACTGCAGGAGATCCCGATGACAGGAGCCAGTTGCTTTTTTTTTAATTTGCTCAAGGAACCGGAGCGTAATCTTAAAATAGAAAGCCGGCGGGGTGGGGTGGGGGGTGGGAAGGTTGAGAGAAAAGAAAAACTTACAGGATTAAAGATAAGATGCAGCCTTGCTTCCATTCCAAAAGGGTTCTTTCTCCTGGCTACTTTCCGGCAAGGGAGGGGTGGACAAGATTCAAAGCAACACAAGCGAAAAATAAAAAAGGGAGGAGGGGGGGGAAGGGGAAAGGAAGAACAGAATACAAGGAAACAAGCCCTCCAGCTGGGTGAATTTGCACGCAAAAAAAAAAAAGGGGGAGAGAGAGATACCGTCCCCCAAAAAGCTCACCTCGATGTCACTCCAAACAGAGTCCTGATTACACATGTCCCACGCCATCCAGCTCCTGAATGACGGCAGCAAAGCTTTGAAACTACAATCCACAGCCAGGGCGAGAGAGAGAGCAAGAGAGGGAGAGAGACCAAATATACTCGCGCGCAGCCAAGCAGCCCCTTACTGAGAGTGAACCGAAGGCACCTGTCTTACTACTGTTCCAGTCACATGACAAAGCTATTAAAAAGTAGGCTGGCCTGTCACTCACCCAGCCGCCTGCTCTTGTGCCGCTGTGTGCTAAAGCCAAGTGACGTCACGCTCAGAGGCAGACCCAGGCTGGAGCCGAGTCAAGCCCGGTCCACGCGCGCGCGCGGGCGCGCACACACACACGCGCGCATCTTTCCCAAGCGAAAACATGGGGATCGATTTATTTTCTAAAGCAGGTTCCCTCCCGCGCCACACCTCCAGAACTCTGCTGTGCCCGGATCCAATCCATTTGCAAGGGGCTTTTAAAAAATAAAATTAAAATCCTTTCTCTTCTTGCGTGCACCCATCTTTTTTTCGTTTCCAAACCAAGGCAAACAGAGCAAAAGGCTGTTGGTTTTCGAAGTTTGGAAGGAGGCAGAAATAAGAGCCTTGATTTGGAGGCCGCTTGCCTCTTAAAAGACTAAACTTTTAAAGAGGTGAAGGTTGGTGCTGAACGATTTGCAGGGCTTTGGTTTTGTGCAGGGAAAGGGAAGAAGAAACTGTAGCAACTGCGTCGGGAGTATTCTCTTTCCAACCGGATACTTCAAGCAGAAAGCTCTAGTCTTGAGCATGTTTGGGGAAACCCAACTCCCACAAAAGCTTACTCTCAAGTAGGAAGGCACCTCTGGAAACGCAGTAATAGGACAGGAAGACAACTGCCTTCCTTGACTGTTTGTCCCATTGGTCAGGTAAACTGCAATCATACATGGAAACTCCATTTAACCATCACAGCTACTGATAGCCATATATCCTCTATGACTCAGTTGCTCTGAACCTCCTAAGCATGATTTAAAGAAGAAAAAACCCATTGCTACTAAGAATATCAATATAAAACAACTTTTTCAACATTTGTGCTATGTTAAATTGCACAGGCTGAATTAGCCGAAAGGAAGAAAGCAGCCCCGGAAGCGTTGCATGTCTGTTTTATACTCCTCAAAAGCAATGTTGTGATACACAACTACCATAGTGGGTTGCTGTGGTTGTTTTAACCCAAACAACTCAAATTCCTGTTTGCTCATTTCCACGATCAGGAAAGGTTCTCCACTGTTGCCTTGGGGCATATTTTTGTATAAACCAAATTGCACACTAACCCTGTTGCTGGCCTAGGTTATGCATTTTCTTGGGAGAGCACAAAACATACTCCCAGATGGCAACTCCAAATACTGTTTTCCCTTTCCAGACTTTTACAGGTGCCTCTGTTTTATGACAACAAAACGGAACGAACTCACAACAAACCCAGCACACCTTTTCCACAACAGGAAAAACAGGACTTTCCCCTTCACCTGAGTCTTAAATTTCTTTACTTTTCTTTCTGTTTTTTTTTTTTAAGATTAAAAGCTGTACTTTTAATTAGCCGTGTGCCACAGTCTCTCACACAAATTCTAAATGCGAGATCAGTCATGCTGCGCTGCTAGTTAGAGTCACACTACCATAATGGATCATGCCTCTTTGTTATGAAATATTCATTTGGGTTGTCATTTGCAAATTTGAGTATTCTAAATGCTAAATGAATACAATTATTATCCAGAGACAGAATTGAATTGACAGACAGGAAGCGGCGATTCTTGAAACAGTCATTTTCTCCCAGATTCTACGTCCATTCAAAATATGAATCAAGCTGCAAGTAAATGTTTAACTATTTCTTGTCTTTCTCACCCGTTAAGGCTACTTTGCTGGCAAATGTTGAAAGGAAGTTAGGCAATGTAAAAAGCCTATTGCTTTTGTTTTACATAGCAAACTCCCACTCCCCCAACCCCCTAAATGATAAAAAGGGTACAGACCCAATGAAATCTATGGACTTCAGTAGTAACTCATGTCCACTATTTTCAGTGAGTCTTCTCTGAATAAAACTAAGTTGCGTATCACCCACAGAATATATTTTACTCATTTCTTTAAAGCAAAATGCACTGCGAATTCAAAGAAGCCATTCATAAAAGACTGGATGGTAAGATTTTGCTCTTATCATGAAGAGAGAGAAAACAACAAGGGAATTTCTTCCAAATTATATGCTAATTTAATGGAGAAAAATGACAGCAAATTATTGGGACTAGGGGCAAAGGTTATTTACCTCTGCCCTTAGAAAACTCATCTGCGAAGTACAGCCGCTGACTGGCAGAAATGGAGTAGATTTGTATTAATCAGTGGATCCAGCCTTGATGAAATAGTCTTCTGCTATACCTACTTATAATTGCGTTCACTGACTGTACCAAATCCATCACTTTTATGTTTATGTTCCATTCACACCTTTTATAGAATCATATTTATACTGCAACATCTTAGACTGCAGTGGGAAGGACAAACATATTTCAACCTGCCCGTGTTGTTTGTATTTTCTACAATTCCATTTCACTGCTTTTCTGTCAAATTAGCAAGTTAACTGGCAAATAGATAACTACAAACTTAAGCAGCGGTTCAGAAACAATTGGGGCGGGGGGACGACTTTCCTGGCGCATGCATTTCAAAGTCTTCCTACGTGGAACAATGGTTAAAAGTACTGGGGAATTTTTCTACTGAGACAGGCCCACAGAACTGCATTTGCAACAGGAGTTTTCGAGAATTGACATCAAACAGTACCTTATACCTCTAGAAATATCGGCGGACTCACTCCAGCAAGGGTTTCCGATAGGAAGGCTTCCCCTTCCTCCCCCGCTTTTTAACAACTGCCTGGCTCATAAGTGATTACTATAAATAGCTTCATTAGGGAGTTTCTATCACACTTCCTAAACGTAGTTTGCAACACTTGTAGATCTAATAATAAAAAGCAGGAAGGAATGGAGGAAATGAGAGAAAAAAGTGGTGCCAGTGGTGCACAGTCCACAACAGCTCACATAGCTCAGTTGGTTAGAGCATGGGGCTGGTAACGCCAAGGTATCAGGTTCGATTCCCATATGGGACAGTTGCATATTCCTGCTTTTCAAGGGGTTGACTAGATGATCTGCAGGGTCCCCTGCAACTCTGCAATTCTATGATTAACAGTTTCTCCAATTAGAAAATGTGCTTATTCCTCCAAAGGGTTGGTCACACACCCTATTCTAATCACTGCAGAGCAGTAGCTCTTCTTTGGGGTGAATCTCATTTATGTGTTTGATGTATTTTTAAGCTGCCTTTCAGGATTAGTCCCCCCCCCCGACAATTTGCAATTAGTCAATAAAACAATCAGTTTACAACTTATTAAAAACAGCAAAACGCAGCCGCAGCGAACAAAACGATCAGGGGCAGATATAATCACATTAAAAACATTACATTTTAATATGGAAGTTCAGTACATATGTGGTTTATATTATATTGGTGATGGCCCATTCACACATACAAACCATTACTTGATCTTGACTCACACTGATGAAAATGCATGTGAGGAAAACCTGATGTACAGTGGTACCTCAGGTTACGAATGCTTCAGGTTACGAACGCTTCAGGTTACAGACTCCTCTAACCCGGAAGTAGTACCTCAGGTTAAGAACTTTGCTTCAGGATGAGAACAGAAATCGTGCGGCGGCAGCGGCAGTGGGAGGCCCCATTATCTAAAGTGGTACCTCAGGTTAAGAACAGTTTCAGGTTAAGAACGGACCTCCAGAACAAATTAAGTTCTTAACCAGAGGTACCACTGTATAAACAAGAATAGATACAGGCTACCCCTCCCCCTAAAAAGGAGTAAGAATATCAATTTATGGAAGTAGCAGAATGCTTGCCCAGGGGAGATCTACCTAGAGATTAGGAGTCTTCACTTTTAGGTGGGGGGTATTAAAACATTGCTGTAAATTAAATATAAATTTAAATGCAGGCAGCATATAACTTATTATAACACGGTGCTCCTCTGCTGCTTACTTCAAGAGTAACTGCCTCCCTAGTTCATAACTTTCAAAAGGGAAGTTGTTTGTAATGCTGAATTATTTGTGGTTCCAAAGCACATTTCTGCAGCCTCACCTCTCTGTCCCCACTTCCCAGCCTCTGTAGTTGGGCTCTCTTTTCCCACTAGGTTTTTCAATAAATAAAAATATCCAGCCAATAATCTGCACAGCATTTATACAGGGATAGCTAAACGCTTTTTGGAAGTGTCCAAACACTTGTGATACCAGTGAGGAACAAGTATGCAGAACAACTTATGTTTCGGGAAAAGAAGACTTAATGTGCTTTTCCACTCCACATTGCAGTGCCGTTGCAGAAACCATTAGGACCTACTTCCTTTCACATAACAGCTTCTTCACCACCAATGTAAAAGACTAAGAAAATTAACTGAGCATCATTTAACTACACTGCAGTACATTATGTACTTGTTCTTTAACTGTCCATGAGGTGGCACTGTTGCTTTTATGGAACTCTGCAATATGATAGGCGATCCGATTAAAAGAACAGTAAAGGGAATTTCCATACTTGTTAGAGATCCAACTAACGGGACAGTTGCTCTTTTAATTTACCTCTGCCTTTACTTTCCCTGCTAGACCATAAGTTTCCAGGTGGGGGCATGGATTTTAAAACCTACTTTGTGCAATGCCTAGCTACTATAGGAACTTAGCAAATAATGGGAGAAGAACAATTCTTATCCCATTTATTAAGCAGATTCCTGATTAAATCACTGCGGCTTACTCCTTCCCATGCAGTATTTGACAGGGAAGAGATCTTGCCATGCTCACATGACTCACAGGCTAGTGTGGAAATATCCACTGCTGTCTTTTCCATCCAGCTGAGGTCAATTTCGCTCTAGTTCCTGTTTCTCCAGCCAATGCCAGCATATCTCCCACATGCAGGGACTTTAAGAATCACTATAGTTACAAAACTGGTGATTGTATTACAGTACAGAGTCAAAAATGCATTTGCTCCCCCCCCCCCCGATGAACTTTATTGATCTTTATTGAATTTTTAGTTACATACTACACCTAAAGGTAAAGGGATCCCTGACCATTAGGTCCAGTCACGGGCGACTCTGGGGTTGCGGCGCTCATCTCGCTTTACTGGCCGAGGGAGCCGGCGTACAGCTTCCGGGTCATGTGGCCAGCATGACTAAGCCGCTTCTGGTGAAACCAGAGCAGCACACGGAAACGCCGTTTACCTTCCCACTGGGGCGGTACCTATTTATCTACTTGCACTTTGATGGGCTTTTGAACTGCTAGGTTGGCAGGAGCAGGGAACGAGCAACGGGAGCTGACCCCATCGTGGGGATTCAAACTGCCGACCTTCTGATCGGCAAGCCCTAGGCTCTGTGGTTTAACCCACAGCGCCACTATACATACACGTACATTATGTTTCACATTTGTTCTTGCTCTTCCGAGCTGACTTCCCTCCTTCCTCCTTCCGGCTTTTTTATGTCGTCTTTAACTTTTCGCATTGTCTCTGTCCATTTTATATATAATTGTTCTTCTTCAATTTTTTTCCATAAAATGACTGTAAACAAATAAATCTTTCTATATCTACAATTCTTGTTGTCTGTCTATATTCGTTTACAAATATTGTTCAACAATAGTCCTAATCTACATTTTTAATTTATTTTGATATTATTATCCAATACATTTCTTGTGCTTTCCCGTTATAAGGTTTATTTTAATTCTACTGGTTTCCCTATTTCTCATCGTCTTCTCTATATATAACATAAATTTTCCCCATTCTTTTTGATATGTTTCGTCACCCTGAATGCATTTGCAGTGGTAAAGAATTCCAGCTTCCATTTTTAAAAAAACAGATAGATGATGATAGATAGATAGATAGATAGATAGATGATAGATAGATAAAAACAAGTTTCCCATCCTCATTGAAAAAAGTTTGAAGAAAGTTTGAAAATGTGGGGACAGTGATTACTGACATCACTTAGAGCCAAGAGATAAGGCTCTGCTCTGATGAGTAAGGGGCAGCAGAACTTTACTGAAAAGCTGGGTTAGCACAAATAGATGCCCTATATGCAATATATTTGCCGTATTAATTTTTTATTAGAAAATGCAATGCTCCTCTCTTGTCTTCTTCATGTCTCAGTTTTCTGCTCAGACCTTCTGTTGTGATACATTACTACCCCTGTCTCTGAGCTCTCCCCCCTGCGCCCCACATCCCAGTCAGGCACAACCAGTCACCATATCTCCTCTGGCCAAACCACTATTTTTGCACTCCCTCACACTCATGCAAAACATGAGCCTGTGCTTTGCAGTGCTGGTCAGGCATGTGGGCTGAGTTGCATAAAGCTGCCTGCACAGTTTGTCAGCTTTGGAGAAGCAAAACGCTGCTGGCTGCCACATGCAATATTTTCTCCTCCCTACACCAGTATCTCAAGCTGTAACATAAACCAAGCGGTTTGAGTAGCAGACTACAGATGCGACTCGTATCCTTTCTGTGGTAAGGCAGTCAGAACCGTACGCACTATTCTGGCTACACCTGTTATGTACTGAAGTTCTCACCCTGGGCCAGCAGGGGGATACTGTAGATAGTTTTCACTCAGGTCCACATATGAAAATAAGGGATTGAAAGTGACGTTCAGTGATTGGATAGTTACAGAAAGTTGTTACATTTGCATTGTACTGGAGCTCTATATAAGCAGGCTGGCTGAACCCTTCAGTTCAGTTCTGTTCTGGCCTGTGAATAAACAAGAGCTGTTTGAAGAATCGCTGTGTCGTCTGATATGTTCACCCACAACTTAACAACACCATAGATTTGTATATGAGCATCCTGATATTTGCAGAATTCACCCTTTCATAACTGCCACACACGGGGTTGACATTTTCATCAAGCTATTCTGCATGACTCCAAGATCTCTTTGATGACCAGTCACCAACAGTTCAGAGTCCATTTGCAGGCATTTGAAGGTAAGGATTCTTGCCCCAGACTGCATCACTTTGCACTTGCTAGCACTGCCATTTAAATACCCATCCACCCAGTTATGGCAGGCAGGAGTTACCCTTTGCCGAAGCCTTACTGATTCTTCTTAAGCAAGACTTAGTCTTCTATATACTTGGAGAATTTATCTTTAATGATGTTTTCCACAAGTTTTCCAAGAAGAATATCAAGCTAACTGACCTGTAATTTCTTTCTTTTAATCATTTTTATTGATTTTCCAATAAAAAAAACCCAATTAATATATCCAATCATAATACTCCAATTAAAATAAAAAACTAAAATAAAAAGACCAAATTATAGTCCGAATGATAATTATTAATTTTTCAGAGCTCCACATCTCCACATATCTCCACATCTCAGTCCTGCCTCTCCTTGTTGTTTCCATATTTTCCACATCTTGATTTTGATTCTTTATAATTCTCTGTCCCTGAGTCCATGATTCTCAGTCCTGTCAAACATCATATACTTTCATCCGTCAAATACAGCTTTATTAGTATATATTTTTCCAACTGCCTTTTTTATCAACGCAGCTTCCTCTGACTCCATTCCAATCCGGGATGTTGTCCGAGTCTGTTATCTGAAGTTTAATGGCACAGCAACTCCCAATCATTAATTGTCCAAACTGACCTGTAATTTATTGCATCCCCCTGGATCACTCTTTAAAAATTGGTATTACATTGGTACTGTCCAATCCTCGGGAATGCAATCTGATCTTAGGGATAAGTTATATATTTCTGCTAGAAGATCAGCAATTTCACGTTAGAATTTTAAAGAACTGTTGAATGTCTGCCATCTGGACCCGGTGATTAGTTTGTTGATAATTTATCCATAAGGCCTAGAACGTGGTCTCTCGTCACTACTATTGGCCTCAGTTCATCAAATTCCCTTACTGAGAAAGTTCAAGCACAGAGATCTGCCCTACATCTTCCACAGTGAAGACAGATACAAATAATTAATTTAGCTGATCTGTAATCTCATTCTCCTCCTTTAACACACCTTCTTCTTTCTTGTCACCCAAAGGTCCAATTTCCTCCCTAGCTGGTTTCCTGCTAAAAATGTAGTTAAAAGAGTTTCTTATTGTTGGTCTTAAAAAGCAGAGACATCACCTTGACAACAAAGGTCCGTATAGTAAAAGCTATGGTTTTCCCAGTAGTGATGTATGGAAGTGAGAGCTGGACCATAAAGAAGGCTGATCGCCGAAGAATTGATGCTTTTGAATTATGGTGCTGGAGGAAACTCTTGAGAGTCCCATGGACTGCAAGAAGATCAAACCTATCCATTCTTAAGGAAATCAGCCCTGAGTGCTCACTGGAAGGACAGATCCTGAAGCTGAGGCTCCAATACTTTGGCCACCTCATGAGAAGAGAAGACTCCCTGGAAAAGACCCTGATGTTGGGAAAGGTGGAGGGCACAAGGAGAAGGGGACAACAGAGGACGAGATGGCTGGACAGTGTTCTCGAAGCTACCAGCATGAGTTTGACCAAACTGCGGGAGGCAGTGGAACACAGGAGTGCCTGCCATGCTCTGGTCCATGGGATCACGAAGAGTCGGACACGACTAAATGACTAAACAAGAACAACAATTGTTGGTCTTCATGTTTAAAGTGATATGCCCCTCATTTTTTTCACATGCCTCATTGTTTTTGCCAAAGTTTATTTTTATTTCGCCAAAGTTTGTGTTGCTTTTTGTTCTCCTCATTTGGACAAGACTTTTCCCCCCCAAAAGATGCCTTTTTGCCTCTAATAGATTCCCTGACTCCGCTTGTTAACCTTTCCTGATCGGCGGTATACATTCGAGCTGAGCTTCTATTACCGTGGTTTTGAATAACCCTCCAGCATTCTGGAGAGATTTGACCTCTTGACTTTCCCTTTCAACTTCCTTTCTGCAAAATCCCCCCCCCCCCATTTTTAAAGTTTCATCTTCTGAAGTCAAACGTGGCAGTTTTTGACTTCCTTGGCAATTGTTCACTTAAGTATATCGTGAAGCCAACAACACAGTCTTTCCAACTGGTTCAAGAAAACTTAAGTCTTGCACTACATCCTAGGTGACACTTAGGGTTACGTCCAGACTCACTTCCCCTCATGTCCAGTCTTTGACCAGTAGTTCTAGGAAGCAGTCATTTTAGTGTATCAAGAAATTTTTCCAGCTCACTCATCTTGGCTCCAAGGCTTTGAGCATTTACATAAATTTACATAAAAGTTTATACACAGTGCCTCTCCACATATGTTTGTTTTCCTCTATGGCAGTAGGAATCACCACCATGTCCCACTGTAGTTTCACTACCAAGTTGTAGCCTGCTCCCATCTGAACAACCTTGAATATTTTCATGCTCATCTCTTAGAGATGATTTGCCCCAAACTAGATGCCCCTCGGCTCTTTGTTAGCTTTCCCCGCCAATCAATTTCAAAGCTGCTCTGTCATCGTTTGAATTTTAAGGGCAATCTGGTTCCATTCTACTGTACTGGTATTTCAGAGAAAGCTACTGAAAACGTTCAGTCTTTCAGCTTCATATCTAGCCATCTATCGTTTGCTTTCTGGATTTCTGGACATTTCCCAATGCCATTGATGCCAACAAGTATAGCAAGCAGTTACTCAAGTAATGCTTGTTATCCCCCTTGATCTTAATGTATTGTTTTTGCTTGGTTGGTTGGTTGGTTGGTTGGTTGGTTGCAAGTTGCTTTGGGTTGATAAAGCAATTAACGCATTTAATAAATAATACTAATAATCTAAATGTGACCATTCACAACAGAAAACACTTGTAATTCACTATGCCATAAGCAACGTCCCTAACTGAAGGCCTAAAGAATACTTCAATGGTTTTTCAAATGTTCTTACTGATGGAATATTTTCTAACATCAGGAATGCCCTGAGGCTGTAACCACCACCAATTTCCACTTCCCCCAACTGCTGGTGTTTAGGGTATTAAGTAGAAATTCAGCAAATGAAAGTTTCCCCCATTCTGGTGAGAACTGTACCTGTTAGATTTCTGAAAGCCCCACAGTTAGTTGTTAAAGCCCCACGGCTGCTATCACAAAACAGATGAGAAAACTACTCAATACATATTGCCTCCTCCTTACACACCTTTTTGCTCTTTAGGGCTATGGCTTTCTAATTTCAAACTGTAGCCCATGGAAATTTTGAAGTTGTTTTGTAATGTGGTCAAGTGCCATTCTGTACAACTCTTTGAAGGGTTGTCTGGTCCAAGTCCAGTTTTAAGATAAAGAACTACAGTAATAAGAGGCTTGAAGCTGGCCATTAGCAAACATGCGTGGGACATCCGGTTACGGGTGTTCCCCACTATAGCGAAATGGGCAGTATTTTTAAATTAAATTACAGCAATCGTTTCTAGATGTGCATCTATACACAGAAATTAGTGCATGCACATTTTATGCAGGGCTGTGTCCATCATTTGTCCTCCTTTTTGGCAAGGTGTAGGTGGTCCACTACCGTTTTGTGTCCATGCTTTGCAAAAATGCAGATTCAAAATCTGCAGGGCTTTGAGAGGGATACATGGGCTAGGCTCCCAGGAACTTCCATGGGAATATCCAAGGAATTGGGCATACCTAATGGGAATTTCACTTCTGTTCTTGGACAACAGGTACCAGCCAAACAGTTTTTGAAACTCTTGTTAGCACAAGTGGTTTGCCATATAGCATGGGGGCAACAGAGAGCTGTGATAGTCAAGTAACAAGCTCAAAGCCTCCTTGGGTGCAAGGAACTGGATCTGTGATACTTTGGATCCTGGCCAATGTCAGTTAGGTAAAGGTAAAGGGACCCCTGACCATTAGGTCCAGTCGTGACCGACTCTGGGGTTGCGGCGCTCATCTCGCTTTACTGGCCGAGGGAGGCAGCGTACAGCTTCCAGGTCATGTGGCCAGCATGACTAAGCTGCATCTGGTGAACCAGAGCAGCACACGGAAACACCATTTACCTTCCCGCTGGAACGGTACCTATTTATCTACTTGCACTTTGACGTGCTTTCGAACTGCTAGGTTGGCAGGAGCAGGGACCGAGCAACGGGAGCTCACCCCGTCGCGGGGATTCAAACTGCTGACCTTCTGATTGGCAAGTCCTAGGCTCTGTGGTTTAACCCACAGCACCATACTTACTAAAATGATACTGGTTTTCATGAAAGCATAATGCTTCCTCCTGCCTTTATATTTCAGGCATTTACTACCATAATATAGATTAGAAGAAATACTGCAAGAAATTGAAAGTTATTCTTTGTTTCCATTAACAAACCATCACATTCAATTTAACACCTTTAGAGTGTTTATATAATAGCCTGGCATTCATTTAATTCAATTGGTTTGACTTCCTTAACATTGTCGAGAAAAGGAGCTTGATTAGGTATCATTGATTAAGAAAGCTGAAATTGGCTTTTTTAAAAAAAAAAAAACAACAGACTTTCCATGATCAAAGTGCACTTTTATTCTCTTAGACGTCCAACCATGTACAAACCAAAAATGATAGAAAGATGAGAAAGTAAAATGAAATCAACACCAAATCAGTACATGAATGGTCACATGGTAAGTATCTATGCATTGTGATCCTAAATAATCTGAATTCAGTAGTAAGTGTTCATTGGCAGGTCTCCCAGTGAGGTTTCCGATCCATTCCTTAATTCAAGGTTACCAAATAAGGAATAGGTTGTAAATCTATTCCCAAATCAGAGTGGATAAGGCTGCTACACTGGGCTGGGCAATGTTGTTTTCAATATTGTCTGTGTGCCAGCAGAACAGACTTCCACTTGCATGACGGGGCTTCACTTTCCCCTTGCAACCCTCTTCCCACTCTCAAGATCTATTCTGGATTGTTGAGGGACTCTGAGGAGCAGATTCCAGGAATGCTTCGGGAGCTGGAGAGGGATGGAAACGAAGGCAAAGTTCCATTGCACAAGTGGAAGGTGGTTCGTGCAATGCTGGATTCGACTGGTAACAGCCCTGTTATTTTCGAAACAGTAATGTTAGTCTCTCGTTTTATGGAGAATGAGCATTCACCCTTACTTACTTGTTGTTGTCGTTTAGTCGTGTCCGACTCTTCCTGACCCCATGGACCAGAGCATGCCAGGCACTCCTGTCTTCCACTGCCTCCCACAGTTTGGTCAAACTCATGCTGGTAGCTTCGAGAACACTGTCCAACCATCTCATCCTCTGTCATCCCCTTCTACTTGTGCCCTCCATCTTTCCCAACATCAGGGTCTTTTCCGGGGAGTCTTCTCTTCTCATGAGATGGCCAAAGTATTGGAGCCTCAGTTTCAGGATCTGTCCTTCCAGTCAGCACTCAGGGCTGATTTCCTTCAGAATGGATAGGTGTGATCTTCTTGCAGTCCATGGGGCTCTCAAGAGTCTCCTCCAGCACCATAATTCAAAAGCATCAATTCTTTGGTGATCAGCCTTCTTTATGATTCAGCTCTCACTTCCATACATCACTACTGGGAAAACCATAGCTTTAACTATATGGACCTTCGTCGGCAAGGTGATGTCTCTGCTTTTTAAGATGCTGTCTAGGTTTGTCATTGCTTTTCTCTCAAGAAGCAGGCATCTTTTAATTTCGTGACTGCTGTCACCATCTGCAGTGATCATGGAGCCCAAGAAAGTAAAATCTCTCACTGCCTCCGTTTCTTCCCCTTCTATTTGCCAGGATGTGATGGGCTCAGTGGCCATGATCTTCGTTTTTTTGGTGTTTAGCTTCAGACCATATTTTGCGCTCTTCTCTTTCATCCTCAATAAAAGGTTCTGGGTGTTTAATCATTCCACGCTTTTCAATGCTTTCCCTCCCATCACTTTACTAACCACAAAAGTATGTTTCTTTTTTTAAAAAAAGTGGATTCCTTATGCTAGGGTGAGAGAGCTCTTTAATCCACATTAATTGCAGAAACCTAAATTTTATACTATTTGCTTGAATCCATCCTGCAAAATTCTTGCAGACTTGAGACACATGTAAGCACCTCGTTAAGGTGCATACTTCATCTCTCAGCAAGTATAAGATCTATGAAACAGCATGATGGGTTGGAATCATCAACCTGCACAGAACTTTCAGAGTGGGTCTTGTTATTTTCTAAAGAATTCATTGTGGTGGTTGTTTTTCTAAATGTGTTTTGGTCCATCCCTTAATATAAAAAATGTAATCCTCCTATTATTGTTATTAATAAACAGTATTAAAACTTGCATTTGCAGCCTACAGTGTTACATGGATACACATTAATATTTGCTGAGCATATTTTGCCAACACATGTCCTCCTGCTTTTGAGTTTCCTATAAATAGGAGAGAAACCCAAGCTTTCAGGTTTGTATATTTGATCTTCTCTTAATCCATGTAGAAGTGACTCTCTTTTATTTTCTGTTACCTAGTAAAAGAATAATCTGATTGAAATCAGGTAAGAGAGGGATTGTCATATTATATTAGTTATTTACAACAGTTTTTAGGGTTGCAACTTTTTTTGTGCATGTCTTCTTCCATTTTCGTTTCAGACAACAGCCAAACAAAGGGAACTTCCAGACAGTCACTAATTTCAAGGGGGATTCAGTCACATACTGGCAAGTTCAGGGCATGGAATTCAAGTTGATTGGGAGCTCCTGTGCAAAAAAAAAAAATGTGCTTCCCAAAAAGATCAGACTTTTTGGAATAAAGAAACTGATAGCAAAACACACTGGGAAACATAACAATCTAACAACCATCTCACCTTCCTGGAAACAGAAAGAGTGGTCATTATTTATTATCATTATTTATTGAATTTATATACCGACCTATACCCAGAGGTAATAGCCAACAGCATCTAATCTCCCTACTCAATAAAGAGGTTGTCTGGAAGCACACGCAGAAATCTGAGCAACTGAAGCTTTTGCATGGACAGGCGGAGTCCCCCCAACCCCCAGACGAACCCCGAGCAGAATAATGACTCAAGACAACGTGCTATGGGATTAAAATTGGCAACAACTTTATTAAGTTGCAGATGTAGGGAGACCTTGGCTCAGGCATTGGGCGTTTATCCTTCCCAGTCCCCAGCCAGGGATCTGGCAGACATCAGGGTTATCCAGAATTTGTGGGGATTGGGCTGGCTCAGGAGAACATATGTTCAAGCAGAGAGCCCTCCCCCTGTTTTGCCACCATTGCAGGGGAAAGCAATGACAACCTCTCGGTGTATGGCCAATGCCTCCCCTCAAGACCCCTTTAACGGGGAGCCCTGAGATCACTGCTGCAAGGGGGGCGTGGGTCACCACTTCACGCCCTCACCCTCCATTTAGGGAAGATAGGCTAAAGGATTCCGCCCAAAGCCTGAAACCACCAAAGTTGTGACGTTTTGCTATGGGAAAGGCAAAACCTGCCAATGCAGGAAAATTACTTTCCGGCCCTTCAACAGTGACTATGACGTAGCAGCGCCCACGTACCTGTGGAGAATAGGTTAACCTGCAAAAGAAGGCTTAACTGAGGGAGCACAGGATGGGAGAAGCTCTGGAGCCAACTGACACTTTGCAGGTAATATTCACCTTCTGTTGTGTGGGCAGGGCGGTCCCTCCCCCTACCTGGCCGATCCCCTGGCAACGCCTCCCCAGGCGGGATTGGGCGATTGACTGAGGTAGGCGGAGACCTCCAGGTATCCAGCCCAGGGAAGATGAAGCCAGCCCGAGCTACCAGGACCCGCACTGGGATCCGGGGAGCTGCACACGACCATGCAAAAGGCACCCCCCATTTGATGTGGGGAGCGGTCATTCCTGGCATGCTGGAGTATTCACATAAAGAACCTTTGTTTTATGAAATGAGGGAAGCAGGGAATTGGATCACATCACATTCCCAGTTCTCCAAAGTACATTTTTGGAGGTCTGAGAACATCATGTCCGAACCAACCCAAGAAGATTCTACAGTGGTACCTCAGGTTAAGTACTTAATTCGTTTCGGAGGTCCGTTCTTAACCTGAAACTGTTCTTAACCTGAAGCACCTCTTTGGCTAATGGGGCCTCCTGCTGCTGCCAAGCCGCCAGAGCACGATTTCTGTTCTCATCCTGAAGCAAAGTTCTTAACCCAAGGTACTATTTCTAAGTTAGCAGAGTCTGTAACCTGAAGCATCTGTAACCTGAAGCATACGTAACCCGAGGTACCACTGTATTTGAGCAAGGGAGAGCAATGACTAATCATAGTTCCATTCTATCCCTGTTTAGTAGAACTGCTGCCATTACTTGTCGTTCACTACAACTTCCTTGTCCCTCTATTCTACCCTTTGAGGCAGCAATAAAAAGTGCTGCCAAAAGAGGACTACAACAAAGCTCTCTGCCGGAGCCAATAATCACTATAACCAACTGGAGGATGCAAAGTCCCGTTCACAGGTTCTTCTGCAAGCCGCCACCAAGGAATAAATCACATCTGGTCTCATTATCACCTGTTGGGGAGGAAATGAGCAGTATGAAAACATCCACTTCTGCTACCCTGATTTTATTACCAGGATACATTTTCTCCAACAGAACCTTTCAAGGTAGAGTATGGGGTGCAACAAAAGCTATCGGGAGAAGGGGATCACAAAGGAATCACATTACTTCATCATTATACGCAACGTGGCTGATGGTATATAGTCAGCAACACAGTACTGAAATTTAAGTACTATATCCCTTAAATGATACCATTTATTTTAAACACACCCTGTATGGTAACTCCCACCTGAACAAAGTGCCTTTGAATAAAGGAACAGAGGGGAAAGACAATAGGCAACTGTATTGCCTGGGAGAATTTCATTTTAAATGAACCAGTGGTAGCCGACAGCCAGCCTTAGCAAAGCATTTCTCATCTTCAAATGAAATCTGCCCATTGATAGATCTTCACTTTATTTGAATCAGCCTGTTCTCTTTTGAACTTGGCCCCTGTGCTTGGCTTTTCTCATATTAAAGCAGTCTGATGCATGACATAAATTTTCTGTTTACAAGAAAGAGGCCCATTTTTGTCTAAGATCTTTGACTGACTTGTATTCTCTGGGTATCCAAATGAACAGCAAGCAACTTTAAAAAAAAATGCAATAAAATATTCCAAACAGGATAAGGCTTTTCCAAACTTTCAGTGCAATCTACTGGGATGTTCTGCTGGACACTGAAATAATAGGAATTATGTTGGGTTCCTGCCAAACTTCTAGTCACGTTGGTGAGGTTGGCATAGGAGGACTTTTTAGTGGATTGCGCCCTGTTTGAATGAAGGCTGCAGCCCTGGAATACTGAGGTGGAATAATTTTGTTTGGTGGGGTTTATTTCCACCTAAATTTACAATAACGGTTGCTTGTTAAGGAGTGGGGAAATGGACATTTAGCAGTGGCAGGGTCCAGTTTGCCACAGAGACTTGGTAGGCTTAAGCCAGGGGTAGGCAACCTAAGGCCTGGGGGCTGGATGCAGCCCAATCGCCTTCTCAATCTGGCCCACGGACGGTCCGGAAATCAGTGTGTTTTTACATGAGTAGAATGTATCCTTTTATTTAAAATGCATCTCTGGGTTATTTGTGGGGCATAGGAATTCATTCATTATTATTTTTCCCAAATATAGTCTGGCCCACCACATGGTTTAAGGGACGGTGGACCGGCCCACAGCTGAAAAAGTTTGCTGACCCCTGGCTTAAACCTTACCTCACCTGCGGTCTTTCCCTTGCAAATTCTTCTTCCCTACATAAGGTTCTGGAGATGTGTTTACCCTGACACAGGAAAAATGTCACTGAGGCAAGAGGGTTGCATGGAAAAAGTTAAGCAACCATCAGTCTCACGGCCCCCAACCACTGCTTCTTCCCTCAAATCATGCCACCATTTTGCAAACATATTCACACACCGAGGTCTGCTGCTGAACACCTAGTTCACCCAAAGACAGCAGCCCTATAAAAATATAGCACTGGAGTCTCTCCCAAAGAAATCCAGCGGCAATATCTTCTAAGCATCATATACAGCAAAAACTTTGGTTCATATTTCAGCACTTTTCCCTTTGGAGAAAAAGCAGGACCAAACGTCTTCTCCAAAAATGTGGGTCAGTTTCAGTTCAATCATTTGATTTGTTTCCATTATTTTATCCTGACCCGTGATAAAGCATTTTTCACCCAGGAGAAATGCGTAAGAAAGAAAGATGTAGCCACTGTTAAACAGCGATTATGAAACTTTTTTCTCTGGGCCAGAATTTCAGAATAAAAAAATTGCTCGCACCACACCAAATTTTATATTGATAAGCAATACATTGGAAAACATAGCAGTTATAACACAGAATGCAACTACTTCATAATGTGATCATGGGACCCCCAGAAAGTATAAAACAATGCAGCTGCGTAAGGACACAAATCGTTCCAAAAATATAATCTTGATTGTCCTTGAATCTTCCCACCCCACTTGCCATCCTCTCCTGCCACACCACTGTGGCACGCCACAATCTTTGAGAACTGCTGCTGTAAAGAGAGTGTGAGTCTTCCAAAACGAAACAGAGGTACTTGAAGAGGGAAGGGGCCAATTTTTAGCTCTCGAGGTGAAAAGCTTTTTTCAGGTGTCCCACAAGCTTCCAGTACTGGACACAGATTTCAACCCTTTCCAAAACTACTTTTGAGAAATCAGGAATAACTGTGTTGACATCTGTTTCTTTTGTTCCAGTGCTGCATCTGGTCGTACAGACGTTGCATCTTTTTGGAACACCCTGTGCTACACACCGTATTTTTCACTCTATAAGACACATTTCCCCCCCTCCAAAAATTAAGGAGAAGTGTGTGTGCGTCTTATGGAGCGAATGCAGGCTCCATGGCTTCAGCGAAAGCAACGCGAAGCCTCCAAAGCGCAGCAGGAGCATTCCCACCGTGCTCCGGAGGCTTCGCGTTGCTTTCGCTGAATCCAGGAGAGCAAGACGGGTTGGTGCGCACCAATCCCTCTTGCTCTCCTGGCTTCGCTTCGCTGGAGAGTTGCTGCGCAGCTCTCCCTCTTTGTGCAGCGCCCCTTCAGCGAAGTGGGAGGAGAAATGGAAGGGGCTCCGTTTCTCCTGCCACTTCACTGAAGGGGCTCTGTGCAGAGAAGGAGAGATTTTTTTTTTCTTATTCTCCCCCTCTAAAACTAGGTACGTCCTACGGTTGGGCGTGTCCTATAGAGCAAAAAATACGGTACTTGCTTGAATAGAAACAACATGGGGAGAGAAACAATGATGTGTATAACATCTTAAGAGCAATAGTAACTCCATGAGGTTGTGCCTATGCGATGCATCTCATGTAACTTATAATACCAGGCTGCTGCTGAAAAATACATCCCAAAGCTGAGATCTTCCTCATGTGATGTCATCAAATTGTGCGCATTCCCTATTCCTGCTCCATATCCTTGGCTGCCACTGATGGCAGTAGAGATATATGCACATTATGAGATGTGCATCATGGCTGTGCAACTGACTGTAAACCCTTTGGGGCTAAGGGAAGGGAATAATTTGAAACTTCAAAGCTTTTTTAAAAAATAATTATGGTGATGAAATGAACACAGCTTTATTGTTTGCCAAGTCTTTTGAAATACGAAGAAGAAGAAGAAGAAGAAGAAGAAGAAGAAGAAGAAGAAGAAGAAGAAGCAGCAGCAATCTTTATCCAGAAGGTCACAGTCTACGGGAATCAATTTTACAAAATAAAGAGCATGTCTTTTTTGGACTAGCCACACACAGCTTCTTTCTCATTAAGACCAATGCAGGAACAGGTTTAATTTTTCTTCAGGTCCCTTTGCCTAAGTAGTCTATGATTGTTAATCAAGGAAGCTGCTATCAACGTTTGCCTTCTGATGTTCAGCTGAAGGTTGGGACACATACAGCGTACCTATGCACAACTGGAGGCATGTAAGACTCTCTCCAAGTGATCATGGATTCCAGATTGTGCTAAGACAACCACACACACACACACAGAGAGAGAGAGAGAAAGAGAGAGAGAGAGAGAGAGAGAGAGAGAGAGAGAGAGAGAGAGAGATTCTACTGTAACCTTTGACTGAACAAAGTCCACACAATCCTGTCGCCAACTCTCAGTGAACATGGGAAAAGGGTCCCCCTCCCCGTATATCACCTGTAATTATTTTAAAGCTGTCTGAAAAATCTTATTTAATTCTGTCTAGTAATATTTATTGCTCAACTTCCAAAACATTTTCTCATCCATAAAAAGTGGTTGTTCTCAAAGTGAAATTTAATAGTTGCTTTCCAAGCACACACACACAGAGAGAGAGAGAGAGAGAGAGAGAGAGCGCATCACACCCAAGTCTTTCTGAAATGCAGCTTTGAGTGAATTACCATCATTTCAAAGAATCATTTTAAAGAATCCTAGCTTCTAAGGGCAATTGTACCTCCAGGTGAAATGTCATGTCAGGCTACAATTGAAATTAGATTGCCAAATATGCTTGTTCCTTTTCCAACCCACAACCAAAACTCTCAGGCAATCTGATGCAATTTAAGAATATCTGTAGACCCCATTGAGGAAAACACCAGACCTGAAACAACAGCTAAGTCACAGGATTTATTTGCAGGAAAAGGAATTTCATAATAATGCCAGAACTAATCCATTATTTTAGGGCACATATTCCAAGAACACTTTTCAACTAGCCAATGTGGTGCCCTGTTATCATGGTTGCACTGTGGGTTCAAGTCCCATGTTGGGCAAAAGATGGACCAGATGATCCTACTCTACAATTCTATGATTCTATGAAAATGTAGAGGGGACCACTTTGGCTGCCCCTGAGATAAACATATTCAAAATCAAGGCGATTGGAAAAAACATGGCAGCATGTAGGATTTCTGCCAGCTTTTAAAAGTACACAGGGATGGTTGAGCATGGACTATTCCTTTGTGATTGTGAGGAAAGAACTGGGAGCAGCTGAATGTCCCTGAATTTTATTTTGAAAGACGGGGGCAACACATCTGTCAAATAAATATTAATTAAATAAATCATCAGCTGGTCCCAACTCCTAGCCTGAGAGATTTGGCCATCATGACCTAGCTAAAAGATGCAATTTGCAGAAGCCAGACCTGGGGGTGTGGGGGAGATCCTCATGAACAATGACAGGTTGGAACAGATTGTGAGATAAGGCCTGGACCCCACAAAAACTTGTAAGTCAGGCTTCTTCACTAGCCTGAACAGCAAGGGAATCCACTTGCTACCTGTCCTGCTGAAAACCTCTCCTACACTCATCCTGGATTTGATTCAAGGGGTTCACCACCTTACCAACATTAGCAAAAGCAGGAGATGACCAAGGATGCAGTATTATTTTACGTGCCGTTTGCTGTAATGGCGTGTGTGTGGCGTTCTTTCCAAATGTCAATAGAACCAGTGTACAAAGGTTGCAAGCTGCCATAACATTCTCACTCAGACACCACACCGGCGTTAGCTAGAGGTACAAAATAGTTCATGCCATGCCATAGCTGAGTGGAACTGCTTCAGCTTTCCAGGAAGATAGATGATCTCGAGTTTGGTTAATTTGATCTCAGGGAACAGGGCTGAAAAAATCTCTGCCTGAAACTTTGGAATGCTATTGCCAGCACAAGAATCATCAGATGGATTGCTGGCTTGGTGCTTGCTCACGGGAAACTCCACTTTTGGATTGTTTCAGCTTCTGAAATTTCAGGCACACCCTGCAAGGCTCCAGTTCTTAAGATAATAATATTAAAAATAACAACCCAGCAAACAAAGAGGGAAAAGAGAACACTTCACCATCATATTATTACCAATTTATTACACCAAGGCTGCATACAGAAAAGAAATGACTGTGAGATATCCCCAGGGGTTCTTCTGGAGCTATATCTCCAGCTGTTTCATTCTCACGTGTCCCTGTTTACAAAGAAATTGAAAATGGTGTTTGTGCTCCAGCTCAATATAATATTACATTGTTTGCAGATTTCCTTTTAACACTGAATGGGAGCGTTCAGCGTAAACTGCAGACATATTCATTGGGGACAGAGTACTGGGATAGCCTTAAGGCAGATGGAAGAACGATGGTAAACGGTAATCCTTTATTAGTGTTATGCCATAAACTGTACTGTAGCGGATATTAATTCTTGTCCAGTAAATATATTTACATTTTGTCTCCTGCAAAATGTGTGCAAGGGAACAAATGGCAAACATTCGGGTCATTTAATGGCAGCTGATGTTAAACTACCAAACGACAATTTATTGCCAGACATTTTTATACAGGGGAGAAAGGTATTGCCAACTTCCATTCCTTTAAAAAAACAAAACAATTTAAATAAATGAGTAAATCTTCCCAAACAGCAAAGTCATAGTTCTTACAACTTTTTCTAAAACCCAAAAATGCTGATGTAGAAAAGACACGAACAACTTGAAAACATTTTAATCACTCAGAACAAGGTCCACCTCATAAATAGAGAGGCACTTTTGAAAAATGACACGTTGATAGAAAACACTATCTTTTGCTGTTGGTGCTCAGAATTCCTAACATATCAGTGATTTCCCCATCAACCTTTTTTGATGACCAGTCCCAAGCTATAACTACCAGCATTTCTTTCAAATATTATACCGCCACATAGGAGAACATCCGCCTTGTGAATTTGTGGGGTGAGCCCTGGGATTAGATTTTCTATGGTTGCATATTGACAGGGATGGAGCCACAGATCTCAGAATCATAGAATTGTTGAATTGGAAGGGACCTTGAGAATAATCTAGTCCAACCTCCTGCAATGGAAGAATACGCAGCTGTCCCATACGGGGATCAAACCTGCAAACTTGGCATCACCAGCACCAATCATTAACCAAATGAACTATCCACTCTGGGAAAAACATTTGCAAATATGAGCACCCAAGGAGCCACACAACATCTTGATTAATGGATAGATTGTCCATTCACTCAGGAACAACTGAATACACACCTTGTTCAAAGGCTAATCTTAATGTGGAAAGGCATAGCTGTGCCCTACCAAGTCTCTGTGCACTCTCTCTGGTTTCACATTAAATTGAAGACATCCAAGGGTTTCCACTAGCTCAACTATAAAGAACCAGCCAGGACCAACAAGTTGCAGCTGGAGTGGGGAGCGTTCATTGTGTATGGAACTTAGTGGAAGTTTGCATTTGCAGAATGGATGTTTTGCCGATTACTGCAGCGAGTGCAAAATGGGCTTTTGCGGCTAAAGCTGCAACAAGGGAATGGATTGGTTTTTATTTCAATGTCTATGTTAATCGATGACTCATTCCTAGGAGTCTGGGTCTCTCTCAGAATCTTCCAGCTTACTGAGGAAGCAACTTGCTTACCTGACTCTCTCTGGAACCAGAGAATAGTTATTGGACAATATTAAGAAGTAAGGACCTAGGAAAACTGGGCAGCCTTGCTAAGTTGTTTAAGAGCAATTTGCCGATTTGTATTTACAACATTTTTTTGTAACAAGTTGAAAGACAAATTTGCAGGTTCTCTGTAAACCGCCCTGAGACCTGCGGGTATAGGGAAGAATATAAATTCAATAAATAAGTAAATAAAATAAAAAATAACATGTTGTGACTCTTTCTCAGTGTGGAGAGCTTATTGGTTCAGACTCTGTGCAAGGTCCAGATAACTCTCACAAGGGATAATGTCCTCTTCAGCTCAGGGTGTTGTCCACCCCAAACAGCAAATTCTTTGCTCTGATCTGTGCTTAGCTATAAATGCTTCCAAATCAGGCTCAACAGTTGAGTATAGGCCTCGGTTCAGTATTTTGCACCTGCTTCCAGCTTACCCCCATTCCCACACTGCTCCATTCAGGCAGCTCTCAATTTCATCCCTGGGTAGATTATTTTATTTGAGATTTTATTTTGTTTATTCTGCATGGCCTTTTCAACCTGAGACCAAAGTCATACCTTCCAACTATCTCAAATCACCCAGTTGCATGTGAAGACCCCCAAACCCCCTCCAAGATAAATCACACAGGAAACAGAATATTTGTTTAGGATTTTTGGCGTTATTTTGGCCACAACTTTATTGTTTACAGCATGTGAGTGGTTGCTTAGGCATTGGTTCGGACTACCTGAATCTGCACAGGCAGGAACAGAACTGACACCTGGAACCTCCAGAGGTCAGTAAGGGAAAACATACTGGGGGAGCACAGAGGCAGATTTCCACCTCTTACTTCACCCCAGATGCTCCCAGGAACTCTGGTCTGGCCCTACCCCTGAGAGGGGATCGGACAGAGCAAATTGAGCCCCTGGATTCCTTTAACGGAATTCCCTAGCAGCAGCAACAACAACAAATGAGGGGCAGGCACAGCCAATCCATAATCCCCTCCGCCAAAGAATAAACCAGTGCCTAACCGCCAACCTTAAGGACGTGGGTGGCGCTGTGGGTTAAATCACAGAGCCTAGGACTTGCCGATCAGAAGGTTGGTGGTTCGAATCCCCTTGACGGGGTGAGCTCCCGTTGCTCAGTCTCTGCTCCTGCCGACCTAGCAGTTCAAAAGCACATCAAAGTGCAAGTAGATAAATAGGTACCGCTCCGGCGGGAAGGTAAACGGCGTTTCCGTGCACTGCTCTGGTTCACCAGAAGCGGCTTAGTCATGCTGGCCACAAGACCCGGAAGCTGTACACCAGTTCCCTCGGCCAATAAAGCAAGATGAACGCCGCAACCCCAGAGTGGGCTACAACTGGACCTAATGGTCAGGGGTCCCTTTACCTTTACCTTTAACCGCCAACCTTATAAAGTTGTGACGACTTGCTACATGGTAGGCAAAAACGAAATGGCACTAGGCAATCAGCCAAGTGGCAAAATTCCTACTGGGACCCGGTCCAAAAACAGCCCCTAGACAGGCCTAGCAAGGTCAAAAACACAACCTAAAATTATAGGGAGGAAGGGAGGGAGGGAGGGAGGGAGGGAGGGTGATCCGCTGCATGATGCGAAAGAGAAAGTACTTCACCACGTGCAGCCCCTTAAATATCCCCTTATGTGCCAATCAAACCCCAACCGACAGAAATCTGTCCCACTAACAAAGAGGCGACCAATGAGGCAAGAAGGTCATCCAAACAGGCCCGCCCCAGCAACAAGAAGGCAGTTTGGTGATCTCACCGCAACACGTGGCTCTCCAGGATTTGGAGGACACGATTTGCCACAGGAGGAAAACCCGGGATGAATAACTACACGTCTGGGAGGAATTCAGATGCTCATTTGCCTGATCTAAGCAGCCTCATTATCACAAGATAATGAGATAAGCAGCCTCCCCTTACTTTTTGGGGTATGTGCTTCAACATCGCTAATAAAAGTCTGTGGTTGGTAAGGTTGTTTTGTTTTTTGTTTGTTTGGAGGGGGGGAATTGAGGAGGGTATGAACACACTAAATTCACCTCAGAGGATACCTCTGTATTTCTGCTGCCCTTCTACAGCGTGCTGTCAGGTGGTAAAATTTCTCTTGTGCATGCTGATCCTATGTGTGTTTCCCCAGCAATAAGTCCCCTAAATTCTGCGGGGCACGCTATTTGCAGATAATTGCACATAGCACTGAAGTTGTGCTCATCCCAGTTCCCAGACAGGTTGCCTTTTGAGCAATTTGGAAGGTCAGATTTATACCCACTCCCCAAACCCTTTCCCCCATATGCAGAAAATCTTTCCTTTTGTTAATTTCTCCTGTTGCTAATAGATTTGTCACTCACCAGCAGAGGTAAACACATTCTCCTTTTGAATTTTTTCCCTATGTGCGGCGGATACAGCTTCCCCTAACCCTTCCTTCACTAAACATCAGCCATGGAACATATTTTTTAAAAATAATAATACCCAGTCTCCTTTGTGTGCCCTGGTGGTGCTAGTGGGGTGTGTATGTTTAAAGGTAAACACCTATTACAAGAAGTCTATCAATCAACTGAAGAAAAGGCTGAAGGCAGTGAGAAGTGTTTGCATACATACACATGAACTCCCCACAGCCTGAGCTCTGGCCAGTATGAACCCACTTCTCCATCGGTTTCCAAAGTGGAGCCCTGTTGATCTGTAACAGAAAGTCTTGCGGACCTTACAGATTAAAAAGATTTTATTGCCCTTTTGAAATGTGTTGGAGGGGTGTTACTGGGTTGTTTTTTGTTTTGATTATGTATTTTGTGGTTTTATATTCTGATTTCATCCTGTGATCCACCCTGAGACCTGTGAGTATAGGTAAAAGGACCCCTGACAGTTAAGTCCAGTTGCGGACGACTCTGGGGTTGCGCGCTCATCTCACTCTATAGGCCGAGGGAGCCAGCGTTTGTCCACAGACAGCTTCCAGGTCATGTGGCCAGCATGACTAAGCCACTTCTGGCGAACCAGAGCAGCACACGGAAACGCTGTTTACCTTCCCGCCAGAGCGGTACCTATTTATCTACTTGCACTTTGACGTGCTTTCAAACTGCTAGGTGGGCAGGAACTGGGACCAAGCAACGGGAGCTCACCCCATTGTGGGGATTCAAACCGCCGACCTTCTGATCGGCAAGTCCTAGGCTCTGTGGTTTAACCCACAGCACTACCTGCATCCCTGTGGGTATAGGGTGGTATATAAATTTAATAAAGAAAATAAAAAATTACATCACTCATGCCCCTGGACATTAAAAAACATTAAGACCAATGAGAACAACAACAATGCAAAGCCCTAGTTTAATACCCTAATTCAGTGTTTCTCAGACTGCATTGCCCACCAGGACAGCCGCCTCCTCATGAGAAAGCCCATCACCAGGAGAGATAGAGAGAGTGCTCCAAGGGATGGGGAGGAAATCAAATGCTCTTGCTGGCTACAGCAGAGGGCTGCTAGTGGGTTATATTACCCATCAAGGATGTTTCCATGTTGGGGGTTGGGGAAAGGGTTTCCTAAGCACAGTGTCCAAGACTTAATCTTATGAGTGTCTGATGGAAGTACAACATGCTATCTGCTACACACCAATTCCCAGCTCCCACCCCTGGTCAGATCACGTCCCCCTCTTAGAGATAACCAAGACACTTTGCTGAGAAGCAAGAGACGATTGCCTAGGTGTGCCTGCAGGTGGGTGCAATGAATACACACAAAGCAGGATTTTGGAAAAAAGGAAAACTTTTATTGAAACTAAAGAATAAATGTGTGCAAATCACAGTAGTATTACTAATTACATGTCAAAGCAAATATTAGTTATATTCCTGGCCCATTCATAACCCCAAGCTAAGAAATTCAGATGACCTATGCTAAGAATAAAAAATGAAATGGTTTGAGAAGCTTGGCCACGTTCCATACAAATCTCAGAAACATCAAGACCAATAGTAAAATATACCATTTTCCCCCTAGATATAGTTGGGGACCTCCTTGCCACTGGTGGATGTCAATGTGTGGAAGAGCTATTAGCCTGTGGGACGTGTTGTATGCTGCAAAGTATCTCTGGGCTCTCTCATGGTTCATGGCACCTCTCTCCTGAATGAACTGTGGCTACAACACTCAGGTTGTAGCTTCTTCTTCTTCTTCTTCTTCTTCTTCTTCTTCTTCTTCTTCTTCGGAAGGGGCTGAGGATCTTGCTTTTTATAATTGCTTTTCCCAGCCAGCCAGCCTCTGCATCTGGGCACCTTTCAGACCACCACATGGCAGAGAGCTCCTTCCACAGTGATGGAGACCTACGCAAACCAACCCAACGTCATCTCCACCAGTTTATGTACCCCTCCTCCAATGTGCTGCATGCACAAAAGCAGAGATTATGCCAGTGTTCTTCCTCTGCTCATCTCTTTTCAGTCCCCTCCTGGTACTGGGAGACAGTGGTTCAGAAGGTGGGGAAGCACTTGGTGCTTCACTTACCTGACCTGCCTCTTCCTCCTCTTCTTCCAACTCATCCTGTGCTCCAGCCTCCAGCTCTGAAACTTCCCCTGCCTCCAACTCGTTGCTTCCTGGCTGGTACAGTTCCCCACAAATCACTCTCCCGAGTCAAGACTCCAGCCCCACTGCACTCGTCAGGGTCCTGCCAGTCCCTGCCAGTACTTGTCAACACAGAAATGTTTTACTGATCCACTTCTTACTCGTGAGAAGCTATCATATTCAAAATATTCTTTTGTATTTTGCTATCTGATTTCACGTCACAACATCATCAACTTTTGCCTTGCACCCTTTGAATAAAAAAATATATACAATGATTTGTATGTGAGGGAGGGGTTTACTGTTAATTGTTATTACATTGTGGTTAATTCTCCTACTGTAATACTCCATTTCCAAATATGTATTTCAGTCTCAATCACCCACCCCCCATGATAGCCAATTTCTTATTTCATGGTAAAATTTCATGGCTTGCTGCAATTTGCCAGTTTATGGGATGCTCTCGGAAAAAAAGAGAGAAAAGTGTGTGCTTTGCAATTAAACTTTAAGCATGTATTAATCTAGGGAAAATAGCTTTGTGACACTGGATAGCTTTCATAAAAATCTGAGATGGCCATAAAAACAAATATATTCACCCTCAGTAATGTGGCTTTTTAAACAGAATGTTGAATTCTGATGAACCTGCTGTTGCAGAATTATTCTGCAACACAGCGCTAGTTATTAGCATTTCATTCTTTATATGGTAACTCTGCTTGGACTTTCCCAGTGTAACGCCTCTGACTTTGCATTCTGTAGACTCTCACTATGAATGGCATTATATACCTGTTTGTTTGGGGGTAGAATTACCAGACTTCAGGCAACAAAGTAAGTGTTTGCTTTTAAAAGTAGCAGTCAAGAGAGTGTCAATGTAGCCACAGAGTCCTCCTTGGTTATTTTTTCTGCTCCACTGAAAGTAGAGCAAAACACATACCATTGCAGGCTGAGGAAGATTGTGGGCAAAAAAAATTGGGGGGGGGGAGAAGGAGAAGGAGAACAGGTGGGCAAATTTCAGCATTTTAAAATCCGTTCCCCTTCTACGTGCTTAACCATGGCTGGATTGTGCCCATGTATTTGCAGGCCGTGCTCACAGTTATTTTAATTAATATGGTGCTACACACAAGTAGTAGTTAGTGAGTTGTGCCCATTTTGTCTCCTGCGAAGCATTATCAGTGGAACATTAAATATATTGGGTTCAGAAGACACGTGGCTGTTTGATGGGGATTTGTCTACGAAGTAATAAAGTACAGTTATGGGACTGCCTGGAGCCTTCTTAGTGTGTCTCAGACTTTTGCTTACATGAAATAAAAAAAAATCTAGCAAAACAGCTTTGCTCCAGTAGCAACCTGAGCATTCTGCTGAAGGAACCAGAAGGGAAAGAACAAGGCTGAAAGGGTTTGTTCTTCTTCATTTACTGCCATGATTAAGTCTTCAAGTCTTTATCAGCAGTTTCAAACATTTAAAAAAAAAATTACAAAGGATTAATGGAAATGCAAATTCTGGTATCAAAAACCAGCTGCATGCTGAAGTTAAAAAGAATCTGGCTGAAGAATGTCTCACACTTAACTGATGAAGAGGCCGGATTAGAAAACAAAGGTGGAGAAATAAAAACTATTCAATAAAAAATCAATTTCATTACTACCACCTATTCAACTTAATTTTCTTGGCATCTATATCCTTAATGCAGGTTGGTGATAGATCGGTACAATCACTTTTTAATTAAGCCCTACTGTGCTTTGTATTAAGAACACCACAAATCGACGTTACAGCATAATATATCTACCCATATATTTAGTGCTTATCCCTTTTGCATTTTGGTGCTTAAAAGTTATTCTCTTTGGAGGTACTTTCCTTGTTTTAACAACATTCTTGACAGCAGGCGCATGAAACAGGAAAGACTTATTCTTAATCTAAATGTGTCAAAATGGAAAGCCCTTTAATATAATTGCCTTCAGGATCTATGCGATATTTCTGTTGTGTTATTTCATCATGACCCTCGCTTTCTAATGTTTTAAGATGCAAGGCTCGTCCTGTCTTGTACATACTGATGAGACAGGAAGTAACATGATGTTAGAAGATGACATTTGACCTGCGCTGTTGAATGGCATATTAAATAGATGTTATCACCAAACAGAAACAAGAGGGTACAGAATGTTGATATCCCAAAGATTTCCTCCCCAATCTCATGTAATGAGAGCCTGAATGACAAGTTTTCTATGTCTGACTCTTTAGAGGGCAACATTCACTTTAATTACCAAAATGTGCCTCCCTTCATCTTTTAAAGGAATGGGTGGGGGAGGGGAGTCTGCCCTTGCATACATAATGTGGCAATAAGTTTTAATTCCAGAAATGAATCGGTAAACATAGTTACATTATGGTATACTGTTTCTTATTCTTTACCCATGGTGGTAACCAAATTAATCTCAAGGCGCTGTCAACATTAATACAAGCAGAAGCCAACATACGTTGAGTTTCATATAGGTGCCTTCACCCTGTCCTTCTCTTCAACTAATAAAGCTTTAATATATGGCTACATATTTATTTCTGGTTCAGCTCAAGTTGAGGAGTATGGTACTTTGCAAAAAATCTAATTAATATCAATCATACATTATAGCATGTGGGGCTTGAGCATGCAAAGAATCCTGTCCTGGTGTGTGGAGCTGGTAGCTTCTGCATGTGATGTGAAGAAAATTGAAAAATTCATTAGTCAACTTGCCAGTTGTCAATTAGTCAACACCCTTCACTCTTTTTAGGGGCTGGGGCCTATGTACCCTCCATGGTCATTTTCAGATTATTTTTCCCAGGTACTCTATAGTTCATCCAATATTTATGAGAGAGATACCTCAGAGATATGATCTGAAATGGCAGGCATTCTTCCTTGAAAGCCAACGGACCTGAGGCTGCAATGTGAAGCTGAAGAATGTTGAATATGTTCCAGGACACAAAGTTCAAGCAAGGTTCCTATGAAGCCCAACAGGTTTGATCAGTGCCATCCATGAACAGTTTTCCTTGAACCTGATCCAAAATCCCACGCAGCATGTTGGGGGTTACAGGGCGAATGTTTCTCTTAGCCAGTGAGTCAATTCGGGAAGGTAGGAAGTTAGATGCAAAGTTTGAAAACCACTACTGAAAGGCAAATGTTCATAAGGTGACATCTGAAATGGCAGCAAACAGGAGATAAGGAACCTTAATCTATGTATGCTTACTCATAGTTGCAATGTTCAGTGGAGCTTGTTCTCAGATAAATATACAGTGGTACCTCGGTTTACGAACTTAATTCATTCCGGAAGTCCGTTCTTAAACCAAAACGGTTCTTAAACTGAGGTGCGCTTTCCCTAATGAGGCCTTCCGCCGCCGGTGCCCACCGTTCTATTTTTAGACTGAGGTAAAGTTCGCAAACCGGGACACTACTTCCAGTTTTGCTGAGTTCGTAAACCGAATAGTTCGTCAACAGGGCTGTTCTTAAACCAAGGTAAAGTTCACAAACAGGGACACTACTTCCGGTTTTGTGGAGTTTTAAAACCGAACAGTTAATCAACAGGGCTGTTCTTAAACTGAGGTACCACTGTATATGGGATAGCACTGTGTTACAATGGACATGGGATTGCATGTTTACAAAAAGTAATCTTATTCGTTTTATCGAAGAGGTATTATTTAAATACTGCCTGTTCTGAGTTTGCAGTATGCAAACTTTGTTGTACTCCATCTGTCTTGAGATACAATGAAAAAGCGCGCCATTGGAGAGTTACAGCACCTGATGTTGCTGCAGAGAGAGAGATAGTTTTTTACTATAGCTGGGGCGGATGAAGGCTTCCGGTTTCGCTGGTGCAGATGCACAATGGTGTTTCTTCTCTCTGCACTCCTCGCAGTAGCCATTTCTCCTGAGGCTGTTGCTGTGGATACTGACCTGACAGTCTGTCTCCAGGCACTGCAGTCATTTGCAAGGGATTCTCCTATGGTGAGGTTGATGTCGCCAGCCTTCATGTCATGTCTGCAGACATCTTTGTAATGTAGAGTTGGTCTGCCGACCAACCTGGTACCTAAGGCCTGGACTTGGGGTATCCCCAGAAGTGCCTGCTTCTATGCATCTTCCTGGCTACTGTGAATTTGAGGTGATGCCCTGTCTTAGATTCCCTCAACACATGAAGCCAGAAGTTGGTAGCTCCTTACCAGCAGGGCCTATTTTGTGCTGGCACCTTCCCTATGCAATACCTTCCTAGGAGAGGACTGCCAGGTTCGTTTCCATTTGTCTTTTTAGCATTGTTGTTGTTGGTTTGTTTGTTTTTAAGCATTCTAGCCAGTCAATGTTTTAATATAACGTTTGGTTTTGTTTTCCCTTCATGGATCACCGCCTTGTTGTGGCAAAGGGGCCTGAATAACTCCAAGAATTATGTGCTGTGCTGTGCAGGGCCACCCAAGACGGACAGGTCATAGCTGAGAGTTTAGACTAAATGTCTAAACCTGGAGAAGGAACTGGCAAACCACTCCAGTATTTTGCCAAGAAAATTCCATGGACATATAAAAGGAGAAGCTTGGAGAAGTGAGAATTTCCAAGGCATGTTCTGGTTCATGGAGTCATGGAGAATCGAACACGACTAAGACAACTAAACAACAACAAGAAGTGGTTTTGTTTGACTAGTGGTTTTATGTATATTTTATTATGCATTGCGTTTTGAATTTATTAGCTACCTAGATTTTTGATGCCCAGAATATACGATATGATTTTTAAAATAAAATCTTTTGCATACCTGATGCCTAAAACATACATTTAAAGATGAAAGCATGTATTTTCTATAAAAAAACAACAACCAGAAAGGTGGGAAAGTTGTAACTGTGTGAGGACACAGGTGCTGGCCCATCTTTTCCTGAATTTTAATGTACACAAAATTAGCTGGCTCTAATGCACAATTTGTGACATCACGCAAAGGAAAAATAAAGTGCATACAGTACACAACACAGGAAAGTTGGCAGGGTTTGTCTCTCGACATGAATGTCTAGTTCCCTCAAAACTCCAGGCTAGTGTAATGGATATATATTAGAATATGAATGCTCAAGATTCAAATCTGAATCCCTCTTCAGCCAGGAGCACAATTGTATGTATGTTTTCTTAGAAGCAAGTCATACTGTGTTCAGTGGGCCTTACAACCTAGTAAGCATCACACCGTGAATGTCTTCAAACACTATGGCTTGTGGAAGAGCATAAGAAACATTTGCAAGGAAACATGAATGGCTTTCCCCCCCTATCCTCCTTGCTTCTTTGTAACGTATGAACCAAAACTCAGCCATCCTTTGCCATTCACAGTTCTCCTAACTTTTCAGTTTTCTGGTAGAGTGAACCATGCCCCAAAATACATATATTTATGAGAATAACATACAAAAAAATGTATTGTATTAAGGGAAATTTCATTGCAAAAAAGTGTGTGTGTTTGCCAAAATAGCATGCAAAAATATGACACTAAAATGCTGATGAATTTTCATGAAAACATTAAATAAATAAATAAATTTGCAGGCTCATGTGGAAATGTGGGGAGCCGCCTTGAAAATCTGGAGAGAAACGGAAAGAAACCAAAGCTGACAAATTTTGCCCAACCTAAAAGTCAACCAAGCATGCTCAGAACTTTCTATAGGCCTTCTCACAACTGAAGCAAAGATCTAAAGGGTAGCTTGAATGCCTGGGATGTTTGGGGTGGGGCTTGCAAATGAAGACATGCCCTTTGTCCCTGATTTACAACACTGTAAGGACTAGATGAGGACAGCTAAAGTCAAACCTGCTGGTTATGTCTTGCCCGTCACATCTCTTTTGTTATTTTCAATGGGTGACAGGTTGCCATGGGAGCTAATAGCTAGCCAATGACTTCTTGATACAGGGTCAGGTTCTGAAGAGGAAAAGCCAATCAGAAAATGGTGGCGATGGGGTGAAGCTGTGTGTGTGCAGACTGCACCTTTGAGCCAGACGGAGTCAGAGAGCTGGGTTTTGCGGGGCGTTGAAAAAGCTAACAGCATTTTCGAGCGCTGGAAGTCTCCCTCAAAATCTGGTGTGGGAGCTGTGGATTCTTATTGTCTCTTTGTGAGTGTTCAAGAGATATTTTCAACTGTGTTCAAGCAGTATTTACTTACTTTCACTTATTTATTTTCAATATTTGCACTACATTTGTAAATAGTTGCACACATTACGTAAACCTCCCATGACCTTCCAATGGGAACCAAACCCGGGTGAGCGCTGCACCCCTGGAAAATTACGCTGCTTGAAGAATTAGGGAGCACGTAAAGAATATGAGGGCAGATGAGATAATCTATCATAGGGAAGGTGTTTGTGTGTGGTTTCATAAGGATTATGGAGATCAGTGTATCCGAAACAACTTGCTGTGTGCACTGTTTACATGCAAATATTGCTATCTGTGTCTCCTGAAAAGTGATGCGGCAAGCGGGAATACATTCAATGTGTTATTCTCTTCCCATGTAGAAATTTATCCTGGATTTTACATTTGTGGACATGAAATCGCAGCGGATCCTGACTCTGGTTTTACCTAAGGTGGCGAATCAGCTTCTGAACCATCAATCTATTTCTGCAAAAGGCTGGAGGGAAACTGACCAGGCCAGAATCTTAGTAGCGGCAGATCACAAAAGTTATATGCTATTGTCCGAACCCCATATAAAGGCCTCTCTATCAACCTTGCTGTGGGACGCGGGTGGCGCTGTGGGTTAAACCACAGAGCCTAGGACTTGCCGATCAGAAGATCAGTGGTTCGAATCTCTGTGGCGGGGTGAGCTTCTGTTGCTCGGTCCCTGCTCCTGCCCACCTAGCAGTTCGAAATCATGTCAAAGTGCAAGTAGATAAATAGGCACCACTCTGGTGGGAAGGTAAAGGGCGTTTCCGTGTGCTGCTCTGGTTTGCCAGAAGCGGCTTAGTCATGCTGGCCACATGACCCGGAAGCTGTACGCCGGCTCCGTCGGCCAGTAAAGCGAGATGAGTACTGCAACCCCAGAGTCGGACACGACTGGACCTAATGGTCAGGGGTCCCTTTACCTTTACCTTATCAAGCTTGCTGACTGTTTTGAAGAACAGGGGATGCTGCTTCCACATTTCTCTTGCTGCTCCCAGTGACAGGCTTCCTTCAGTTTTCCCTCTGCCTTACCTGGCTACAGCCTGCTTTCCTTTCACCTTTCACACCCCCCAACTTGGCAGGAAGTGAAATGGACAGCATTCTAGATTATACACGGAAAAACGAATGCTCAGCTCAGAGCTATTCAAGTTCATCCAAAAGAAGAAGAAAGAGGGGGAGGAAGAGAATTTGCAAGCGACTGTTTTCAAACACGGATTCTCAAAACTCCTCAAAGTTTTCCCAAGTTCAAACGTACGTCTGTGTACTATTTCCAACTTTTCCTCTCTTCTGCTGCAAATTAGACACTTTGCCGACTTCAAAAGGGAAGAGAGAGAAACACGTTCCTAAATGTATACCCTTCTGATCGCTCCAAGAGAAAAGCAACACCAAAATAGCTTAAAACACTCGCTGCCGAAAATTGTTTCCATATCATGCAAATAAGCAGACCAAAATATCTTCTGGGCAATTTGAGATACATACAAATATTGGTTATTTTAAAACAGGAGCTTGTTACAGAGGACATTCCTCTCCTTAATATGAAAGGCAGCTTTCTCTGGCATTTGGACGGAGGAAGGCTTGGGGACTGCTCTGCTAGCTATTGCATAAAAGAAGACGCCTATCATCAGATCACACACTTTCCAAGCTTGAGTTGAACCACGTGTTTCATGGACTTCCACCTGACAAGCCCGTGAGAGCAAGTGCCATTATATATATAGTCTTTAAGGCTTGATTCTTTCCTATGAACTCGTGGGTTCTAATCGGAGAGAGAAGTGGAGAAAACACACATGGTTCTATGGACTTTTCTGAGAGATTTAGATTCCCCTGGGTGTTAGATATCAGCAACAGGGACAGGTGGGCTCCCTGTCTAAGGTGTGAGGGAAGAGGAAAAGGAAGTTTTTCAATTATTAAATGTTTCCTTTGGGGTTCAGTCTGTGGCTCTTCGTCCCTTGAAGATGCTTTGTTGCACAAACAATCCTTTTCACGACATCCTTGCTACAACTGTGGGTATGCAAGTGCTTCGTTCAAAAGTTATTTATAACCTAAAGGTTGCAGGGGGCGTGGATTACAATGTTTGGCAGAGCCAGGCTCAGTGTGGATGAAAAGTTATGCATGTTTGAAGCTATGAAGAAGGCGGAGGGCCGAGAGAGATCTTTCTTTCTCTGCCTTCAGTGTATCCCTTTCACGAGTTCGTTTGCCGTTACTAATCATTCCCAAGGGAACAACAAACAAGTGTCATGCCACTTGCGCAATCACATGTCTTGAGCAGGTCACAACTGATTTTTATCCCGTTTGACTTTTGAAAGCTGTAATGGCATGAGATGTGCTAAACCCCACACACTCACAGCTGTTTCCTTCTGAACTTTCAGAAAGGGGAGCACACGGCAAACAGGATATGAGATGAGCTAATCCAAGCTTCGCCCCAACTCCCTATCCAAACATACATACTTCTGTTTTACACAGTGACAGCTACTGGCTCTTAACCCCTCCCTCTTACCCCCGTTTTTCTTTGTCGCAGCTCCTTGGAAACATAAATCTTATTATTGGGCAGCAATGGAGTGCTGCTGCACATGCCCAAACTGGTTCTCACTCGCAGATTTAATTCACAGTAAGTGGCATGAAAGAGGTCAGCACATGGAAGAAGGGGGGGGGGACTCACTTCCAGTCTGTCTACTGCCATACTGTAAATAATAATAATAATAAATAATAATAAATGTTTCTTACATTGAGTTCTTCATGTCCCTATTGACATTTTTGTGCACTTAACACAAAACACATTGAATTAAAAAGGAAGGGTTTGCAGGATGACAAAGGCTAGATACCGCTTGCATCTAAACCTGAAAGCACTAGCATAAAAAGAAGCTAATATTTAATAGCTAATAAGAAATCTCTTCTGGGCACTGTGGTTTAAACCACTGTGCTGCTTGGACTTGCCGATCAGAAGCTTGGTGGTTTGAGGCCCCGCAACTGGGTGAGCTCCCGTTGTTCGGTCCCGGCTCCTGCCAACCTAGCAGTTCGAAAGCACATCAAAGTCCAAGTAGATAAATAGGTACCACTCCGGTGGGAAGGTAAATGGCGTTTCCGTGTGCTACTCTGGCTTCGCCAGAAGTGGCTTAGTCATGCTGGCCATATGACTCAGAAAAACTGTCTGCGGAAACAGACAAATGTAAACCAAGGCCTGTAAATCAAGAGTCGATCGCAACTGGACTTAAGTGTCAGGGGTCCCCTTTACCCAAGAAATCTGACCTAAGGGGCAGAGAGCATCAGGAACTGTGTGGAACTTCCTGTCCCTCCTCCTGAGTAACAGAAGTGCAATCTACGCTAATTAAGGTACAATATGCAAACATGAATTTTACATAGGCTGCAGAGGAGAATTCGGCTTCTCTTAGCACAGATTTGAGTTACCCCAGCGCAGAATGAATGAATGAATGAATGAATAAAATGAAAGAGGCTTAGTGTCTCCCTCTTCCAGGTAGGCTACCAGAAAGAGCTGTTAGGATGTGTTTAGTCTGGTGAATTGCAAGGTGTACTAAGGCATTCAAAGGCAACTGTGGTGGAATCTCAGGAGTCCACATTTGTTGGGCCACGAGACTGTCAGAAAGCTGACTAAAGTTACGTGTTCCAAGAGCAGTGAAAAACATCAAATATGTCACATCAGATGTGTCGGGTGGAGCGATTATTATTTAGGATGGGCCCATATGGAAACCAGCTACGACAATTTGGGCATCCTCAGCAACATGTCCATCTCCGAAATGGATACAGTGGTACCTCGGGTTACATGCGCTTCAGGTTACATACGCTTCAAGTTACAGACTCCGCTAACTCAGAAATATTGCTTCAGTTTAAGAACTTTGCTTCAGGATGAGAACAGAAATCGTGCTTTGGCGGCGCGGAGGCAGTGGGAGGCCCCATTAGCTAAAGTGGTGCTTCAGGTTAAGAACAGTTTCAGGTTAAGAACAGACCTCTGGAACGAATTAAGTACGTAACCAGAGATACCACTGTATTCAGGTTTTTAGGCTGACATACGTCAGTGATCACTTGGCACAACTTTTCTGTAGAGGCACCAATAAGGAAGATGTTGGCTATGAATGGTTCCACACAGAAACATAAACACTCAAGAGCAGGCGGGTGACGGGAAGACCTCAAAATTGGTGTGGGGCGCAATCACATTACAGGGTGCCTGTTGCGCTTGCAACATATCTCAGCGTATGGAACTGTCTTCTACCAAGTCAGATCATGGATCCTTCTAGTAAGGTAAAGGTAAAGGGACCCCTGACCATTAGGTCCAGTCGTGACCGACTCTGGGGTTGCTGCGCTCATCTCGCTTTATTGGCCGAGGGAGCTGGCGTACAGCTTCCGGGTCATGTGACCAGCATGACTAAGCCACTTCTGATGAATCCAGAGCAGCGCACGGAAACGCCGTTTACCTTCCCACCGGAGCGGTACCTATTTATCTACTTGCACTTTGATATGCTTTCGAACTGCTAGGTTGACAGGATCAGGGACCGAGCAACGGGAGCTCACCCCGTTGTGGGGATTTGAACCACCAACCTTCTGATCGGCAAGTCCTAGGCTCTGTGGTTTAACCCACAGCGCCACCCGCATCCCATATCTAGTACAAGACTGCTTACTCTGACTGGCAGACTCCTTTTAACTAGGATTGCCAATAATTAAGGCTGGGACCTTCTATGTGCAAGGAATGTGCTCTATCTACCAAGGAGCTGTGTCTCCCTCCACACGGGAGGCTTACATTGGACATCCCCAGTGCTGCAGAACTGGGATTTTCAGGTGCCATTAAACAACCAGATTCACTTAGTTTATAATGGGAGTGAGGAGTTGAATCAAGACTGCAAATATTCTATTGGTTTCCAACTGAAAGGTGAATGCACAGCCTTCAAATAAATGGACGTTTTAATAAATATTTTGCAGTCTTGTTTTTAGCCACTTTCGATAAAATTTGTTCCACTGACACCCCCCCCCCTTTCAACCCAGAGAATACGTCTTAACAGACTGGCACATCAGATTCAGATTCTGACCTGAATTAAAAGACACAACACCATTATTTCACACTAATGAGAGTTTCACCCAAGTACCAGAGGGCAGAATCTGTCCCTTAATTAGCAATTTTATTGGTTATGCATGAGCCAGAACCAAATCTTGCTCCCTTTCTTATAGTTATTATGATGGCACTGTAGCATTACGAAGCAGTAAAAAGGGTAGCGCTCTCTTATTTCTCTCCTGCTCACAAATACCCAGAGATTTAGCTGTAAATTCACAGTGAAGCAGATCAGCCTGTTAAGTCATGGCCAGTTTCACAAAGTTAAGTACATGCTTCCCTCTCCCGCTGAAATCAATGGAAATTAAAAAAAAGAAAAATCTTAACTTTGGCTGGATGATGCTGTTAATTTTCAGAGGGTTTTACAACACTGCATTAATTGTGCGTTTGCTAAACCTATACAGCACCCTTTCCTGTTTCTTCGTCGTTGTTTATCCCTTGAGTGTTTTCATAATAACTGGAAAAGTACTTCCTAGTCTGAAATACTTTAATTAGTTTAATAAAACAAATAGAACAGAGATAATCCTCCCATGGTCACAATGGTCCCTCAGCACAAAACATACAAGCAGGTAAAACTGTACATGAAACAGTGGGAGCATTCACTGGGTTTACAGTTACAGTCTATATAACTGGATGATCTAGTTTTCCATTAATCCCAAACACAATGGACTATATGCATTTAGACCCCCAGGTTAGGGTTTAGGGGCCTTTTTGTTTTGTGTTTTTGTGTTGTTATTCTTTTGGGCTCCTCTATACTTGATTTGCTTGCTTTCATCCTTTATTTCCACTCCAGCCTCTCAGCTGCATAATATGCAAGGGACAGAATATGTCACTCTGGCAAACAGACAAACCTGACTGCTTCAAACTCTTGATTCTTTGGTTTGTGCAAAGGTATCAAGTAACAAACGCCAAATATCAGCTGTCAAATGCTCTCAAAAAACCAAATACCACTGCAGGCTGTCTATCAAGCATTGTCAGCTCTAAACTACCAAATACATACAAAAATCATTTCAGATATGCAAGTTTAAATGCCAGCTGTTATCCGGCGCCAAATATCTTTTAAGCATTCGGAAAACCTTGGAAGAAAATTTACATTGAAACCAAGTACCACATTTATTTCAGCTCTAGAAGACTCATTAACATAGCAAGATAAAAAAAGTCAAAAATGACCGCTCCCCACATCAAATGGCCTTTTGCATGGTCGCGCGCACCCCTCCGGATCCCAGTGCAACTTCTGGTAGTACAGACTGGCTTCGCTCTCCCCAGGCTGGATGCCTGGAGGTCTCTGCCTACCTCAGCCAATCACCCAATCCCGCCTGGGGTGGCGTTGCCAGGGGATTGGCCAGGTAGGGGGAGGGACCGCCCTGCCCACACAAGAGGTGAATCTTACCTGAGAAGCGTCAGTTGGTTCCAGAGCTTCTCCCACCCTGCCCTCCCTTAGTTAAGCCTTCTTTTGCAGGTTAACCTCTTCTCCACAGGTACGCGGGCGCTGCTACGTCATGGTCGCTGTTGAAGGGCCGGAAAGGGATTTTCCTGCATTGGCAGGTTTTGCAAAACGTCACAACTTTGACAGTTTTCAGGCCTTGGGCGGAATCCTTTAGTCTATCTTCCTAAATGGGGGGGGGGGATGAAGTGGTGAACCCCCCCTTGCGGAGGTGATCACAGGGTTCCCTGTTAAAGGGGTCTTGAGGGGAGGCATTGGCCATACGCTGAGAGGTTGTCATTGCTCTCCCTTGTGACGGCGGCAAAACGGGGAGAGGGCTCTCTGCTTGAACATATATTCTCCAGAACCAGCCCAATCCCCACACATTCTGGAGAACCCTGATGTCCCCCAGATCCTCTGCTGGGGACTGAGAAGGATAAACGCCCGGTACCTGAGCCAAGGTCTCCCTACATCTGACACTTGATACACTTGTGGCCAATTTTAATTCCATAGCACATTGTCTTGAGCCATTATCCCACTCTGGGGTTGGGGGGACTCCGCCTGTCCATGCAAAAATACAAGGATAAATCTGATACCCTATCTGCCAGAAAAGCTGTACCAGTGGTCAACACAAAAGGTATCGTATACCATGGCTAAGTATGAATCACTTGTGGCCATTGCTCATTCCTAATCCAATGACAGACTGGTAGGTGTGCTTGAACCTAAAGTAACTTCCACTTGGGCATGAGGGCTACAGTTTTCTGTAAACTCCCTCACCTTGACCACCAGCCCTCCATGAGACATCACATGCCATCCTAGACAACTCAAGTTTCAGGACTAGAGTAGAAAGAATGGAGGCAGTGAGGTTGAAATTGCCTTGGTTGCTCTCTGAGAGAGGGGGAGCATCATTCTTCTCCCATATATCTCTGCCGACTTCAGCTCCATCAACCAATGTATCCTGGAATCTGGATTGCCTGTCCAGAACGGGAGCTGGAGGCACACAAATTTTGCAGCTCTGCTGCTATCTGGCAGGCAGGAAGAAACTAGCAAGTTCACTTGAACACTTGACCCTACAGTACAGAACCCAAAGTGTCACTCTACTAAAACAAACCGTTGCTATGCCTGAAATGACATTCTAGCTTACATTCGCAAAACACATTTTAAAAATAATAATAACGGGGGAGAGATTTTTCTTTACCAAGCGCAGAGGCAATTATGAGAAGAGAGCTAGACATCCAAGAGGAACGAAGGGCAACAGCTCATTGGTGGAGCTTCTACATTTCATACAGAAGGTCTCAGCTTCAATCCCTGGTATTTCCAGGTGGGGTTGTCCACAGTCTGAAACCTTGGAGAGAGCTCTGAGATAGATGGGCCAGTGATCTTATTCAGGGTATGGCAGCTTCCTATGTAATAGTGTTCCAGTATCATTCATGTTAAACTAAGATCATGGCCACTGGTCCCATCACCTCCTAGCAAATGGAAGGAGAAGAAATGGATGCAGTGAGAGATTTTACTTTCTTGGGCTCCATGATCACTGCAGATGGTGACAGCAGTCATGAAATCAAAAGACGCCTGCTTCTTAGGAGAAAAGCGATGGCAAACCTCTTGGACAGCATCTTAAAAAGCAGAGACATCACCTTGCCGACTAAGGTCCGTATAGTTAAAGCTATGGTTTTCCCAGTGGTAATGTATGGAAGTGAGAGCTGGACCATAAAGAAGGCTGATCGCTGAAGAATTGATGCTTTTGAATTATGGTGCTGGAGGAGACTCCAATACTTTGGCCACCTCATGAGAAGAGAAGACTTCCTGGAAGAGACCCTGATGTTGAGAAAGATTGAGGGCTATTAATGAAGGGGGGAAAGACAACTATAAAACTAAAATAAACTGCATTAGAAGGACTTGGCTCTTTGCAAGAGTCTTGATATCTCAACTCATTACACCACATTGTACATAGATTGAAGAGAAAAGAAAAATAACTAATGTAACTCATAGCCATAGGGGTAGAGACATTTATAAATGAAGAGGAGAGCACTAAATCAGCTTCACTGCTCCATTTTAAAATAAATTTTCTCCATTAATTAATTTTGTGACTCAGAGCATGGTAGGAAACAGAGGACCCCGCTGATAAGAATCTCACTGAATACAATAGTTCTGTTCATTGAGACATACGGCAGAAGGACTCTTTGAAATAGTTTCAGAGTAGACAAGGTGCTTTGCTGGATAAAGCATGGGCTCTTGACCTCCGAAAGTTCACTATTAACCTCTCAGTGAAAAGTATTTTGGAGTCTCACTATATCAAGAGATCAATGCAATTTAATATCTAAATTTGCCAAGCTGTCACAAGCCGGGTAATTAGAGTGATATGACACAAAAGTGGTTATTAAGTAAGAAAGGGAAGAATGTCATGTACTAGACAAGATGAACTGCGTCTCACCCTGTAAAAATGGGGAAATCTTCCAACTGAGAGCAGAATTTGACAGAGGGGCAGCTTATTTCACAGTCACCTATAACTCCCTAATCCTATAAATAAATGGATCATCTCTGTATATACCACAACTAGTAATAAAAACACACCCACTGATGTTTGCACACACACACACACACACAAAATTAGAATTGGCTGATAACAGTAATTTGCTGGGATTCTACTAGATTAAATGTCTAGCGATTGACAACAAGTTTTCACCTTTTTCTTGTGGTGCTGATGAAGCTATTTCGCAGACTCTTCACACTCACAGAGGAACAGTTTTTTAATAAATAAATAAATAAAGACATACACACAGAGATAGCAGAAAAGCTTATGTTGTATGTATTGAGTCAGCAGAATGAAACCACAAGAGACAAAATGGTTGCCTTGCTAGAAAGGAGCTATACCCACCTCAAATTCAGCAGTAACGCATATAAAGTGGGAAACAGTATGGTATTTTTAAATGCCCTTCCCTTCCCTTCCCTTCCCTTCCCTTCCCTTCCCTTCCCTTCCCTTCCCTTCCCTTCCCTTCCCTTCCCTTCCTTTGAACAAGTTCTATCCCTCTCATAAACACCAAAAGGGATTACCAGAACAGCAGAAGAGGAATTAAGATACTATAAAACCTGAGCAGTACTGGGATTTAAAAGACCAATTAAGCAGACAATCGAAAGGAACTGAAAAAATTAAAAGGTATTCTGCTGGTTTCAAGAGAGCCTCCCTAGAGAGGGAATTCCAGAGAGAGGGTGCCACCACTGAAAAGGCCCTTTCTCAAGTCACCACTTGGCTTGTCTCTGAAAACAGGAGGAACCTAAGAAGAGCCACATAAGAAGATCTTAACTCTGGGCAGGTTCATATGGAATTAATGGTTAATAGACCTCAAGGTTCACTGGTCTCAAGTATACATGGATGGATCATCCTATTTCAAGTCCATGGCGACACAATATTACATATGCTTATTCATAAATGCATTCTGTCAATGTGTGCATCAATATGCGAACTCTTTTTAAATAAAATGTATTATGCAATATTTAAAACATATTTAATTGCTAAATACCTATTTCAGAATGTATTTCTAAATGTATTTTATTCATTTTATCTATGTTTTCCTGCATGTTTTTGAGCTGAGAAGGGTAACTATGTTCCAAGCTGTGTATCGGACCAGGAGATGTGCAATAGTTCAGACCACTTAAAATGCACACATTCTCTTCCATTCTTAGTCCCAAGCCATTTGGGGATTTGAAATGGCTTCTCCCACGTGCCGCGGGCCTCGAACCTCACGAATTATTGGGAGAAATTATTGGCTGAAAATGGGAATGATGCGAAAGGAACTAGCACAGACAAGTTGCAATGCACACGTGAGTTAAACCCCGAGCAAGTTCCAAACCCCCTTGAGTGAGAGGGTTGGCAAAGCTGAGGGAGAGCTAGAAACTTTCAGAATGGACAGATGCTGTCAGCATCTCATTCCCCCCTGGAGTCTCATTCACGGGAGAAGGATTCACACAGCCCAACTCACGTGCTTATGAATACAGGAGAGAAGCCCACCTGCACACTGACATATGTGTTGGCGATGTCGCTTGCAGGCCACATCCTGTATCAGCGTGAAAGGGCTGAACACACATAGGCTTCCTCTATGAAAGGGAGGAGGACCCTGATTATCCCACGATCTCCTCTTGTGTTGAAGAGATCTATTACGTGATGAGTCATGAGGGCGCAAGGAGGTAGCCAGCTGGCAATGGCTCTCCCCACCACCTGTCTTTGTGAATGCAAAAGGAAGGTCATTTGAATTCCCCCAGGCTTCTGAATGAATTGTGGCTACAACGCTCAGGTTGTAGCTGCTGCTGCTGCTGCTGCTGCTGCTGCTGCTGCTGCTGCTTCTTCTTCTTCTTCTTCTTCTTCTTCTTCTTCTTCTTCTTCTTCTTCTTCTTCTTCTTCTTCTTCTTCTTTTCTCTCTCTCTCTCTTTTGCATGAGCAATCACACTCATTCATGTCCTAGCACAGAGTTAAAAAATGCATCTGAGAAAGGAATAGGTCAAAAATGAGATGGTGACCTCAAACTTTGCTTTCACCATGATGAATTTCAGAAGAAATACTTAGTATGAACACCCTGATAAGAGGCAGGGGACAATAAACAATAAACAATAAAACCCACCTAACTCCTACAGAAGTTTAATGTATTTGGCAGTTTGCCAAAAAGCACTTACATCTTGAAGGGGGTGGGTCAGAATTACTCAAAAATAAAAGCAATCACTTATAGGATTAAAATACGAATACAGTATAACTTGGTGGCATTGCCTTCTTATTCTTCATGTAAAGGGAAGATGTAGTAACCTTCTCCCTCATGGAATTTGTTCATGACCTTAACCCTGACCGTTTTGGGTAGGACAAGGGAAGCGAACACAATTCTGTTTTCATGCTAGCTCATTTCTGGCCTCTCCTGGGTTCAGAATGAAAATAATACCAGGACATGGTGAATCACTGACAAACCATTTTACGTTGAGAATAATTCGCAAGGGAATGACCCAACACCATCAAACTCTTTTCATGCAGCAACCCAGCTGCACTCCAACCAGATTTGAGGAGAATGTCACCCATGCTGACAATAGTATATGGATTCACTTGTGGAACCTGTAAACCTGTCCACGACTATTACTGTCGTTAACTAGTCCAGGGGTCAGCAAATTTTTCAGCAGGGGGCCAGTCCACTGTCCCTCAGACCTTGTGGGGGGCCAGACGATATTTTTTTGGGGGGGTAATGAACAAATTCCTATGTCCCACAAATAACCCAGAGATGCATTTTAAATAAAAGGACACATTCTACTCATGTAAAAACACACTGATTCCCAGACCGTCTGTGGGCCGGATTTAGAAGGCGATTGGGCCAGATCTGGCCCCCGGGCCTTAGTTTGCCTACCCATGAACTAGTTCTTACAGACTCTGAATATTTTGCCTTCATAAATTTAAAGCTGAAGGTCCTACACTTTATCAGTAGTGAGAGCAATATTTAAAATATCAGTTTTTCTATTCTGTTCCGTGGTCCATTGTTTATCTCTCACAGTTCCCAGCAAATCCTTGACCAAACCTTTGACGCAGCTCTGCAGATAGGCACCGTAACACCCCTTTTCTTTTCTCCTGTAGGGAGAATGTTGTGGTAAGGCAAAATCTGATACTAGGAGGCTGGCATTTTGCTGGCAGGAATTTCACAGTGTATGTTTTCAATGTGTCACTATGTGCAGAAAGAGATGCACCTCAACTCCACTCTAACCCCAGAGTCCTTACAACAGCGTGTGCGCGCGCCAACACACAAAAACACACACACTCCCATCATAAGGAGAGGCAGTTTGCTAGTGAGAAAATCTTTGTTCAGTTGGGGACTGAAACCGGGAAAGGGGGGGTGGTGTTTGGGAATCCAAAGGGTATATAATTATAATTTGTTCTGTTTTTATTTTGTTTTGTTATTTGTATGAAAATTGGGAAATTCGTGGAAGGGAATTTTGGTCGACTTTAGAAAAAATGTTTTAAGAATGAGTATTGATGTATAAGTATTGATGTTTAAGTTTGGATAAGGCAAAATTGGTTTTTTAAAATGAACTAAATTAAATGAAAACAAGGTTAGTAAAAATAAATTGAGGAAATGGATGAAAGAGAGAAAGCAAAATAATAAGGATTTGCTGAGCTAATAATTTGAATTGGAATACAAGAAGGGAAGGTGTGAGGAGGTCTGAGAAATAAGTTAAAAGAAAATAAGCAATTGAAATTTTATGTGTTTTTAATTGTTTTTAAGTTTTGTATTTTTGTACGTTTGTTATTTTTTTTGTTTACTTTTGTTTTTGTTTATTATAGAAAATGCTAATAAACATTTATTAAAAAAAGAAAAGAAAATCTTCGTTCTGACATTCGCACAGCCTGCTGATTGCAAACCAGTGCTCAAATAATAGCTCTTTATGCTGCTGCTTCCCCCAGTTAGGGATTGAGTCACAAGACACTGGAAGAATTTACCTCTTCTTGGTTACCCAAGTTTCTGTGTGGCAGCACAATAGGGAGAGGGGGGGGGGGGTTGGCTTCTCATTCATGCAGGACCCGGTCACACGGCTGCCCACAGGAATTCTTTGCCCTTCTACCAACATAAAAGGGAGTTTGCAAGGCTGTTGCCATTTATATTCCAGCAATTACACAACCTACATTCAAGTGACTGAGCTTCTGCTGGCTCTGGCTGTTGGCTCGCCGGACAGCGCAGAGTTTGTGGTTGAAGAGAGTGTTATGTCTGGAGTTTTTGCAATGGGTCTATATTTGAAGGAAACTAATGCCTTAGATCATCGCAAGTTTCAAGATAACTTGTTGAGGAGAGGGGAGGAGGATGCATAACAGTTTTTGGAAGCAGAGAAGAGATCAGAAAAAATAAAACGCGTCAGACACTGTTGTCACCAAAGTTGTGTGTCCTCTAGCACTTCAGACTGCAGGTTGGAGTTCATATATGACTGAATACACATCCGTACAAAAACAAAACAAAAAACAACAACCCTACAAATAAACAAGCATTTTCTGCATTTTTTAAAAAATAAAGAATCATACTTTCCCTTCAGTCCAGCAACTTCAAGGCCTTAACCTGTCAAGAAGCCTCTCTGACTGCTTTCTTTGTGGAGGGGTGTGTTGTTTCTGAATGGAGAAACATTTGTGATTCTCTGCTTGAAGTCTGAAGTGTTGCAGGCCAGACCTAAGGCTTTCATGAAAACTAAGCCTGGGACCTCAGGAGAAGAGGAAGATGTCCCCCTGGCTACCATTTACTAAGAGCTTCTCCCACAAATCTTTTTGTGGGAATTCCCTTTTAGGAGACATCTGAAGGCAGCCCTGTTTAGGGAAGCTTTTAATATCTGAAGGACTATTGTATTTTAATATTTTGTTGGAAGCCACCCAGAGCAGCTGAGGAAACCCAGCCAGATGAGTGGGGTATAAATTTCTTCTTCTTCTTCTTCTTCTTCTTCTTCTTCTTCTTCTTCTTCTTCTTCTTCTTCTTCTTCTTCTTCTTCTTCCCAGGGTTCTCTCTGTGATACCTCAAGAACCGCTTCTCTCCATATGAACCTACCTGGACCCTGAGAACATCTTCGGAGGCCCTTTTCTGTGTGCCTCCTCCACAAGAGGTCCGTAGGGTAGCAACACAAGAACACATCTTTTCTGTGGTGGCTCCCCACAGGTTTGTGGAATGCTCTCCCCAGGGATTCCTTGTTATACACCTTTAGGCACCAGGCAAAAATCTTCCTCTTTAACCAGGCCTTTGGCTGCTTAAAATCCAATGCCTTCTTAAAATGTGCTATTGTTTTTATTTTATTGTGTGTTTTGAGCTTTTATATTGTGGTTTTATCTTGTGAACCTCCCTGAGATCTATGGATGTAGGTCAGTATACAAATTTAATAAAATAATAATAATACTGGAAACAGAATGGGCCTTTCTGAGAATCTCGGCCTTCCTGTTTTTTAAGACTCAGCTTGCAAGTATGCCTGGTGAAATCTCAGAAGCTAGAGGGGCTGTGCTTGAATAGTTTGCCAGTGGTCCTGGATGCATAGTTCAGAAGCAGAATACGTTATGCAAATATTTTCAATTTTTTTTAAAAAAGGAGTACGGCTGTTCCTAGATTTGAGAAATCACACAAATGTGCTGTTACTTAATTGCATTTCCTACAACAGAGCCAAGGGTCTTGTACAACAAATCAAGGCATAAAAACAAATATAGAACCAAAATATACAGACACGGCAGTGATTCAAAACACAAGTCCACACGATGCTGTTCATGACACATACTAACTAACCTTTCAGACTGCAAAGACGTGGGTGAAAAATATTTAGTCAACATTTAAACGATGACGATGGCAGATCGTTCCAGAGCTGAAATCACCTGTACAACCTCTATTATAGGGACTACAGTGGTACCTCGGGTTACATATGCTTCAGGTTACAGACTCCGCTAACCCAGAAATATTGCTTCAGGTTAAGAACTTTGCTTCAGGATGAGAACAGAAATTGTGCTCCGGCAGCGCAGCAGCAGCAGGAGGCCCCATTAGCTAAAGTGGTGCTTCAGGTTAAGAACAGTTTCAGGTTAAGTACGGACCTCCGGAACGAATTAAGTACTTAACCCGAGGTACCACTGTATAAGCAGATCTCCCCACTTGCCACTGAAGGTTCAAATGGAAGAGGCAGTCCTACAGATACTTGATCCCTGAGCCATTTAGAGTTTTACAGACCATAATCAATAAACTACTGGGTCCAGTAGCTTACATGTAGCCAGGTGTAGTGTTTAAAGGAGTGGCATTGCGTTCTTCCATCTTGATGGCCAAGCTAACACCACGGAAGCTTTATTCTGCACTAGCTGCAGTTTCTAGACTATTTTTGAGGGTAGAGCATATTACAATAATCCAATGTGGGGTCACTAAAACATGAGCAACTGATCCTGTTCTATTTTGGCCTAGGTATGGCTGTAGCTGGTGAGCCAATCCTAGTTAGAAACAGAAACTCCTTGCCACAAAGGCCAGCTGCACCTCCAATGACAGCAACACACCCAGTGCTTCTGGAAATACAACTTAGAATTATGCAAGATGTGCACATAGGAATAAGTAACTTGACTTGCTCTTTAAAAGGGATCAGTCTTAACGTCAGCCCAGCCAGATGGGCGGGGTATGAATATATTATTATTATTATTATTATTATTATTATTATTATTATTATTAGCCCTTGTGCTTTATTAATGATGGCTCGCTGTTGTGAATGGTTCTATCAGCACAGTTTTTTCCTAAAGTGCTATCCGACAGGCATTTGAGATTTTATAAAATAATGTTTGTTTATTTACTTCAGTATGCCCCTTACATCGTGTAATATCTTTCAAGGCAGCTACTCATCATAAACATTTTAAAATACATAAATAAGTGCAAAAACAAAATAAGAAGATGAAAAAAACAGCAGCAGACCATTAAAGCATATTGCAATAAAATATAGTGCACTCACCATAAAAACCCTTGAAGGAGCATATAAAACTCAAATAAAAAACTCAATGTAGCAGTGGGGGGGGGAGGATTTATAAGCCTGGGAAAATGAAGCCATATTTACCTAACACCTAAAACCCTTGCTGTATAAGGAAACAGAGTAAAGGTTCCCTGGCGATGGTATCACCACTGAGAAGGCCCAATCTCAACCACCATACACCTGATCTGAATGGATACCTGCAGAAATGCCTCTCCTGGTGACCTCAGTCAGTTTTGTATGGGAACAGGACATCCTTGAGATTCCTCCAGTGCCAAGCTGTTTGAAGCTTCATTGATTAAAACACTCTGAATTGTGCAGGGGAACACACAGAAACCAAGTGCAGCTGTTTTAAAGCTGGTGAGATATGCTCTGCCGAAGTTAGTAGGACTGCTGCAGCTTTGCCCATCCACTGTAGCTTCAGAGAGGTTTTCAAAGGAACCTTCCAACACACTGCAGGAGTCAGTACTGCGAATTATTTAGGCATGGATCACTTGGAAATGGATAACTGTTCTCAGTCTCTCTGTGTCCAGGAGGAAGTCTGGCGCACCAACCTGGCAGTGGAAAGCACGGCTTGCCACTGATGCCTCTTTTAGGCATTCAAAGTAAAAACCAAACTGTTGCTCTGATCCTTAAGGGGGAACATATCCTTGTTCAGAACAGGTTGGTCAGACAGACCCATCAGGTGACAGCACTTGCATCTTGTCTGGATTGAGCACTGATTGATTGGCTCTCATCCAGTCCTTTACCACCCACAGACACCGGTTGAGGATTCAGAATCATAAACCTGGAAGGGACCTCAAATGCCATCTAATTCTCTGCCAATGCTGGAAACCCACTAATACAGTATTTATGTATTTTTCTTGTAATTTAAACTCATTGGTTTAGGTCTTTCCCTTGGGAGAAACAGGAAGCAAATATTCTCCACCGTCTTCTATGTGACAGCCCTCCAAACATTTGAAGATGACTACCATATTGCCTGTTGTAAGAAATATCAACAACCTCAGATATGCAGATGACACAACCTTGATGGCAGAAAGTGAGGAGGAATTAAAGAACCTTTTAATGAGGGTGAAAGAGGAGAGCGCAAAATATGGGCTGAAGCTCAACATAAAAAAAAATAAGATCATGGCCACTGAGCCCATCACCTCCTGGCAAATAGAAGGGGAAGAAATAGAGGTAGCGAGAGATTTTACTTTCTTGGGCTCCATGATCACTGCAGATGGTGACAGCAGTCACGGAATTAAAAGATGCTTGCTTCTTGGAGGAAAGCAGTGACAAACCTAGATAGCATCTTAAAAAGCAGAGGCATCACCTTGCCGACAAAGGTCCATATAGCTATGGTTTTCCCAGTAGTGGTGTATGGAAGTGAGAGCTGGACCATAAAGAAGGCTGGTCGCCGAAGAATTGATGCTTTTGAATTCTGGTGCTGGAGGAGACTCTTGAGAGTCCCATGGACTGCAAGAAGATCAAACCTATCCATTCTGAAGGAAATCAGCCCTGAGTGCTCACTGGAAGGAGAGATCCTGAAGCTGAAGCTCCAGTACTTTGGCCACCTCATGAGAAGAGAAGACTCCCTGGAAAAGACCCTGATGTTGGGAAAGATGGAGGGCACAAGGGGAAGGGGACGACAGAGGATGAGATGGTTGGACAATGTTCTTGAAGCTACCAGTATGAGTTTGACCAAACTGCGGGAGGCAGTGGAAGACAGGAGTGCCTGGTGTGCTCTGGTCCAGGGGGTCACGAAGAGTCAGACACGACTAAACAACTAAACAACAAGAACCATATTGCCTCTTAATAATTTCCTTCAACATATCCAAATATTTCAACCTTTTCTCATAGGAACTGGTCTCCTTTGTCACCCTCCTCAGGAAATGTTCCACGCCCTGTCCTTCCCCAGGAAGAGGTCATCCATCTGGGTGACCAAAGCAGTTTCTGGCAAAATCCAGGACTGAAGCCAAATTGAAATAGATCCAGAAATCAATGTCATCCAAAAATGACTGGAGTTGCCTAGCTAACAGATGCTTAAGCAACTTGCTCAGGAAGGAAATATCTGCAACCAAGTGGTGGTTGAAGCAATCCTCTGGGTCGAGGGAAGACTTCTTTTTAAAAAATAAAAAGTGGCTGCATGACCACCATCTTCAGGCCAGCAGCCAGGACCTCTTAATTTATCACTTCACAGATCTATCCAGTCAGCCTCCTGACAGATGTTTAGCCAGGATTGACAGGTGGCAAATAAAGAGATAGTAGACTAAACCCCTTCGGACCCCCCTCTAAATACTTAGCTTGCAGCTGCGGTTCCCTAGACACACTCTGTGACTGAACTGCTTTTAACCGTGGACTCCAAATTGAAATGGATATGAGTGATTTTATCAAAGTGCTTTTGCAAATGTATCACAGCAGGCCTACGAATTCTCAGAGATCACCCTGGTGACCTGACTAAAGGAATCCCTGAACTATTCAAAGCAGCACTTTGTTGAACAGCATTAAGTGGACACAGGGGTTACAGAAAAGCATCCCTCCTTTGGGCTATTACTGCCACTGAGCAGACTCAGACAAGAGCTGTAACGTATGTTCTGTCATATTCAGACAGAGCCTTCCTCCAATGGTGTTCTAGCCATCATCCCTGCCACTTCTCGCTGTCCATTGCCTGGATATATTTGGTAACTGGGTGGTTTCTGTTGAGGGGGAAAGGGTGCTTAGAAATATTCTGATCAGCAGGTTGGGTCAGTTCAGCATTGCATCACATGACCAGGGCTTTGAAAGCAGCACCAGAAGTACCAGTAGGAAAGTCCCAAGGCTCCTTTATGGTTTGACCCCTGCAGGGCAATGTCCATCAGAGTTTGGGAGCAGGGACAGAAGCAGGTTCCAGCTGTTTTGCAGGTTGAGTTGGGAGATGGAAAAGGGTAGAGAGTTGTAACTATGCTAAGGCTGCCTTCAGACGGCACTTTATTCAACATTTCCTTACCTGTGTTTTATCTCTTTCCTATGATGCAAAAGCCACTTCTGGAAGTATAGCAGATCTAGCAGATGTTTAGTACTCATTTCCCAACAAATATCCACTTCCAACTTTGTTATCTCAGAAAATCTTGGGAGATTTACATTATAATTTCCCCATGGTTGTTGTTGTTTTTTTAAAATCATGCCATTCACATGATAAACTTTGGGGTGGTATTATGGCATCCCACCGTTTAAAATTCCAAGTGACATGGTATTATATTAGTTTAAAAGCCACAGTTCCATAGTGCAACAGGTACTGCAGTGAAAAAGGAATATTATGAATTGGGATGGGGTGCTAGCATTATAACTAGTAAAACTAATGCAAGAACCCCCAGGTCTGAGCGCAGCCTAAATGTGGTTGAGAAAGGCTGGCTCTCTTTGGGAATCAGGCACAGTGTTGGCAGATGTGTAGCCTGTGGTCTCCACGATGCTCTCCTTGTGCATTTGCAAATGCAGCAAATACTACAAAGGCACCACAAATTTCCATCCCAAAGCCTGTTGTCCCTCACTCAAGTGGGGTAGTGTGTGCCGGTATTTTAATCTAGGCAGTATAAAATAAATAAATGAAACTTAACAGCAGGCTGGTTTCTTTTTGCTAATCCAGTGCTGTTTCCCATCGTGTCTTGTACTCTGCAAATTCTTGGACCAAAGGCAGAAAATAGCAATATAAGCATAAATCTTTAAAACAGTAAATTGGCTGCTCAAGAGTCGCTGCAGGCCATGTGCTCTTAAGTCAACAGTTTAAAAAAGGGAAACTCTAATACACCTGTTATGCGAGCGAACAATTCAGCAACCACGGTTAAGATATAAAGATAATGACCTCTATTGGGGGAGCCATGCACAAAGTATATGTTTGGCAGTGTTGTTCTTGGAGTACGCCTTTGGGGGTAAAGTCAAACCACTACAGACCAATACGGGAGAGACATGTTTTATTGCAGTTGGGGCAGATGAAGGCACCCAATTTTGCTGCTACAGGTGCAATATGGCATTTCTTCTCCCTACGCTCCTTCCAGTGGTCATTTGTCCTGTAGTAGTCACTGCTGGTGACACATGACCTGACTCTCTGTCTCTAAGCAGTGACACTCCCAAAAACTGGGATTTGGTGGGATGTGGGGGAAATAATTATAACAAACAGCCTGGGTCACAGCAGTGCAGGGGCATAACTATACAGTGGTACCTTGGGTTAAGAACTTAATTCGTTCTGGATGTCTGTTCTTAACCTGAAACTGTTCTTAACCTGAGGTACCACTTTAGCTAAGTTAGCGTGATTCCTGTTCTCATCCTGAAGCAAAGTTCTTAACCCGAGGTACTATTTGTACTATGTGTATCATCTAACCCATCTACGGCAATCATTAAGTTGGAAGATGACACCACCATAATGGGTTTAATAACAGGTGGAGACAAATCAGCATATAGAGGGGAGGTCCAAAAAATATCTGCATTGTGCCTAGGGAACAACTTGCACCTTAATTTCAGCAAGACGAAGGAGATGGAAGAGAGGAGAACTAGCACCACTGTACATCGGTGAGGGCTGTGTGGAGAGAGTCTCTTCCTTTAAATTCCTAGGAGTTTATCTCAGTGAAGACCTTACTTGGAAAATCAATACAACCCAGGTGGTTAAGAAAGCCCAACAGAGACTCCATCTCCTCAGAGTATTGCAAAAGAACAATGCCAATCAACATTTGATGATCTCCTTCTACCGGTCCACAATAGAAAGTGTCCTTTCATACTGCATCACAGTGTGGTACGCTGGTTTGACATCAACAGATAGGAAGTGCCTACAGAGGGTGGTGAATACAGCACAAGATATTATGGGCTGCCCCGTGAATCTGCTGGATGACATCGCAGAAGAATGTTGCTTCAGGAGAGTGAGGAAAATTCTCAGGGATGATTCACACCCTGGCCGGCACTTTCTTGATCTCCTGCCTTCGGGCAGAAGATATAGAAGCATGATTAGGCGCACCAACAGGGTGAAGAACAGCTTCTATCCATGGGCTGTTAGGCTCCTGAATGAAAAGATAACAACAGGGCAATTGACTTTCGGGTTTGGTGGGTGTGCGTCAATAAACGAGGAGAATTAAGACTAAGAGAACTGAGTGAGGGGTGCTCATGTGATCTCACTGTGTGCAAGTTGTACAAGTGGGAATAAAGTATTTCAATTAAATTTCTGGGTTAGTGGACTGAAGCATCCGTAACCCGAGGTACCACTGTACCTGCACCAGAAAGCTACTCATCACTAACTGACAGGTAGACACAGAAAAGAGAAAAGAGAAACAGCAGACAACAACCCCACAACAACTCTGAATAAGAGAACCGAAAAAAGGAGATCAAGGGGATGGGACACAAACACCAGCGTGTCCAAGCACTTCTAGGAAAACGCCTCAGTTCAGGCACCACAGCCCCAGGGGAACTACACAAATACTCCAACTTGGCAGGACATCCTGATGGAAGCAAAAGGAAAGTCTAACTGTCACTTTGCCCCAGGGCATGCTCAATTGTACAAGCCAGGAAGGAAAGAGGAAAGACACAAACCAAGGGGCACACAGGACTAGAATACCAAGCCCCGTTCCAGAAATCAGGAGAAAAGAGGAGTGCTGCTTATACACTTTCTTTTCCAACAGAGAAGGTAAAAAGAGGGAAATGTGAGACGAAAAGAGGAAACACAAAGAGAAATAATAAGCAATAGTACAATATTGTGGGTGCGAATATTTATGTGATACACAGCAAGGCTTCTGAAACATGTCCCTACTATGCAATTCCAGTGCTAGGGAAAGTGGAAATAGTCTCAAAAAGAAAGAGGCAGGTTTCGCTCATCCTCAAACTGGTCTGGAATGAAATTTCTACCCTGCTACACTACTTGTGCCAAAATAATTTTGCTTAGGTAACGTGACCGCTGACAGTTAAGTCCAGTTGCAAACGACTCTGGGGTTGTGGTGCCTACCTCGCTTTACAGGCCGAGGGAGCCGGCGTTTGTCCGCTTCCGCAGACAGTTTTTCTGGGTCATGCGGCCAGCATGGCTAAGCCACTTCTGCGGAAGCCAGAGCAGTGCACGGGAATGCCGTTTACCTTCCCACCGGAGTGGTACCTATTTATCTACTTGCACTACATGCTTTCGAACTGCTAGGTTGGCAGGAGCTGGGACCGAGCAACGGGAGCTCACCCTGTCACGGGGATTCGAACCGCCGACCTTCCGATCGGCAAGTCCAAGCGGCACAGTGATTTAAACAACAGTGCTTACCAATCCTTAAAAAAAAAGCACAAAACTATACCACCACTTTAATTAATCCAGAAAAATCAACATATGCAGCTGACAATCACCTAGTACATATTAAAAAAAGAATCCCCACTTCACTCAAAAGCATGCATTGAAAGGGTGAGAGGAAGAAGAAGAGGAGGAGTTTGGATTTGATTTCCCGCTTTATCACTACCCTAAAGAGTCTCAAAGCGGCTAACATTCTCCTTTCCCTTCCTCCCCCACAACGTACACTCTGTGAGGTGAGTGGGGCTGAGAGGCTTCAGAGAAGTGTGACTGGCCCAAGGTCACCCAGCAGCTGCATGTGGAGGAGCGGGGAAGCGAACATGGTTCACCAGATTATGAGTCAACCACTCTTAACCACTACACCACACTGGCTCTCCCTGTCTGTCAATAGAGCATAGAACGTGCACCCCCTCCCACAGTAAAGCAAGTTAAGAAGTAACTAAACTACATTCATATTCAAGAGGGATAATTACGTTACTCTGTTAGAGTAAAAACAAAACCAACAAACAAATGAGAGTCTTGTGGAACACGGGCATTGACAGGATTTATGGTAGGGGAGCAGGCTTCGTGTCTGGGGGGAAGAACCTCAGTTAGTTAAGTGTTTTTATTGATTTACTTGATTTAGGGGGGCAGCTGCCCCCAGCCCCCCCATGGCTACGCCCATGTTGTGGAACCTTAAAGACTTAGCAGATTTATTATTGCCTAAACTTTATGTAGAGAGTCTACTACAGAGGTGAACAATCTGTGACCTAGCATGTTTTGGAAGCTGCTGATTATGTGCACATTTAAAGAGTTTGGTTTTCAATGACACATAGAGCCATAGAATTATGGAGTTGGAAGAGTCATCCAGTCCAACCGCCTGCAATGTTTTCCTGCCGCAAGAATGAATGCGGGGACCCTAATCTTTCCAGATCACTGCTTCCATTTGTAATGCAGAGAAGGACAGTTATATAAAACATGTGCAGTGCATGTTTTTAAGAAAATACACATAAAGTTTACAAAGTACAGTGGTACCTCGGGTTAATTACTTAATTTGTTCTGGAGGTCTGTTCTTAACCTGAAGCACTACTTTTGCTAACGCGGCCTCCTGCTGCCGCCATGCCGCCAAAGCACGATTTCTGTTCTTATCCTGAAGCAAAGTTCTTAACCTGAAGCATTATTTCTGGGTTAGCAGAGTCTGTAACCTGAAGCGTATGTAACCTGAGGTACCACTGTAAAGGAAGGGTCAATTCTGAAATGGCCACTGCTTTTATTATTTACATAGTTTTATGCTTAAACGGTGTGCGGTATAAGGACCTTTGGATAAGTAGCAATTTGGGTTGTACAAGGAAGAATTTTGAACTTCTCTTGCATGGTGCGATGAGAGTTCGGACTACAATGTCATAGCAGGAATAAAAATAATCTCAACACAAAAAGGCTTAAACTGCCTCATTCCTTTGAAGAGCTACTCCTCTCCATGCTAGTAGGAATCCAATTAATTTCCTCCATTCTGGCCTGCAGGAGGTAGAAACACCGTAGAAGCAAAACGGCCGTCTCTTCACACTGGAAATGCCTTCCCACATAGGCAGCCTCTGAAGTATGTACAGCAGACAGTCCCTGTGTGTTCTGGTAGGTGGTCCCTGTCCATCATACCACTTATGCAGCAAAGTCAATCCACTGGCTCTAAGGATAACCATGCAAAGCATTTGTTGTTGTTGTTTAGTCGTTCAGTTGTGTCTGACTATTCGTGACCCCATGGACCAGAGCACGCCAGGCATTCCTGTCTTCCACTGCCTCCCGCAGTTTGGTCAAACTCATGCTGGTAGCTTTGAGGACACTGTCCAACCATATCGTCCTCTGTGGTCCCCTTCTCCTTGTGCCCTCCACCTTTCCCAACATCAGGGTCTTTTCCAGGGAGTCTTCTCTTCTCATGAGGTGGCCAAAGTATTGGAGCCTCAGCTTCAGGATCTGTCCTTCCAGTGAGCACTCAGGGCTGATTTCCTTCAGAATGGATAGGTTTAATCTTCTTGCAGTTCATGCGACTCTCAAGAATCTCCTCCAGCACCATAACTCAAAAGCATCAATTCTTCGGCAATCAGCCTTTTTTATGGTCCAGCTCTCACTTCCATAATGCAAAGCATTAGCATCAATTTATTTATACCATGCCATCAGTGCATAGAACATATGCATTTTGAACTTGTTTGTAGCACCCTCATCCAAAACATGGATTCCAGGACAACGTACATAAAATTCAAATATCAATACAATGTTAAAGCAACAATTAAAAATAATACAGTGGTACCTCGGGACGCAGGTGGCGCTGTGGGTTAAAGCCTCAGCGCCTAGGACTTGCCGATCGAAAGGTCGGCGGTTCGAATCCCTGCGGCGGGGTGCGCTCCCGCTGCTCGGTCCCAGCGCCTGCCAACCTAGCAGTTCGAAAGCACCTCCGGGTGCAAGTAGATAAATAGGGACCGCTTACCAGCGGGAAGGTAAACGGCGTTTCTCTGGCTTGCCAGAGCAGCGATGTCACGCTGGCCACGTGACCCGGAAGTGTCTCCGGACAGCGCTGGCCCCTGGCCTCTTGAGTGAGATGGGCGCACAACCCCAGAGTCTGTCAAGACTGGCCCGTACGGGCAGGGGTACCTTTACCTTTACCTTACCTCGGGTTAAGAACATAATTCGTTCTGAAGGCCCGTTCTTAACCTGAAACTGTTCTTAACCTGAGGTACCACTTTAGCTAATGGGACCTCCTGTTGCTGTGCCGCCACAGCCGCACAATTTCTGTTCTCATCCTGAAGCAAAGTTCTTAACCCGAGGTACTATTTCTGGGTTGGCGGAGTCTGTAACCTGAAGCGTTTTTAACCCGAGGTACCACTGCATAATAAGATCTAAGAAGCAGCACTGATAACTATTCAGCCAGCTAAGAAAACACAGTAAAATTTAAAGGCCTGGGATGCATTTTAATTGATTGATTGCTTGTTTTTATGCATATTGTATTACTTATATGATGTTAGCCGCTCTGAGCCCGGCTCTGGCCGGGGAGTGCGGGGTACAATTAAAAAATATATATATTGTTATTATTATATTAACCAGGTGCCAAAAAGAATATAGTCCTATTTTCTTCAGGAGACTATTCCAAAGCCAGGGCACCACCACCGAAAAGACCATGAAGGAAGAATGATGTGGCTTCGATTCACAGGGTGCCTTTAGACCTGACTCAACAGCTGTTCCAAAAAGCAATACCACCCAACTCTTCAGTGAGAATATAATCTCTCTCACACCATGGGAAAGTGTCTCGTAGAATATGCACAGCTTAGTGGTAGAATATTAAAAGGGATTATTTTAAAGGCCAGACGTTGGCTTGGGACAAGGACATCAACCTGAGTGCAGTGTGTCCTTCCCTCCCTTGAATGAATGGGCATGGTTAAAAGGTGGCGGGGGGCACAGGGGCTAAATAGAGAAAATCCATCATGCCACCCCATCACAACACTTTTAGCTTTGTGGCCTGAGACCTCAGGAGCGGCGTCACACAGCTCCCAGAGTGCCACAAAAAAAGGAGGTAGAGGATTCTCTTCTTATTGTCCCCAAACCACTTGCCGCAATTACTTATGAAATATACTCGGAGTATATTTCAGCTCATGGTAAACAGTGAGTGAATGAGTAAGGTAAAGTAAAGGTAAAGGGACCCCTGACCACTAGGTCCAGTCGTGGCCGACTCTGGGGTTGCGGCGCTCATCTCACTTTATTGGCTTTATTGGCCGAGGGAGCCAGCGTACAGCTTTCGGGTCATGTGGCCAGCATGACTAAGCCGCTTCTGGCGAACCAGAGCAGCGCACGGAAACGCCCCCGCCAGAGCGGTACCTATTTATCTACTTGCACTTTGACGTGCTTTCGAACTGCTAGGTTGACAGGAGCAGGGACCGAGCAACAGCAGCTCACCCCGTCACGGGGATTTGAACCGCCAACCTTCTGATCGGCAAGCCCTAGGCTCTGTGGTTTAACCCACAGCGCCACCCGCGTCCCTGTGATTGAGTGCTTTCCCCCCAAACCTCTGGCTATATATACATTATTTACACAACGGGTCCCGTGTTATTGGCTGATTCAACTCCCCTCCTGGAGCCTGATTGGGCTGTTCCTGCAGGTTGCTGATCCACTTCCTCCTGGATCCGGATTGGGCGGCCCCTGCAGACCAATCAGGTTGCTGCCTTCTAGGATCCTACCTGCCAATTGTTCTAAGATCCAAACTCAGTACATAACAACTTACTTTTATTCCTATGCCTCCCATGTGAGGACACTTCCCCCAAACTTCTTTCCAGCATAAATGGAGGCACTTTTTGACATTTTGCTTTGCCCCTCTCCTAAATTGTCATGCGAATGGCCTCCTTCCATGAGGACAGCCTCTTTTCCAAATGCATCTCCAAAAAATGGGGGTGTAATAGGGTGAAGGTCAGCATCTCCTCTTGTCCCAACTCTGTTCTTTCTGACCATTATTTATACTTCATATAACATTACATTTGGCGGTGTTTTGAAATGCCCCATGTACTGGTAGCCTTTATTACGGGTTCAATATGTGTGCTTGCCCCATGACCTCACACTATGCACAAATCATTACCTCTCTTGTTTGTATCGCCTTCTTACTGTGACATTTCTGTACTGCGCTGAGAGACTGTTTCTGCAGCCTGTGACTTCGGCGCACTTTGCAATAAACTTTAAAGATCAGCCATCAAAAGAACCAAACCAAAGTCCTGAACATTTTATTGGCATGCCGTGTTTGGGAAAAAGTCCTACATCCACCAGAAGTTATAGTTTCTGATTTCTTTTTCTTTTTAAAAAAAGTTTTATAAAAAAAAGCAAAAAGCAAACCTTAGACCCACAACTGCAATCTGCAAACCTTTATTCCCTGCTTTAAGCAGTAATGCATAGGGCAGGCCAGAAGAGTCAGGCTATAAATATATTACTGCTGGCAATTAGTTTTCATGGGGGGGAAAAACCCCTTGGTGTAATTGCCCAGTGTTCCCTTACTGCAGTTTCCCTCCGAGGGTGTAATTTACACATAAAGCTATTCCGGAAAGAATGGGTTAATATTAGCAACACGTTGTACCCAGCGAGGCCTTAAATAATCATCACATGGCTTCTGCAATCTGTTCCATGCTGTCAGCACCGGGTTAGTCATAATAATATCAGATAAGGGCTGTTCAAAGTGACATACTAACCAACATGTGAGCTGCGTGACTTTCTGGCTGAAACGCTGCCCTTCATCTGAACTTTGGCTTAGATATTCGTAGATGGTCTTAAACGAAATGCAGGAACTCAAAGGCCCTGCCCTTACTGGCACCTTGCAGAGGCAACTCCCACTTACTGATGATGAAACGTAACAGAATGGAGGGGAGAGTTTAATTCAGCCAATGCAATGAGATCCTGCTTTAGGAAAAGACACAGGAGCAGGGATTATCATAGAGAAATCCCTGTTTTCTGAATAACAACTCTCAACTCCTCCATGATTCCAGAGAAGAATGTGTGCCTTTTATAACAGAGACGAGTGTGAAACAGAAAAGGCAACAGAGTTGGACAAGGATGCTATCATGGCATATATGCACAGTGTTTCAGACAACACTGGGGTTATTCCTGGAGAGCATCCAGGCTTTGGGTTTTCTTTATGAAATATATAAACAACAACAACAACAACAAACACAAGTAATGCATGCTGGGGATTTGTTGTTGCTGCTGTATAAACTTGAATTTACCCAAGAGCAGGCCTGTGATTTTTGCTGTTCAATTGTTTGGGGGGGGGGGTATAAATAATGAAATAACGCTCTAGGCCTGCCACCAATGAAGGTGATACCTCTGGTTACATACGCTTCAGGTTACATACGCTTCAGGTTACAGACTCTGCTAACCCAAAAATAGTACCTGGGGTTAAGAATTTTGCTTCAGGATGAGAACAGAAATCGTGCTCCGGCGGTGCAGCAGCAGCAGGAGGCCCCATTAGCTAAAGTGGTGCTTCAGGTTAAGAACAGTTTCAGGTTAAGAACGGACCTCCGGAATGAATTAAGTACTTAACCCGAGGTACCACTGTATATCCGCTGAGGCCAGAAAAGTGGGGGGGGGCAAGGGAGGGAAGTGGCGTTGATGCAAACTTAGACAGAGGTGAATATTTGCACAAACTGCAGCTATACACAGGTCACGTTGAGAAATACGATCTGAGGTTTCTTGCACATGTTTTGCTAATTGAGCATTCGTCCTGATTTGCTCGCACAAGGTTTGCTGGGAGGTTAGATGGTGTAATGTCAATCAGTTGTTACCCCACACTTTTCATCCTGCCGAGTCTGGTTTTGCGGGGGAGGAGGGGAACTTTGCACCAAAGTGCCAAATCAACTTTAACAGTGGACCCTGAATTTGCCAGTTCGTGACAGAATCACACCCCAAAACAGAGATAGTCTGGAAATGGCCTGACAATATAAGAAGACAGCTGGAATCCATTGACCTCTGTTTGTAGGGTATCCCTGCAGCTCTTCCCAATCCCATGTGCTGCCCAGTTCACACATATTTAGTTTCGTGAAGCAAACAAGCAAGTATTGCATGTGTGAACCATCTCAGAGGCAGGAACAGAGTATCAGAAAAGATACACAGAAGTGGGGGCAGGAAGAAAAATTTCCTTCATTCTAGCAGATACGACCCACTGCAGTAAGAGCTATGTTGTGATCTGGATTTAAGATCTACCTCTGAAGTTGACTAATTTTATGACCTTGGCCAAATTACTTTCTCTCTGCCTCCCTTCACCGTATGCCAAAGGTAGATGACAACGGCTTTTTTGCACCAGGAGGTTGTGCAGACAAGACAAGAAAATAGCAAAAACAAAACCAAACCGCTGCAGAAAATGTTATATAAGTGACAGCAATAATAAGCTATAATAACAAAGCTGCATGTTTGAAGACATTGTGAACTCTGAAATGAGAGACGTAATTTATGTCCTTTAAGGTTTCCTTTTGGAAGTGCCCATAATTTCATAAGGTAATGGTGGAATCTGAAAATGATATCATGACTTCTGTTATTCAATGACTCCTGTTCAAAACAGCTCTGGAAAGGGATAAGGAGCGCTGATTGCCAATGGAAGAAATACAGCAAAGCACACTGGAGTCATGTGAGACATCAGGAGAATTATGAGTAAATATTCCCTGTGAAATAGGATGAGAGTGTATGTAGCTTTGCCAGGGCATCGGTCGATCAAAAGGCACTCCAGCTCATGAGAGAATACAGATTGTCCCAACTTTGCTTTCATAGCTTGCAATGTGACATCTTTTATACCTAGTCCCCAACGGCAAGAGAATGGGAGCTGTAAACATCATAGCAGAACCTCAGCTTTAGTGCATTTCTGCAGCTACGTCCCAGTAGCAACACGAAGCTGCCTCTAAGTTCCAACTTAGATGCGGTAAGCAAAAGAATTTTAGATAGGAAAGGGAATGGGATTTCAGGGAGAGGTGAGTGGAGATTTTTTGGTTAAGTCACCAGTATCCAGTCTTTCGGAATAAAACATTTGTCCAGAGTGGCTCACAATATATATTTAAAAAAAAAAAAAACACAACAACACAACACAACACAATAATAATGCAAACAAAATCTAACCCCCCCCCCCCAATGTTTTTGTAAAACAAGGCAAAGGTAAAGGGACCATTAGGTAAAAAGGCAAAGGTAAAGGGACCATTAGGTCCAGTCTGGGGTTGTGGCACCCATCTCGCTTTATTGGCTGAGGGAGCCAGTGTACAGCTTCTGGGTCATGTGGCCAGCATGACTAAGCCGCTTCTGGCGAACCAGAGCAGTGCACGGAAACACCGTTTACCTTCCCGCCAGAGTGGTACCTATTTATCTACTTGCACTTTGACGTGCTTTCGAACTACTAGGTTGGCAGGAGTTGGGACCGAGCAACAGGAGCTCACCCCGTCGCGGGGATTCAAACAGCTGACCTTCTGAGCGGCAAGCCCTAGGCTCTGTGGTTTAACCCACAGCGCCACCTGCGTAACTTTTTGTAAAATACCTCAGCATAAAAAGACATAAAACCAGCACAACATTTACTCATAAAGTCACTTGCAGAATAACATGTTTTCAACATCTGCCTGAAGATGGTAAAAGACAGTCTTGGTGATGACCATAGGAAGGTGTCCTGCAAGCCAGGCCTCCTGATGCCAAAACACCTGTTGGTGTGCCCTCTAATGGCCAGGGCCTCTGAGTGAGCAAGGTTTCCATTTATAGATCTCATAGAACAGGGGTAGCAAACTAAGCCCCGGGGGGCTGGATGCGGCCCAATCGCCTTCTCAGTCTGGTCCGCAGGCGGTCCGGGAATCAGTGTGTTTTTCCATGAGTAGAATGTGTCCTTTTATATAAAATGCATCTCTGGGTTATTTGCGGGGCCTGCCTGGTGTTTTCCCATGAGTAGAATGTGTGCTTTTATTTAAAATGCATCTCTGGGTTATTTGTGGGGCATAGTTATTTGTTCAAATTTTTTTTTCAAAATATAGTCCGGCCCACCACATGTTCTGAGGGACAGTGGACCGGCCCACGGCTGAAAAAGGTTGCTGACCCCTGTCATAGAACCACAGAATGGCAGAGTTAGAAGGGACCACATCTAGTCTTGTCCAATCCCCTGCAATTCAGGAATCTTGTGCTCAAACCCACAACCCTGAGATTAAGAGCCTCACTGTTTATTGACTGAGCTATCCCAGAAGGTAGGCCCTCTACCTGCTAAAGGATGAGTTTGTGCCTGCTGGGTATATGATCTGTGGGTGCGTTGCTAGCAGGTATAGTGGTGCAAAGAGCAGAAATAATCCTCTTCCCTCATCACACATTTACTGGATGTGCAGGTGGTGGATGAAAACTCCCACAGACACAACTCAAAAGAGTCACTTTGGCATATATTATAGATTAGGTCCATTGATTTATTTATATTAGTGGTTTCCCCTAACCCCTGTGGCTTGTAATTGGCTACAGTTCAAGCCTAGGGCAGCTCCTGCCCCCGCAACCTATTCACCCTTGCTAGTCCCTCATTTCCCAAGCAAATATACCTCTCTGAAGCAAGATGAACTAGTCGTGGGCATGGCTGCCTGCTAAGAGAGGAGACTTTGCAGAGTTCACCCAACTCCCCTGTCTTGCCAGCTTGCATATTCAGTATTTTCCCCTCCAACTAGCTGGTCCTAAAAAACTACAATTCCTATGTACCCCAACATGAAAGGTCTTCCAGAGCGTGCCCTGCTAAGCCTTAAGGTTAAGTCCTTTCACTGACTCACCTTTGGCCAGGGGTCAATTAAAAGGCAGGCCTGTTCATGAGAAAATACATATTATCCCAACTTTCCTTTCACAGCTTATAGCATGACATGAGGAATAGTTAGATTCAGTTGGGAAAGTGGGGGGGGGGGAGGAGTTTCTCCCTCCCAGGAACCCCTGGAAAGAATTAAGGGGGCGGGCGGTGGTGAAATCAATGAATATATATATTTTTGTGAAATGAGAGAGAGAGAAATTGAGGCACATTGTTTAGAGAATAACTCCAAAGAAGGGAACTCACTGTAGAGTGGAGATAAGAAAATTAATTCACAAATTGCAGTTAAAAAATGAAAAGCAATGGAAGAAAAGTGAACAAAGTCTGGCACGTTGCAGAAAATGCATCTTCTGCCCTCAAAAGCTTGTACATGTGGATTTCCTTGCTGGTTTGGGAAGACCAGGCAGAGTGAATGTGCATCTGTGTTGGGATGCGCACCCCGGTAAGATGAAGTATCCGCTACAGCCTTTATCCAGACCAAGCAGCACAAGTGTATTTCTACTTTGACTTGCCAGCTTTTCATTTTGGTACTTGGGTGATCACCGGACAAAGATCTCAAGGTGGTTTGGGGAACAAAATCCTCACATACTAGTAGGCCATTGGCACAACTAACAGGGATCACTTTCTCCTGTGATGGCTGGTAGGTATGGTGTACTGAGAGACTGCATTTTGTTTATAGCATAGGATAGAAGAGATGTGCAGTGAAACGGGTGTGAAAACAACCTCTGTAGATGCAGGAACCACCTCACTATGCTCTACTGATGACACTTCCTCCCTTTTCTTCAGATCCTCACTACACATCCTTTCTCTGCTCACTCCGGAGCCTGTGGAGGGTGGAACCATATAGTTCCACTCTGATGTCCACCATGTCACACGACTGATATATGAAATGACCATCTGAGTATCATCTCAGTAACCTGGTGCATGTATGAACTATGCAGTTCAAGCATATGGTGAGCTTAAGCTGAAATATATCTGGTAGTAAAGGAACCCCTGACCATTAGGTCTAGTTGTGACCGACTCTGGGGTTGTGGCGCTCATCTCACTTCATTGGCCGAGGGAGCCGGCGTACAGCTTCCGGGTCATGTGGCCAGCATGACTAAGCCACTTCTGGCGAACCAGAACAGTGCACTTAAATGCCGTTTACCTTCCCGCCAGAGCGGTACCTGTTTATCTACTTGCACTTTGACATGCTTTGCAAAGCCAAATTGGGGGCGTTTGCACAAAATATTCTGGCAACTAGCTCAGGGGTCAAAAAGTTGGCCATCCTAGGTGTTATGTACTGAGTTGAATAGGATCCAAAATGCAGCAGTCTAGAACAATAGGATTCAGAATGCAGCAGTCTGATTGGTCCTAGAACAATAGGATTCAGAATGCAGCAGCCTGATTGGTCCTAGAACAAGAGGCTCCAGAATGCAGCAGTCTGATTGGTCCACAGGAGCCACCCAATCCAGCTCCAGGTGGAAGTGAATCCGCGACCTGATTGGCTTACTTACTGTGTAAATAATGTATATAAAGCAGACATTCTGGGGGAACTTCCATTTCCTCCTCATCACTATGAGCTGAATAAAGAGCATGAAATCCACTCTCGACTCCGAGTATATTTCACTAGGTTTCTTGCTTTTCCCCTGGTCAGCTGGCAACCCTATTTAAAGATGCACTGGAGTACATATCAGACCCCTTACTGCCATTACTCTTGGATTGCACCTGTGCCTGGACTGCAGGGCTTCCTTCCCTGCCCTTGGATTTTGTGCCATGATTCTGCCATCCTCTAAGCTTTAAGGTAAATACATCCTTAGGCTCAAAAGGAAGAAAGCATGAAATTAATAGGAACGGAACAAGTAAACATGCTGAAATCTTAGATTTACTTAAGGCAGCAAATGAAGTGGGGCAGATTGCTCTGTCAGGGCCCAATCCAACTTGAAATCAACACAAAGATTCCAATTGGCAAATAGAGGAATTAAATGTGGCCCCCACCCACCAAAAATTATCATCAATCACCCAGCAAGGTATACACTGCCCAGACATCAAAGCTTAAGCTGCTGAGAGCTGCGTCTTCCTTGCCATGAAGGCATTTTTTGATACCACGGACATTCCGTATTTATGCTAAATACGAACAGCTGCCTGTTTTTGTGCAACAGTATCTCCACCATGTAGTAGCCATGCAACATTATTATTAGCTGCAGACGTTAGTGTTTTTCTTCCCCTGGAAAAAAAAACAAAAACAATGCCTTACAGTTGGTATCATGTGGTATGTACACAACAGAGGAATGCCGTCTCCCTTCTGGGGCTCAGAATACATGTTGCTATTTTGTGGCCGTATTTAGAAGGATGAAAGGAAGGCTCTTTTGTAGTAGCCTATTAACTTAGACTAGCGCTGCACATGAAAAATGAATCTCCAATCCAACTCAGTCCCTAATTTCTAGAAAAAGGAATTATGTGACTCAAGGAAAAATCACCCTGCACTGGAGGTTTCTGCACCCCAGTCCCCTGGTGTGTTACACTCTCTGTAGTTGTAAGTCTACTCAGAGGCATTTTCATATGTTTCAAAGCTTAAAAAGGTAAAGGGTAAACCATTAGGCCCAGTCGTGACCGACTCTGGGGTTGCAGCGCTCATCTGGCTTTATTGGCCGAGGGAGCCGGCGTACAGCGTCCGGGTCATGTGGCCAGCATGACTAAGCTGCTTCTGGCGAACCAGAGCAGCGCACGGAAACGCCGTTTACCTTCCCGCCAGAACGGTACCTATTTATTTACTTCCACTTTGCCGTGCTTTCGAACTGCTAGGTTGGCAGGAGCAGGGACCGAGAAACGGGAGCTCACCTTGTCGCGGGGATTTGAACCGTTGACCTTCTGATCAGCAAGTCCTAGGCGCTGTGGTTTAACCCACAGCACCACCCGCGTCCCAAAGCTTAGATCTTAGAATTAAAAAGAGATGCTGTGGCAGTATTTTGACTCAAACAGCATCTAACAACTAGAGCTGTGGTGGGTTGCTTTTCTATTAAGACCTCTGAAGTATGGAGAATGTCCTCTGCTGTGGTTTTTCCAACACTACAATGACTGCTCCTATAACACCTTTCTGAATTCTTGAAAAGCATGCCAAATGTTAGTTTTGCATCATCTCCACTGGTTCGAGGATGAGGTGCTGGGGGAATCCATGTATTGTTAACTGAAAGCTTCGTAGTGAAAATATTTGCGTGCCTACTCAAAAATAAGCTCCACTAAGTTCTGTTGGACACAATCCCAGTTAAGTGTACAGTGGAACCTCGGGTTGCGAACATGATCTGTGTGGGAGGCATGTTAATAATAATAATAATAATAATAATAATAATAATAATAATAATTTATACCCCGCCCTTCTGGCTGGGCTTCCCCAGCCATTCTGGGCGGCTTCCAAAGAAATATTAAAATACTGTAATACATCAAACATTAAAAACTTCCCTAAACAGGGCTGCCTTCAGATGTCCTCTAAAAGTCTGGTAGTTGTTCTCTTTGACATCTGGTGGGAGGGCGTTCCACAGGGAGGGCGCCACTACCGAGAAGGCCCTCTGCCTGGTTCCCTGTAACTTGGCTTCTCGCAGTGAGGGAACCGCCAGAAGGCCCTCGGAGCTGGACCTCAGTGTCTGGGCAGAATAATGGGGGTGGAGACGCTCCTTCAGATATACTGGACCAAGGCTGTTTAAGGCTTTAAAGTTAGCACCAACACTTTGAATTCTGCTCGGAAACGTACTGGGAGCCAATGTAGGTCTTTCAAGACTGGTGTTATGTGGTCTCGGCGGCCGCACCTAGTCACCACAACCCGTAGCACCACAACCTGCAGCACTGCGTCCGCGCACGCATGTGATGCACTTCAGCGCGTTCTGAAAATGCGTAACCCGAAGCATCTGGTGTTGTTGTTGTTTAGTCATTTAGTCGTGTCTGACTCTTCGTGACCCCATGGACCACAGCATGCCAGTCACTCCTGTCTTCCACTGCCTCCCGCAGCTTGGTCAAACTCATGTTTGTAGCTTCAGAACATGTCCAACCTCCTCATCCTCTGTCATCCCCTTCTCCTTGTGCCCTCCATCTTTCCCAACATCAGGGTCTTTTCCAGGGAGTCTTTTCTTCTCATGAGGTGGCCAAAGTATTGGAGCCTCAGCTTCACGATCTGTCCTTCCAGTGAGCACTCAGGGCTCATTTCCTTCAGAATGGAGAGGTTTGATCTTCTTGCAGTCCTTGGGACTCTCAAGAGTCTCCTCCAGCACCAGAATTCAAAAGCATCAATTCTTCGGCGATCAGCCTTCTTTATGGTCCAGCTCTCACTTCCATACATCACTACTGGGAAAACCATAGCTTTAACTATACGGACCTTTGATGGCAAGGTGATGTCTCTGCTTTTTAAGATGCTGTCTAGGTTTGTCTTTCCTGTTCTCTCTATAGTATTGCACCTGCAATGTAACACCTGCTTTTAAATGACTTTTAAAAGTGCTATTGTTGTTACATATGTAATTTGTGATGAGACAGATGGACTCAACAGGCATTTAAGGATTGCTCACATGCCCATCCTTAGATAAACGTATTGCATTTGTATTCCATCCATCTCTCAGAGGTTAAGGCAGCATGCATGGAGGTTTCCCCACTCTGTCCTCACAATAACTATGTGATAGTTCATGGTACCATGTGATAGTCTAGGAACTAGGCTGAGGAACAGGGGTCAGCCAAGTTAGGCGGTCCAGTGAAAATCAGGAATGAACAGATATCCTCCCTAAACCAAGTGGCTTTATCTGAGTACCCCACTCTGAAGTTGCCTCCTTGTACACTGTCTTGCAGGTTAACCTCAAAATGGCCCACTGCGTACAAAATAGGGTGCCAGAGAGGACCACGTTATTTGGGAAATGCTTCATGGACAGCTCCCTTTCCTCAGAAGCTTTGCTGAGCCTTCTAAACGTGGATACCCAAACATCTGAGTTCAGAGGTTGAGACTTCTCCAAGGAGCAATTCACAGCAATGCTGTTTCATGGGAAGCCTCATTAGGCTGCATGAAGCTGGGAGCTATGAGCAGCCTCAAAGGGTTTTCCAGGCTTGCACTGCCCAGAATCTCCTTAACCTTCAGAGTAATCTCATTAGTCAGGACAAGCCTGGGAGCTCTCTTTGCCAATGTGTTTGGCAACTGGTCATAAAAAGCAGGAATGAATTCAACAGCTTCTAATGATGAGAACCTGCTCTTGCAATGTTAGCAGACACCCTGCCTGAGTTCAGTTTCTGCTTTCATTCAAAGGAAGTTGCAAAATTGGCCCTGCAGAAAGAAGCTGGGTAGCAATTCATACCAGTGAAGAGGACTCTCATAACTTAGCAGATCATTAATCCCACTCTTCTAAAACAGGCTGTACAGTAGAACTAAATATGCAAATCCTCTGGTGCTTTAAACTTGCATCTGTCTGTCCATCCACCCAACCCTCAGTCTATTGTACTGGAATTCGCCTTGGTTGACGCTGTATACTAATCCATTCATGTAACTCAACTAGAGCATACAAGATTAAATTTTTAAAAATGTAAAAATAACATTAAAGGCTTGGGCTATTAGGGGGCCTCAGAACAGTGGGTATTCTTACATACTTTATGATGTTTGGTGCATAGGGGAGATTAGCAGTTCATAATTTAGCTCTTTATCAGTGGAAGTTGGCATTCAGATTCTGACTCTTCAGGGCCTTAGCAGAGTTGAGGTTGGTGGGAACAGCCCACACCAACAAACTGATACCCGATACACCATGAATTTCAAACCAAAAGGCAGTGGGCTGAAGTAAGAGGCAGCTGCAGCATGGAACACAATGTCAGATGAGCTCGAAGAGCATCTGTCCATGGACTGCAAGAAGATCAAACCTAACGATTCTTAAGGAAATCAGCCCTGGGTGCTCACTGGAAGGACAGATCGTGAAGCTGAGGCTCCAGTACTTTGGCCACCTCATGAGAAGAGAAGACTCCCTGGAAAAGACCCTGATGTTGGGAAAGATGGAGGGCACAAGGAGAAGGGGACGACAGAGGAACGTGATGGTTGGACAGTGTTCTCGAAGCTACTAACATGAGTGTGACGAAACTGCAGGAGGCAGTGGAAGACAGGAGAGCCTGGCGTGCTCTGGTCCATGGGGTTACGAAAAGTCGGACATGACTAAATGACTAAACAACAACAAGAAGATAATCAGAGGTTTCAGAAGACCACTAACCACAGAGTGACTGTTAAAAAAAAAGTTCACTGCATAAGCGGTGGTGTAAGTGGAAAGTAAAACTCTTGCAAGAGCCGCTGCATCTTGGTCTTGTGGCCGCCTCCATTAACCATGCCCATTTACAGATGACCTCTTCAATTTCATGGTGTGTTTAAAGGGGGGAAAGTGATTCACTCTCACTTCACACCAGATCCTGGGGAGGAGGGAAAGAATGAGAGAGATTCCTTCTGCTTCTTTCTTTCTCTACAGAATGGTGCAAAGTGAGAGAGCCCACCCTTCAAACTCTCTCAGTGAAGCTCCTGCTTTTTTACAGAGGACTCAGGGGAGGGGGTTGGCTATCAAAGCCAAAATCTGTGGACACCTGCTGGTCACCTGATGTGAAACAGGAAGGTGTTCCCTGCCCTACACATCCTTTGCTGACCCCACTGAAGACTCTCCCAGAAGAGGAAATTTCAGGAGTATCGCTTGCATGCTAAGTGATACGTGCTGAAATTCCCACTAATCTATGATCTTCCAGAATTGCAGTTTATTTTCTCCCTCCCTCAAATTGCAGCAGGATGGCAATCATGACTGGGAATCCCATGGAGATGGAAGAACTATTTAATCCTTTCTTGCCACACAATAGTTCCAATGAAAATCCACCTCTCCCCAATGTTAATAATAATAATAATAATAATAATAATAATAATAATAATAATATTTATACCCTGCCCTCCCCAGCCAAGACTGGGCTCAGAGCGGCTAACACCCCATATAAAACAAATTGATTGAAATACAACTTAAAAACCAGATTAAAATACAACATTAAAATATTAAAATATTAAAATACAGCCTCATTCAGTCGAAACTCAAATCAAAAACTTTTTGGGGGATGAAAACGTCAAGTCTTTACCAAGGCTAACTTTACAAACTGGTCCTACATGTGCCAGAAAGAGCCAGGGAAGTCCCCAAATAGGAGTTCCAGCACAGCAGGGGAAAGGAAAAAAGAAGAAGGGGAGGCCAGGCGGAACAACTCTGTCTCACAGGCCCTGCGGAAAGAAATCAGATCCTGCAGGGCCCTGGTCTCATGTTAAAGTTGGGGAAAGAGCAACGGCCCACTTGGCAACGGAATACCATTTGGATTCCAGAATTATGTAAGCAGAATTGTTATTCCACATCCAGCTTAAAACAGCAGTGATTGGGTACTGCTAGATCTCTGCCTACTGTAGAAAACCAATGCTTCAAAATAAAGAAAGGGTGTATTCATGTCTGCTTATATTCACCCCATGTTGACTATGCTCATGACCTGTATGAACGAACAAGAGTAGAGGTGGGGCCTAGTCCTCAGCTTGGGGTGAGGGGTGAAAAGACAGTGAGAAAAGGAAGTCACGCACTCTGACTACACTCAAGAGATGCTGGGAGCCAGGGTGAATGAGGTGCAGCATTTCGTATGCCTGTACAAGCATAGCAATGATTTTATCACACCCACATATCACATACAAGTCAGGGCAACTGACTGCTTTATGTTTGCATGTAATGTTATATCATATAATAAAACAAAATATGACTGTCCATTATTTTTACTACTAAAATCAATGGTGACAGCCATCCATGAATTTTAATAGAACTTGCATTTCTCAAATAAAAAGCAGTGAATTCAAACACAGGCAAACGGCACAGTCATATAGGTGTGTGTCTGTGGGTGTGTGAAGAGAGAAGGTGTCAGGAACAAGGATGGGTAAGAGAGAAGAGAAAAATCATGAGGGGAAGGAGGCTGAGAGTTGCCTGCGACAGAGGGATTTTAAATCTAAAATCTTTTAGCCCTCAACAGGAAACAAAACAGAGCCCATGCAGACGGCCAAACCATTCAGAATGAAAGTGTTTGCTCTGTATGTAGGTCCCTTGTGGCATCCTGCCATGGGGGTGAGGGGAATGTTAACACACTTCACATGCAATGGAATGGTTGCCTGGAATCCTGATTTGAAAGTTCTCAAATGAGCACATTGGGATTGAATTTTGGGGTGGGAGGCCTAGGAGTTGCCCACATTAAAAGAGAAATGGTTAGGGGTGGGATTTAAATGTTCATTTTGTAAAGGGATGCGGGTGGCGCTGTGGGTTAAACCACAGAGCCTAGGGCTTGCTGATCAGATGGTCGGGTGGCGCTGTGGGTTAAACCACAGAGCCTAGGGCTTGCTGATCAGATGGTCGGCGGTTCAACTCCCCGTGACGAGGTGAGCTCCCGTTGCTCGGTCCCTGCTCCTGCAAACCTAGCAGTTCGAAAGCACAACAAAGTGCAAGTAGATAAATAGGTACCGCTCTAGCGGGAAGGTAAATGGCGTTTCCGTGCGCTGCTCTGGTTCACCAGAAGCGGCTTAGTCATGCTGGCCACATGACCCGGAAGCTGTATGCTGGCTTCCTTGGCCAATAAAGCGAGATGAGTGCCACAACCCCAGAGTCGGTCACGACTGGACCTAATGGTCAGGGTCTCTTACCTTTGTAGGACAGCTTTTTAAAAAAAAACAACCTTCACCACTGCTACTTAGGGTGGTAGAGCTCTTCTTAGAAGTCAGTTGGCACTATTTACACACCCATCCACACAAATCCTAGGATGCAACATTTCCCCAGGGCGTTCTGAAGAACTGATCATAGCCAACAGATGATGGCCGTGAGGAAAGCTATGTTATGGTTGCCTTAGCCTATGACACTAAAATGAGTTTAGAAAGAGAACAGAAAGAATATTAAAAGACATGTTATAATATGATGTATTCACGAGCAGGATTTGAACCATGAGCAACATGAAGATTTAGTGATTATTGTATTATGGTTATGATATAAAAGAGGGAGGAGAAGGTACAGCAAAGGGGTAGGGGGGGAAACACCGCAGAAAATGGGGTGGGAAGTCAATAAAACAAAAGAAAAAATGTATTACGTATTGGAATTTTATGTGAAATTTGTGGAAATTTAATGAGAGAGAGGGAGAGAGAGGGAGAGAGAGAGAGAGAGAGAGAGAGAGAGAGAGAGAACAGAAAGGTCTGACATGCTGCTTCCCCGCAAACGCTTTGAAGAAAAATCACTTAAATACTCCTCACCTCAACGAATGAGACAGTGAATTTGGAAAGAAGCAGCCAGAATTTATCTAGCCTATCTGAGATACTATGCAGAACTAGATAAACTAACAGGAAGGATTCAAAACCGATGGGACCAGAAATTCATGGAAGACTGGAGTAAATTTACGGACTATTTGAAAAGTATTTGTGAAGATCAGACGACATTTGTAGGTTTGCAAGAAGTTTTGTGAGGAGTATTATTGGAAGTATTGCAAAAATGGAGAAAGGGAAGGATGATTTGTTAAGAGATGTAAAGGCAATATAAAGTTAAGAAATGCATAAGAAGTGGTTAAAACGGTGGACCCTCAGAGGTGCTGATGGAAGTCTACAAAGATTGTATAAGTGATAAGTTTTGTGGTACAATTTATAATTTATATGTTAAAATAAATAAAAATTATTTTTTTAAAAAGAGCGAGAGATACTAGAGCAGGCTAAATGCCTTTGAGGATCATACTCTTATTAAGCTCTGCTGGTTAGAGCAACTAAGGACAGGGGGCTGGCCACAAAAGTGCCAAAAAAAGGGAAAAGCTTAGGGTTTATAATCTCCAAATGGAGAACTACTTAGTGACCTAAGAAATTGGATTTTTGATCAGGATGCCAACCAAGACGGAGGATCCATCATTGCTGCCCGCTACTCTACTTGGTACCCCCAAATTAAGACTAGTCACTCAAGTCCCCATTACCTTGAGACTCTGATCTTCCCACAACTACGCAGGGCCTTTGTAGAACTAAGATTTCAACAGGTGCCCTTGGGATATTTAGAGGGGAGATAACGGGGAATTCCCCACATGGATTGCAATGTATACATGGATGCAAGCAGGCAGAGGAACTCACACACTACCTGCTGACTTACCCCCTGTATACAACGGCCAGAGGAAAATTTATATTGCCAATTCTTCCATGTCGATCTGCACAGGAAGTGACAGTTGAAGTCCTAGCAGATAAACATCTATATGTTACACACCAGGTAGCCAAATTTACACTAGCTATGTGAATGCACTCCAATCTTAAATTTAAATGTTGTAAACTTATTTTATGTTGTAAACCGCTGCATAAAATGTCACGTGTATGATTTTAGATGAAAGTTTTCTTTTTCTCTCCACTGTCGTCTACTGTAAAGACCTTTGGCTATATACAATAAAAATTGATTGGTTGATATTCTGTTGACATGTATAGATAGCAGCAATACAAGTTGTGTGTGTGTGTGTGTGTGTGTGTGTGTGTGTGTGTGCCTACACCCACCCTATGGAACAATTTGGCCCTGCAGAATAGTTATCATTAAAGAACTTGATCCTAATTTTCAAATATTTGGTACTTTCAAGATGCCATTTCCTGGAATAAGGGGAAAAAAACTACATTAGTTGAAAAACTTACTGCATCCAGAATGTTTCTTATAACAGCACAAAATAAAACAAGTAGTGCTTGTGACTCGAAAGAACAAAAATCCTGATCCCGCTGAATTTTCCACATGCAACTCCTTAGTTAGATGAGAAACTGCATGCACAAACAGGTGGTCTAAAAGTGCTTGCTCCCGCAGTCCAGCTGCAATGCTGCTGGAAAATTCATGGCGTTACAGCTCAGCTACTTCGAAGGAAAAACTGGATATAGTCCCCTTTCCTTTCCAAACAGCTGACAGTTGCAGTTGCTATTAGTTTATATGGACTAAAATTATAATGACTCAGCTGCCAACCAGGCATATATTTTGCAGTACACATGGCAAGCAGTCTGAAGTCTGAGAATGCCGTGCTATACCTATTTATCAGGGAGAAAGACTCATTGAACTCAGTAGGACTTGCAACTGACTAAACATATATAGGACTTTGCTGTAAGTGTCTTCTCTTGCATCATTAAAAGCCACATGTTGGAAGATCCTCTTGTAATCTACAGAATGATCCTTCAGTGAGCTGAGCACCTCCAGACGGTGATCTTTTCAGGGAGGAGAAATATAAGAGGATGACCACCATTTTTTGAACCAATAAACCATCTACAAATAATGCCTCCATCTTGTATCACAGTAACGGACATGATCCCAGTTAAGTGCGCAATGCAACAGCTGCTTTTAAAGCATATTAAAAAGTGGCATGTTATCTGTGCCATTTTTGAAGAGACACAATTGTGAGCTGGACTCAGCGGGCATTCTGGTGTTCAAATCCGAGTAGTGATGTTCCCCGACAAGACTTTCTGGGAAATGAGGCTGCTCTGGCTTGAATACTCACACATTTTAACTCACAGATTGATGTCCCTTCCGCACCTGCTCTTAAAACAATAGGGAGGAATATGCTGTTCTCTAAAGAACCATATACTTACGCGGATAATGCTGTTTATTTATTTATTTGATTTATATCCCAGCCTTACTTTCAAAGGCACGCAGGGCGGCAACCCAAACGTGATAGAACAATAAAAAACATATTTGAAACATCTTCATTTCTCAAAGAAGTGAGAAGCTCCAAAGAGAATAACTAAAACGTTTAGTTTTCATTGAATGATAAGAGCATTGGAAACTGATGTGAATTTGTTTTGCTTTATTACAAAGATATGTGTGAGTCCTGTGTGAATGCATGGAGGCGGTTGGAGGATGGATGGCAGCTAATGGATTGAGGTTGAATCCTGAAAGACAGAAGTACTGTTTTGGGGGGACAGGAGGCGGGCTGGTGTGGAGGACTCCCTGGTCCTGAATGGGTAACTGCGCCCCTGAAGGAGTAGGTGCACAGCCTGGGAGTCATTTTGGACTCACAGCTGTCCATGGAGGCACAGGTCAATTCTGTATCCAGGGCAGCTGTCTACCAACTCCACCAGGTACGCAGGCTAAGACCCTACCTGCCTGTAGTCTGTCCCGCCAGAGTGGTGCATGCTCTTGTTATCTCCCGCTTGGACTACTGCAATGCGCTCTACGTGGGGCTCCCTTTGAAGGTGACCCAGAAGCTACAACTAATCCAGAATGCAGCAGGTAGATTGGTGACTGGGGGCGACCGCCGAGACTACATAACACTGGTCTTGAAAGACCTACATTGGCTCCCAGTACGTTTCCGAGCACAATTCAAAGTGTTGGTGTTGACCTTTAAAGCCCTAAACGGCCTTGGCCCAGTATACCTGAAGGAGCGTCTCCATTCCCATCGTTCTGCCCGGACACTGAGGTCCAGCGCTGAGGGCCTTCTGGCGGTTCCCTCATTGTGAGAAGCAAAGCTACAGGGAACCAGGCAGAGGGCCTTCTCAGTAGTGGCGCCCGCCCTGTGGAACGCCCTCCCACCAGACGTCAAAGAGAACAACAACTACCTGACATTCAGAAGACATCTTAAGGCAGCCCTATTCAGGGAAGTTTTTAATGTGTGACATTTTAGTGTATTTTTGGTCTCTGTGGAAACCCAGCCAGATGGGCGGGGTACAAATAAATTATTATTATTATTATTATTATTATTATTATTATTATTATTATTATAGCAGAGCATATTGGAAACAAATAGTGACTTCTTCAGAAAACAGGAAATTCACAAACCCTGCATCAGATTTTCAGAGGAAGAGAGAGACCCTAAACCCCTAAGGACATTTCAGCCTTCAGCACACTCAAGAATTTTCTATTCCTTCTTCTGACTCATTCTAATTCTTTCCTACTTCCCTTTGTCCCGGGTTTGTCAGCTGACCACACTCATGGGAACAGTATTTTTGAAATCCAGAGCTGGAAATTTTACCTGCAATTCTGTTCTCCATCCAAAAATCATCTCTTTAAAGAGGCAGCTGACCAGTTAATGCTATATATACTATATTATTGGTTAATGCATTAAAATCAGCAGGAAAAGGAGAATCCCCAGCAATGGTACTAACAAAAAGAAAGAAAGAAAGAAAGAAAGAAAGAAAGAAAGAAAGAAAGAAAGAAAGCAAAAAGCATCTCCTGGGAAAGAGGATTTACATTAATCGTCTGTTGTCAAGTTCATCAAAGTCATTCCTAGTTTATTATAAGTTTTGTGTTCTGCGTTATCACCACCATGAGCTTTTGGGTACCACAATACATCAATCTTTATTCCGCCGCTGGCAAGCTAATGTCGATATTTCACCTTCGGATAATTCCTAATTAATAAGAGGGTTAGGGGAAAGTTCCACTAATTTGGAACTCCAGGGCTACTAAGAGAGACAGGAAATTAAGCTGTAAATTTGTGTAGGGGGGGGGGGAACAACTATGGATTCGCTGCATCCTATTTGAAATGAGTATGTTTAGTGTTTGCAAATTGGTCCCTTTGGGAATCCTAGACTTAAGCATATATAATAATACAAGTTGAAAACCACAATTCTGTCATAATCGCCTCTTATTTTGTTCTTTGAACTCCAAAAAGGGAGCATTACTCAGTGAAGATTTACTGTGAGAATCTAGTATTTACATAAACAATTTATGTCTGGACTGCAAGTCCATTCAAGCTCATATAACCCTTTCAACAGATGAAGTTCTTTTAAGTCACAGGCAATAAAGTTGAATACATTTGTGTGTTACAGTTTTCACTTCAGGTAATCTGTACAATTTTCTGCACAAGAGCCCAGCAGGTCAGCCTGAAAACCACTTAGAAGTGATTTAGGACACAGAGAAAAATAATGCAACACTTTACATGAAAGCCAAAGGCTATCTTTTAAAATGGTATTGGGGTAGCTATCTTGTTTGTATGGTGTATGAACTAAGATAGATGGAATTATGAGGATGGCAATGACAATGATAGCATCAAATTTAACTCAGTAACATTTAACTCCCAGTATCTATAGATGAGCGCTGCAACCACAGAATTTTTTATCTCTAGGACACTTTATTTCATTATATGCAAAACATAGTTATCTACTTTATGATGCAGGTAAGACATTGGCTGTGTACTGGCACAGTGCTCCAGGGTTTTCATTGAATCTTTGTTGCCTCCTAAGCTTATGGGTTTCCACCAGTAAAGTCTTAAACAGCTTACAACCACAACATTTAGACATCCTCCACCCTTGTGTGATACTGTGCCTTTAAGATCAACCAGGAATTTTGTTAAATATCTCTGAGCTAATCAAGAATTCAGAGTTGCAGAGAGATGCATTCTCTCACCTTCAGAATCCTTCTCTCCCAGAGACTTACAAAAACATTCCGTAAGCGGAGTAAATTATTTTCAAATGTTATTTTTTTTGTTGCCAAGGGTATGGTAGACTCATACTATTACCTGCCGCAAGCTTGTGGAAGCCATGTGTTCAATCAATTATTCAAATATCGAACTTGTAGGTGCTGTGGGAAACCTGCACAAGTTGGCTCACTAGATCATGCCATCAAAATAGCTATATATAAATGCATATTATTGTTGTTGTTGTTGTTGTTGTTGTTGTTATATTTGTATGCCACTCTTCATTCCCACTCAACAGTCTCATACAGAGGATAAAATTGAACGCTGAGGTTCAGGGTTCAGCCACATGGGGCTGAAGAACATTCTCCCCACTCAACAGTTTCATGTAGATGTTAAACAGCATAGAGGATAAAATTGAACGCTGAGGTTCAGGGTTCAGCCACATGGGGCTGAAGAACATTCTCCAAACATCATCCTCTGGAAACATCCGTCCAAGTAGTACTGGAACCACAGCAAAGAGGAGCCACCCACCCCAAATTCAGATAGCTGCTCCAGAAGGATACCATTGTCAATGGTATTGAAAGCCACTGAGAGGTCAAGGAGATTTAACAGGGACAACATTTCCCTATTCCTCTCCTGACAGAGGTCGTCATACAAGGTGACCAAAACAGTTTCTGTGCCAAAAACCTGATTGAAATGGATATATAAGCTTGAAGCGGTGGGGGGAGGGAGTAGGCTGTTCTAACCTGGCAACCAGCAAGTGTTAGAATATAAGCCAGGTCGGTTCCTGGGTAGTGATGTATGGAAGTGGGAGCTGGACCATAAAGAAGGCTGATCGCCGAAGAATTGATGCTTTTGAATTATGGTGCTGGAGGAGACTCTTGAGAGTCCCATGGACTGCAAGAAGATCACACCTATCCATTCTGAAGGAAATCAGCCCTGAGTGCTCACTGGAAGGACAGATCCTGAAGTTGAGGCTCCAATACTTTGGCCACCTCATGAGAAGAGAAGACTTCCTGGAAAAGACCCTGATGTTGGGAAAGATGGAGGGAACAAGGAGAAGGGGACGACAGAGGACAAGATGGTTGGATAGTGTTCTCGAAGCTACCAGCATGAGTTTGAGCAAACTGCGGGAGGCAGTGGAAGACAGGAGTGCCTGGCGTGCTCTGGTCCATGGGGTCATGAAGAGTCGGACACGACTAAATGACTAAACAGCAACAGCTTCCTGGGTGGAAAAGACCTCGGAAGCTTTTACTAGTTCAAAAGATGGCACTAAGCTAAATAGATCAATGGTCTGTTCGCATGTCTGACAAGCCATAAGACAGCTTCAAATGTATGTTCATTTGCTGAAAAGAACAACACAACTGTGTGTGTGTGTGTGTGTGTGTGTGTGTGTGTATATATATATATATATATATATATATATATTTGCTTTCGTAGATTTTCACGGGTACAGGAATGCAGGTTTTGGTGTCCTCGGGTGTCTTCCCGTGTAAAAGTTGGGGTGTCTAGGCGACGTTTCGACGAGGTCTCACTCGTCATCTTCAGGCTGGTGCTTTCGGCTTCTTGTTACTGAATACGTTCAGTCTCTTGTTATATATATATAGGGGGGGGTTCTGCCACCTCAGTTAAGTTCATAATGTACAGCGTTCTTGGACTTAGGTTGAGTCTATCTTGTAATCTTGGTTTCCTTGATCATTTAATCTACCTACATTATTGTTATTCTCTCCCCCCTCCCCCCCCCGTACAGTCACTATGGTTTCAACACACAAATGAAGTGTGTACTCAATTTTCTGGCACAATTGTATTCCCTTTCATTCGTGATTACTTTTACCCTGCAATTTCAGTAATTCTGTTGGTTATTATTTTGCACAGGTTTAATTGTACAATAAATGTTGGTATTTTTGCTCCACAATTATTCTCCTATATTTCACACATTTTGCAATGAAGGCAATCATCATTTCCCCCACAATCAGCCCAAATCCCTTACAAGCAAATGAATCGTTAACTGCCTCTGGCATGACTGTGGGAAATTTAATTTGGGTTAATCTAGATGGGGGAGGATGAGCAAAAAGAGAGAAGAGGAGGGGGAAAACAAGACCTCGGCGTCACAAAAATTTGACAGCTCTTCCCCCTCCCACCTCCAGATCCACGTAAAATCACATAGGTATGAAAAATGAAGGAAGAAGAAACCTGCAAACAAGCTATTAGCACAGGAGCCAACACCCAGGGTCCAAGATTCCTTCGCATACACCCCAATTAAATATTTGAGGGGGCCAGCCCCAGTTGATGGACATTGCCATTCAATAGTGTGTGTGCACCAATCTTGTGATCAATTATGCAGGGTGGGGCTTACCTGCCCCCCCCATTTTTTAATTCAACTTGGCACCGGTTGGTAAACGGATTCTACCCAGAAAACTAGCAAAGTAAAGAACTATATAACAAATGTGGCACCAGTGCAATCTTTGCACAGGACTTAATCTCTTTCCGCAGGGCCTGTAAGACAGAGCTATTCTGCCTGGCCTTCAATATGAATTAGCCTGTTCCTCTATTCCCTTCCCCCCTTTCATCTTCTATGAAGAAACCCTTTCTGGGACCCCACATTTAAATTCTTCCCTGGTCTCCTTGCTGGCCCTAGTAGGACCAACTTGGCCAGTTGGCCCTGGTGATCATTTGATGTCTACTGATTGGGTTTTGTTTTGTTTTTCACCAAAATGACCCCTGAATTTTTGAATTTTATTGATATTTATGCTGCATTTTATGTTGTACTCTATGCTGTTTTATGCTGCTTTTAAGTCACATTTTAATCAATGTTTTATATTTGCCACCCTGAGCCTGATTTTTAAACTGGGAAGGGTGGGGTATAAATCAAATATTATTATTATTATTATTATTATTATTATTATTATTATTATGCACGTTTACTCAGATGTAAGCCCCACTACGTTCAGTCACTTACTCCCTGGTAAGAGCATTTAGGATTACAAATCTACGCTGCACACCTACTAGACTGTAAGCCCCATCAAACAGAGCAGAACTTCTGAATATATACATGCGATTGCACCGCACAGGTATCTTTCAAAACCACTATGCAGAACATTTTCAAAAAACTGTTTTCCATTTTTTTCAGCAGTAGTATCAGAATGAGATTACAGAGGCGATGCAAGACTGCAACCAAAAGCAGCAGCCCCAGGCAGGTCTTTCTCTGCCATGCCCCCAGTAATATCCAGTGATACAAAAGATAGGATGCAGTGCCACCATATTCCAAATTTTGCTGTCCCTGCTCTGTTTCATTGACTGCTGCATACAGAGTGGGGGAACGAGTCGGATTGTGTAGTTATGGCTTACTAGACACTGCCAGAAGAGAGAGGAGGAGAGATATGAGCCAGTAGCTTTGGCAGGAGTTCTGCATCTCCTTATCACAGAGATCCAACACTGATATTGCTTTCATGAGGAACATCTAGAATTCCTTGTGAAATCCCCACGTTTAGAAGATAAACTCTGCGAGCAGTTGAGAGAATACAAATTGAACAATTTTATTTTATTTGCAACTTTTAAAACAACGTGAGACTTCAAGTGACTCCTTAGGTCAGTTCTGCATTCTAACCAGTGTATGGAAAATATATAGTGTGTGCATTATATATTATGGGGGCTCTGCCCACCCCCACTCACTCTACCCCCTAACCAACCCGATGTAAGGCATTCTACCTGCTAAATTGTCTGACCAACGAACAAATCATCCCAGCTTCTCCCAGTGTGGTGTAGTGGTTAAGAGCGGTAGATTCGTAATCTGGTGAACCGGGTTCGCTTCCGCGCTCCTCCACATGCAGCTGCTGGGTGACCTTGGGCTAGTCACACTTCTCTGAAGTCTCTCAGCCTCACTCACCTCACAGAGTGTTTGTTGTGGGGGAGGAAGAGAAAGGAGAATGTTAGCCGCTTTGAGACTCCTTTGGGTAGTGATAAAGCGGGATATCAAATCCAAACTCTTCTTCTTCTTTTGTTCTTCAAACACCCTTAACAACCCTGTTTTCACCTCCAACCCATGTTCATGCCTCTTCCTCTTTTTCCGCACCCCCCCTCGCACCCCCAATGGTAACATCTGTTACACCTGTTACATCTACCTCCCTGAAGCTCAGCACTGGCACTCCACAGGGATGTGTGCTAAGTCCATACCTGTATTCATTGTATACATAGCATTGCATTTCATCTGACCCATCTACTGCAATTATTAAGTTTGCCAATGACACCACCATAATGGGTTTAATTACAGGCGGAGATGAATCTGCATAAAGGGAGGAGGTTCAAAAGGTATCCACATGGTGCTTAGAGAACAACCTGCACCTAAACATTGGCAAGACAAAGGAGATGGTGTTGGACTTTTGGAGGAAGAGAGGGGAGCTAGCCCGGTTGTATATCGGGGGGGGGGGGGCTGTGTGGAGAGAGTCTCTTCCTTTAAATTCCTGGGAGTCCATCTTAGTGAAGACCTTACTTGGAAGGTCAATACAACCCAGGTGGTTAGGAAGGCCCAACAGAGACTATATTTCCTTAAATATTTACATTCCACCCTTCAATAAGTTACAGAAAAGCTAACAATGAAATACCAACAGTTAAAAGACACAAAAGATGCAAAATGCAAAATAAAAGGTAAAGGGACCCCTGACCATTAGGTCCAGTCGTGGCCGACTCTGGGGTTGCGGCGCTCATTACTTTATTGGCCGAGGGAGCTGGCGTACAGCTTCCGGGTCATGTGGCCAGCAGGACTAAGCCGCTTCTGGAGAACCAGAGCAGCGCACAGAAACGCCGTTTACCTTCCCACTGGAGCGGTACCTATTTATCTACTTGCACTTTGACGTGCTTTCGAACTGCTAGGTTGGCAGGAGCTGGGACCAAGCAACGGGAGCTCACTCCATTGCGGGGATTTGAACCACCGACCTTCTGATCGGCAAGTCCTAGGCTCTGTGGTTTAACCCACAACGCCACCCGCGTCCCTATATATTTCCTTAGGGTCTTGCGAAAGACCAATGTTAGACAGCAACTGATGATTTCCTTCTACCAGTCCATGATAGAAAGTCTTCTCTCATTCTCATACTGTATTACGGTGTGGTATGCTGGTCTGACAGCCAGGGACAGAAAATCCCTACAGAGGGTGGTGAAGACAGCACACAATATCATGGGCTGTCCCCTGAGTCTGCTAGATGTCATCACAGGAGACCATTGCCTCTGAAGAGCGAGGAACATACTCAGGGATGACTCACACCCTGGTCAGCACCTTTTTAATCTCCTGCCCTCAGGCAGGAGATATAGAAGCATGACAAGCCGCGCCAACAGGTTAAAGAACAGTTTCTACCCGTGGGCGTGAGGCTGCTGAATGGAAAACAGCAACATTGCAGCTGACGTTCAGGGTTGGTGGTCGTACGACAGCACACAGAGTGTAACAGGAACTGAGAGATTGGGGGGGGGGCTCATTTAATCTCACTGTAAACAAGTGGTACAGTGACAATAAAGTATTTCTAACCTCCTGCATCTTCCCACTCCCAAACATTGCAACTCCCAAGCAACCTATTCACCTTCATCCCCATTCCCATGCCTTCAATTCCCTCTTCTCCTTCTTTTTTGCAAATCTCCATCTTTGCACCCTGTTTTCATCTCCATTCCTTTTTACTACCTCTTCCTCCTCCTCTGTTTTTTCCCCATCTTGCTCTTGTGTTTCTTTCTCTCTCTCAATGTTCCTATTTTTTTTGCTCCTATGCTACAGCCACTGCTGTGGTGCAACCTTGCCTTCTCTTTGGCTTCCCTATCCAGCCTTGACTTCATGCAAATCCAGGATTGTGATGCATGTGTGATATCAATATAGTGCAAACACACACACACATTACATAGTTCTCCCACTCTAATCCTTGCAACAATCATTTTAGGTAAAACACATTGTGAGCTTCAGCACTAAATGATAGAGCCTCAGTCTCCCCAGTTCTAGTCTGGCACCTAGCATACTAGCTGCAACACCAGATATTTGCCATCCTTACCTATGTATCACTGCCAGGTTGCTAAAATGGAATCCAAGTGGTGTCTGCCTGCAAACCCTTCAGTCAGACCTATTTGCTAACCTTCTGAAGAAGCAATCTCCTCTATTAATTTATAGAGATGGAAATATATAAAACAGGCAAACATGGAAACAACTTTCCAAAGTTTGCATTCATCTCTCTTGTTGCTGCAATTAGATGGGGGTGGGGGGGTCAAACTGTGGCATTCTGGCCAGATAGTGATTGCGGCATATCTGAATGCCAGTCCCCAGCAGGCTTTCAGCAGCAACCCACATAAGGCTAGCTAGCAACACTTGTGCCAATTAATTAGCAATGTCATTAAACTGGAGAAGGAACACTGACCAGGACATTGGGGTCAGGCTTTGACTATTTAAATGGTGCCATGTGATCTTTTATTCCATCTGTTATCAGAATATTCCAAGGTTAATCCAGTAAATTTACAAGACACCATGTTGAAGAAGAAGATACTTATTTTGCAGCAACCCCAGCCCATCACTCATGTGTCTCAGATGTTCTGACTATACTTGGAAGCACTGCCACAAAAAATTAGATGACAGCCCAGCACTTTTTCAAGGGCAAGGAAACCCGCATCAGACACACAACAGAAGGATTCCCTCTCCTCTCATCCTTTGGCCTGGATTCATTCTTTCCCCTAATTTATACTCCCAGTCCTGACACATATGCTGTTTCTTCAAGACATGTCCTTCCCCAGGAAACTATCTTCACAACAAGTCTTGCTTTGCTAACTTTGAAAATACATCCTTATCAGAACACTCGAGAACCACAAGCAATTTCCCTTGTGGCATGGAAACCAAGATGCTGAATTATTCCAAAGCACAAAGAGCAGAAACATGTCCTCAGAAGAACATCTTCATGACAAGCTACCAGATGTCGACATTCAAGAAGCATTACCTGCCAGTGGTTTTTGTGCTTCTGCCTATCACATGGACACCTTTTCAGAGTTCTTGAAAGCATACAAAGAAGGCCAAAATGGGTACATAGCTGGCTCTGGGCAACCTAAGCATGGGTGGGAATAAGTACAGTGGTACCTTGGGTTACGGAACGCTGATGGCGCTGTGGGTTAAACCACAGAGCCTAGGACTTGCCGATCAGAAGGTCGGCGGTTTAAAGCCCCTCGACGAGGTGAGCTCCCATTGCTCGGTCCCTGCTCCTGCCAACCTAGCAGTTTGAAAGCATGTCAAAGTGCAAGTAGATAAATAGGTACCACTCCAGCGGGAAGGTAAATGGCGTTTCCGTGGCTGTTTGCCAGAAGCGGCTTAGTCATGCTGGCCACCTGACCCGGATTCCCTTTACCTTTTACCTTGCGTTACAAACACCTCAGGTTACAAACACTTCAGGTTACAGAGTCCACTAACCTGGAAGTAGTACCTCAGGTTAAGAACTTTACCTCAGGATGAGAACAGAAATTGCGTGCCGGCGGCGCGGTGGCAGCAGGAGGCCCCATTAGCTAAAGTGGTACCTCAGGTTAAGAACGGTTTCAGGTTAAGAACGGACCTCTGGAACAAATTAAGTTCGTAACCAGAGGTACCACTGTACTCCGATTTAGGCCTTCAGTATCCACAAACATGCACAGAGCAAGGGCACCAAGATCTGCTTGAATGTAGCTCCCAGGCATATAGCTGTATGTACAGAGGGTTCCATTTAAATCACACATTAAGAGCCCATCAAATAGTCAACTATACACATGGGGGCCCTTTACATATATCTGACTGAATGTGCATAGATGAGGAGCACAGCTTGCAACTCTCCACTCTCATCCAAGGACAACAGGGCTTTAGCTGGAACAGGGCTTTAGCATAGTGAAGTATGAGCTCAATAGGGACTGAGATATATTAATTCCAAGTGGGCACAGAAAGAAGATGGAAGAGTAAAGCAGGGCCACAAAGGAAAACAAAACAAAGCATGGGGTGAGGGGTGTAGGTTTTGGTCTATAGTAGCAATGAAATCCTATACAAGTTTGCCCAGAAATAAACTATACTGAGTTCAATGGGACTCAGTAAATATATATCAGCCTATGAGACTCTGGTTCATTTTACCTTAAACATTGCCCAATCCACTGGATTACACCATCAAGTCCATGTGTTCCCAGTAGCGGTGACTGAGAAGGAAAGGGATAAACCACCTTTTCCTATGCACTGTGATCTCCATAACAATTCTCATTCCTTGAGTCACTTAATTCTCTCTCTTTTTGGTGCATTAAGTGTAACATGTAGTTTTGCCCTCCTCCTTGCTGAGGCAACTCTCAGGCAGAGGAAGCTATTGGCTTGGTCTTTGTTGTACAGTGGTACCTCGGGTTAAGAGCTTAATTCGTTCCGGAGGTCCGTTCTTAACCTCAAACTGTTCTTAACCTGAAGCACCACTTTAGCTAATGGGGCCTCCCACTACCACCGTGCCACCGGAGCACGATTTCTGTTCTCATCCTGAAGCAAAGTTCTTAATCCGAGGTACTATTTCTGGGTTAGCGGAGTCTGTAACCTGAAGCGTCTGTAATCTGAAGCATCTGTAACCCGAGGTACCACTGTACTACAGTGCCACACAGATAATGGTCAGAGAGGGACTCTGCAGTTCATCAGCACAACTTGACCACATGAGCTGGAAAGCCAGTCTGGCCTTGTATAAATCATTGCTTCAGGCTTGCTTCCTCAGTCTGGTCAACCTCTTTTAATAGTAGCTACCTATCCACTTCTGGACTTTTTGATCCTCATTTAGTACCCTGGACGCCAGGTTTGACCTGATTTGGATTCATATTACTCTGGATCCCCTGCTCACCGCTTGCAGGTTTGACCTTGTCAGGCCCTGGTGTAGGGACCTCTTGCGTTAAAACCGCCTATAACTTGCTTTTACAAATGATGTTGATCTGCAAAATAAGTTTCTGGAAAAGCCTGTGAGATCAACCCAGCCTTCTGAAGTGGCCCTATATACTAAGCATTGTTTGCATCTTACATAATAAGTTCCCCTGGTTTTGCCTCCTTTAGTATGCCTCTGGTAGAATGTATTTCTCTGCCTTGTAACTATTTAGACAAGTATTATCAGCCGGAGAGTTGCTTTAACTACTGATAACCAAAACTGTAATCCTAGTCATTAATCTAGCATGCTGCAGGTTAAAATGGTCTTCTGTCTACCCCTTGTTGTCAATGTCTTATGGCTTCTCTGCAGCACGGTGATTTACTGGTTGGAACGCTGTAACCTCATCTCACTGTCACTTTCACTCTATGTGTTCTGCTGCTTGGCTGGGAGATATGTTGACACCTTGATATATAAACTAGAGACTAAAGCAGAGCTGTAAATACTGCACAGTGATCTGTTTCTAAATAGATCAAAAGAAACTAACATGGTAGAGTGTGTGTGTTTGTGTGTGTGTGTGTGTGTGTGTGTGTGTACACACATGAGAAACAAAGGAAATGGGCAACTAAGACATCAACAGAGAAAAGAAAGTGGCAGAATAATGTGCTTGAAAGCATGTTGTAAAGGTATAAACTTCTAACATTTATTCAATTCTTCTGTTTTGTAGCTGCAGTGTAAAGGACTGTAACTGCTATTGAAAGGAACCAATATGGCCCCAGACTTCTAAGTACCTCTGCAGCAGCTCTGAACAAAATCACTACTGAATTTAAACAAGAATACCAAGTACCATGTGCCGTATTTCATTCCTTGATGCTCCTGGTGCTTTAATTGAGTCTCAGACTAAATATGCTGAATATATGCTTAATTAAAATATGCTAAAGAAATATTGCAGGTGCATTTTAGAAAAGATTTGTTTGGTCAACTGAGATGTTTTGCAACTGTAATTGCATTATTGTTATTGGCATTTCTAAATCACTCCCTGAATTTGCTTTGGAATAAATGCCTCCGTAGCTCACCAGTATAATGTATTTCGAGGCTATGAAGCTGGAGGAGGACATTACATATTCATATACACTTGGCTTTAACCACTTACAGTATAACAATGAAATGGGGATCATTATGCAGCAGGTTTGCTGACACGGCATTCTCAAAACCATAAATATACCATCCATGAAGGCCACAATGGCCAACCAACAGAGAAACCCAGGAGAGAGACTTTCATGACTCTACAACATATCGTATTCAGAGAAGACTTCAGCAAACCACAACAGTGCTGGATTTAAAAGGGAAAATGTAACTTCTCATCAATATCCTCTGGTACACACACACACACACACAAACACACACACACACAGAATGAATATTACAATAAAGGACATTTCTTTCCTCTGATGGCTCTTTGTTGTATCTGATGTGCACTATATGACCTGAGTGTCATAGCTGAAGATTCATTTAGAGTTACATTTTTGTGTTTACAGAGGTCAGACCCAGAAGAGGAGGCAATATATCACAACGTGGCAGTAGAATCCTCTTCCTTTTCCTGTTAAGGAATGAACCTGACCCAGAAGTATCACACAACCTGTTGCTAAAAACTAACTTGCCAGTCTGGCTGCCTTCCCTTCTTTGGCCAAAACTGGTTATCCGTGCACAGGCTGATCTGCACCTGACATCCAGGGGTAGCCCTGCCATGCAACAGGGTGAATCAGCCTGTTTCAAATGCCACTAAGAAGGGAAGGATAGATGAATCCAGAAATTGGCACCTGAGTGACGTAGCAAGACTGTTTAGAGTGTTGATTGGGTCTTGTACACACTTCCACTTGTCCCAGACCTAGAAACAGTAGGTCTGAGTGGTTTTCAGCTTGCTGCACTCCTTTCCCAAGGAAAACCTGCTCTTTCGCCCTAAATCAGAACAAATGGCCATCTGTGTTGGGTGGAACCATTTGAATTCTGCTTTAGGCAGCAAAAGCATATCAGGCCAAGGCTGCTGATATCCCTCAGCTCCCAGCCGTAGGACCCTGGGCAAACTCAATTCCTAAAAACAAACATTGGGGAGCAGGGGGAATAAACAACACCGGTTCCTTACTTTTATACTATAAGGAACACTGCGTCGGATCAATAGAAATAAACATGGACCTCATTACTAAACACCGTGTGTTATTCCCCCCATGACAATGGTCTGTTTACTACTAGAGTATCAGAGACAATATGTGCATTTTTGGATTGCATCCTGCAAGCTGTTAGTACTATACAGGGGAAAGGGAGGAAAGGAAGAAAGTTAACTGACTGTTTATGGTCAGGGGAAGAAGGAAGTTTAATTTTTTTCCACTCTAGCAGTTTAGTTATGTATGGGGATTTTTGAAAACAATTTCCATGTATTGTACTTCTGTTAATAGGGTGGTCCCAGGCATATGCTAGTATACCATAATGCATATTTGTTTTTAGTATTAGTAATTTCTTTAATGACTTTTTTTTTTACTAATTGTGTCACATTTGCAATTTTCACTTAATACATCTACCATATTTTACAGTTTTAAAACTCTGGAGGGTTGTCTTTTTTTGTGCTGGTGCATTATTTACGGCATTTACTGTGGCAGGGAAAGATGCCAATAGCAACAGTGAAGAATTACGCTGAGCAAACACGTCTGTTAGTCAAGCTGGTCTGTGGGTCTGAGACAGCCATCTGTGGGGCAGTCTGTCCATACCGCTGATACAGTTTTTTCCAGGAGTGAGAGAAAGAGACAGAGATGAGATGAGAGGAGTACCAAATATCTCCCCCATCACAGGTTTATTTATCCCCAAAGTGTAGGGGTCTGCAATCTTTAAAGGGCGAGTCTTGCTAAAATTCCATACTTTTCAGGTGGAGTACAAAACCATTCTGGAAAGGAGGGTCAGGGTACACCCCTCTTTTTTCAGCATAAATACATTGCAGATACTTGAAGAAGCAGATATTCCTTCCGCATTCAGAGCACAGTGCCCTGACAGGAACTAAGCCTTTGTCATTATGTAGCATTATTCCCATGAAGCGTTTTGTTTGAAATTAGAGGTGAAAGCTGCTTTGGCTTATCAGGGCAGTCTAGCCATTGCCTGGTGCAAAACCAAATCTCTGTGTGTGTGTGTGCGTGTGCGCGCGCATCTGCTAATGAGGAAAAAATAGAGAGGAAAACTCAGGCACCTCATCTTTAAAGGTAAGGTCTCTCCTTCCATTGAAAGCACTGATAATTTGCTCACACCCTGAAAGTCACCAATATTCCACATGTGTCCCGCCCTGATCTTTGCATAGGATGAGTATTCCTGTAAAATTTTGGGTAGATTTCTGGCCAGGCCTTGATGATACGGCCATTGTGCCCTTCTCCATAACTGCCGGGACAAAAATTAATCATTCTAGTTATAAAGCTTGCAAAAGAAATCACAAGAACAGAAGAAATCATGGAAGCAGGGACACACACATCCTTTTTTTGGTGAAGAATATGAACTGCCTTGTGCAGGATTTCATTTGTTTGCTTTTTCATATTGAGCATATACAGTGGTACCTCGGGTTACATACGCCTCAGGTTACGCACTCCGCTAACCCAGAAATAGTGCTTCAGGTTAAGAACTTTGCTTCAGGATGAGAACAGAAATCGTGTTCCGGCAATGCGACAGCAGCAGGAGGCCCCATTAGCTAAAGTGGTGCTTCAGGTTAAGAACAGTTTCAGGTTAAGAACAGACCTCCGGAACGAATTAAGTACTTAACCTGAGGTACCACTGTACACAGGGGCGCCGACTTATAAAAAATATTGGGGGGGCGGGGGCCCATACCGACTTATAAAAAATATTGGGGGGGCCCAAGACCTCCAAACCGCTGCTGCTGGGGGAACGAAAGGGGCGAGCCCCGGGCTGCCCCGACCTTAAGTGAACCTGTGAGGACCCGCCCTTTGCGGCAGCCGATTGGCTGCCGCCGTGGACAGTGAATATTAATGAGCTAGGGGGAATCCCCGCTTCTCGCGGGGCTGACGCCAGCCCCGCGAGATTGTTGATGGGTCGAGAGCCCGCAACCCCACCCCCTCTCTAGATCGGGAGTGGCTTTGTTTTAACTCATTACTGAATGTATTTTAAAAGGTAACTATCGTCAAACAAGGAAAATAAAAAATACCAACATAATTTTGTGATTTTACAAAGCATAATATAACTAATAATTTTCTTAAATTATTGGGGGGCAGAGCCCCCCCAAACGAATTTTTGAGGGGGCTCGGGCCCCCTCAGGCCCCATGGAGTGGGCGCCTATGACTGTACAGTCCTCCTAATTACACATTAACCCATAGCTGTCAACTTTCAGATCTGAAAATAAGGGATCAGCAGCCTCACCTGTACCGGGCACAGTCTACGGGATATCTAACAATCTGGGATAGCAGCGGGAAGCAGCGGGAAACGGCGCTGGTTTAAGGGAATTTCCCGCAAAAATGGGAAGGTTGACAGCTATGCATTAACCCCTGTTGAGTATGTCAGAGAACATGGACACAACCTGTACAGAAAAAGTCTAGAGAAGGGGGCTGGGGTGGGGGGACAGAAATTCCACGCTTATTGCATAGAATAATTATGCTTCTTTCTAATTAGTGAGGTCTTCCAGCAAAGCTGGGTTTTGCTCTACTTTCACTTTGAATATTAGGCATCTATTCACACATGAAGATGGTTAAAGCCTGTGAGTAACAGGATTTCAAGATCAGGTTGTGCTTGTCAGGGGTTTTAAAGTTCAGTTAATCACAGACTTTTTTTACCATTAAAATCCTAGCAGTCTTTGTGATTCTTAAAACCACTTCAGTATTTGGTTAACGTGCCAAGAAAGCCATGAGTTGTATTCCCAACAAAGAGGCATCAGCGTCAAAGAAGATTACAGTTTTGATGCCATCGTGCTGCTTTCACTAAGTGTCACTGTAGATCAGTGTTAGCTACAAGTGGAAATAAGAGCACAGCTAACAAGGGGGAAATGGTGGCATATGCTCTGGAATGTAATAGTTCTTTTCTTCCCACAGTGTGAGAAAAGGTTCAGCCATCATTGCAACCTGTAACCATAAAACAAACGCTGTGTGCCTCTCTTATGCACGCACACTCTCTCACAAACACACAGGGTTCAATCCTCCCCAATCTCCCAGGGCCCAAGCATCAAACGAAGAAGCTGAACCCAGGTCAAGAATACGCAGATGAAGAGACAAAGCCACACAAATGGGGCCTAGTTTGGTTGTCAATGGCTCCAATCCATTTTGATTTGATTTAGACTTGTATATCATTTTAAAAGGTAAAGGTAAAGGGCCCCCGGACCATTAGGTCCAGTCGTGGCTGACTCTAGGGTTACAGTGCTCATCTCGCTTTATTGGCTGAGGGAGCCGGCGTACAGCTTTTGGGTCATGTGGCCAGCATGACTAAGCCGCTTCTGGTGAACCAGAGCAGTGCACGGAAATGCCATTTACCTTCCCGCCGGAGCGGTACCTATTTATCTACTTGCACTTTTGGGCTTGCTTTCGAACTGCTAGGTTGGCAGGAGCAGGGACCAAGGATTGGGAGTTCACCCCGTCACGGGGATTCGAACCACTAACCTTCTGATCGGCAAGTCCTAGGCTCACAGCGCCACCCACGTCCCATGTATATCGCTTCACAGTTTTCAAAAAAAGAAAAGAGAAAAAGGCTCAAAGCAATTTACAATGTACAGAATACAAGAAAGCATAATAAAAACTTGTTGAGCCACGCATAGTATCAATGATGTAACAACTATAAAAACACACACTCAAGCCAAATTGAGTAACTGCCCTATCAATATACCTGGGAGAATAAAGAAGTTTTTATCTCGTGCCAAAATGACAGAAAAGGTGACACAGGGGAGTGTTTCAAGGGGGCTTTTACAGAGGAGGGCCGTTCTCTAGTCATCGCTGTCAGGGAACAGCCATCGGAGCCAGAGGCGGAGGGAAGGCTCCAGAGGGATGCCGGAGAGGGTCCCAGTAGGGAGAGAGGCAGCCCATCTCCTGGGGAAGGAAATCAGCGTAACACCAGTGGTGAAGGGGGGCAGATGGGGAAATCAGAGAGAAGGCTCCAGGTACTCCGCTGCCCACACCCTCCCTGCGCAGAAGACTTCCACGCAGGGAGAGTAGGAGGAGACTTGGCGTCAAAGAACTTCTTTGCTGGAAGAAGTTCAAGAAACGCCCACTAACGGATTCTGCCAGCGACTGAGACAGCCACGGGTGAGAGGCTGTCCAGACAGAAAGGGTTCAACCAGGCAACCTAGCCAGGAGTGGCGGCAACTTACGTACGAGCAACCCCTAGAACCATTACAATCCCTTTCTGTGCTTCTTTTGGAAGTGGGACACAGAGAAGGTCCTCAGATAATAAATGCAGTGTCTGGACAGGTTCATATGGGAAAATGGGTCCTCCCTTAAAGAGGGCATGTATTGCGGTGAGACCTGGACAACCGACACCTTGTGTTGTGGGTGGGTACTATTGGTCAGCCACAACACCCGATTGGTAGGTCCTTCGAAGCTGGGTGCAATCTGGCCAATGGGACACAGTCCAAATGGTTTGAGGGACCTATTTATGCCCATGCACGTGACCCAGAGCTTCCTCTTTCGGCGCATGCATTCGGAACACCCACCCACCTCTCCATACTTTTAGGGCTTACACGTGACCTTGCTATGCCACTGTGTGTCGTCTGTCGTTGGGACAGGGGCACGGCAGGAATTTCCCCCACTTGGCTGGTTGGCTGTTGCCAACTGGGTTTCGCCTGTCGCGTAGCAAATCGACACAACTTGTAAGGTTATGGATAGGCTCTGCTTCAGGTGATAGGGATGGAAGAAGGCTCTCACCATCCCTATGTGAAGGGTATTCCGTTAAAGGAATCCAAGGACTTGATGGTTTGGTCAACCCCTGTGAGGGGGTTGTGTCAGTGCCTGAGCCCAGGGGAACATTTGGGTGGTGGAGTTAGCCCACTCCCGGCTTTCTGCTATCCAGGTGTTCACCTTTGGCTGACCTACGCTGGAACCCTGGGTCAGCGCTACCTGCATAGCAGGGAGCTAGTTGAACCAGAGCCTATGCAACCAGTCACTTTCTGTAATCTATAAACCTGTGACCTAAATTCTGCCAAAACCAAAATTTGAGTCATGTGTGAATTTATCTAAGGGGAAGGTTTCTGGGTTTGAATACGCAAAAGACTGTTCTTTAGCTCTGGCAGTCCTCAACTGTTTATGGCTTTAAAGGTCAACACCAAAAAGGTCAAATGTTCCAAAGAACAGCATAAACAATCAGGGAGATGCCCTTCATTCAAGATATTGAAGTGACAGAGGATGAAGGCAGACTGGACCACAATCAAGTGGTGTCCCCAGTGCACTCATTAAATGAAGAGCTTCTGTTCACACATGCACTATACCAGCTGCACTGGCTCCCGGTGGAGTACAGGATCAGGTTTAAGGTGCTGGTTTTAACCTTTAAAGCCCTATATGGCCTAGGACCCTCGTGCCTATGGGACCGCCTCTCCTGGTATGTCCCACAGAGGAACTTACGGTCTTCAAACAAAAACATCTTGAAGGTCCCAGGCCACAGAGAGGTTAGGCTGGCCTCAACTAGAGCCTGGGCTTTTTCGTCTGTGGCTCCAGTCTGGTGGAACGCTCTGTCACAAGAGACTAGGGCCCTGCGGGACTTGACATCTTTCCGCAGGGCCTGCAAGACAGAGCTGTTCCACCAGGTCTTTGGTCAGGGCACAGCCTGACTCCCTCCTTTGGCAATCTTCACAGAACTCTAGCCCAATGGTTGCCATCAATTTGATTTGAATTAATTTTATAATGAAATGATTTTAGAATCTTGTATTATTTTATTGTTGTTAGCAGCCCTGAGCCTGGCTTCGGCTGGGGAGGGCGGGATATAAATAAAATTTATTATTATTATTAAGCACACTTGGAAAAAACATTGCAGTGCGTACAGCACCTTGAAAGTGTTTGGTCCCCAATGGCATGGTTCCCGTGAGGGTGCAATATAACACTGTGTGCAGAGCTGGTCTTGCCTGTCATAAATTGCAGTCATCTCCCTACTATCCCTACTATCAAGAAAGTTCAGTAGAAGCCAGATTCTAAGTCTTCAACAGGATGTGTTCAAAACAAGAAACAAATTCTAGAGAAAGATTGCCTGGTATTTTCTAATTGCATCTAAAACACTGGGTTTTGCTTATGTTTTATTAATATATGCAGCTCTCCCCCACCCCCAACCCAGAAAACCTCTAGAAATACATGTGTGTTATCTGAGCTGAATACTAAGCAAAATTGATTTATGTGCAGAGAGTGGTGCTACAATGAATAACAAACAAATTCATTATGGTGGCATAAAAATATCAAACCAAATTACAACCAGTATTTTATTAAAGCTCACGGAGCTATCGAAAAAATAATGTAGGTTAATAGTCATTATTATTACTACATAAATAGTAGTGCTGTAAGGAAAAATAAAACTGTTCACATTTTCATTCATTAGGCTTGCTTAAGAGCACTTGGAAGTTGGTGGGAATTGTTCCATTAATTTAAGCAGGTTTTTGGTTCCACCTTGCCATTGCACAGTGCGTGCAATTCACAGCCATTCAAATCATATGATTTTAAAAATGTATCAGTAGGACCAGGGGGTGGGTGGGAATCAAGGTGACTATGGATGAAGCCTATCATTTAAAAATATATATATGGGGGGGGGGTATTTTTTTAAAAAAATCCCCCAAAAAGATATACTTCTAGTTCAAAGATAAATCTCAAAAGCTGCAGCCTAAACATAATCCCCAAAATTAATACGTAGTCTATCATGCTGAATTTTCCCCTTTGAAGCTGAAGCAATACATTTGCACTTGATTTCTAAAGGGAGAGAGGGGTGAGAGAGTTGTGGTGTATGTTTTCCCCCCATTTGATATATAAGTATTTATAAGAAAGTGAGAGCTGGACCATCAAGAAGGCTGATTGCCGAAGAATGGATGCTTTTGAATTCTGGTGCTGGAGGAGACTCTTGAGAGTCCCATGGACTGCAAGAAGATCAAACCTCTCCATTCTGAAGGAAATCAGCCCTGAGTGCTCACTGGAAGGGCAGATCGAGAAGCTGAGGCTCCAATACTTGGGCCACCTCATGAGAAGAGAAGACTCCTTGGAAAAGACCCTGATGTTGGGAAAGATGGAGGGCACAAGGAGAAGGGGACGACAGAGGATGAGATGGTTGGATAATGTTCTCGAAGCTACCAGCATGAGTTTGACCAAACTGCGGGAGGCAGTGGAAGACAGGAGTGCCTGGCGTGCTCTGGTCCATGGGGTCACGAAGAGTTGGACACGACTAAACAACTAAACAACAACGAACAACAAGAAAGATGTTAACTTATATTGGACTACTTCAAATATGTTGTAGGAAAGAGCCAGTATTAACTGTGAAATGCCAATCTAGTACTAAGTCTTATCTTGATGCACAGGAAGTAACATGTGTAACTGAGCTGAAATTATATCCGGGAAAAGATACTGTCCAACACACAAAAAGTACCATACGGTTCAAATATGACAGCCTATAGGAAAACAAGATTTATAATATTAATAATTATTCTGTCAATGCCTGGTCAGATAATGAATGCAAAAGGTATTATGCCAGATTGAAGGTGAGGTATTATACACCATAATAATGGTGGTGCTATGGGTTAAACCACAGAGCCTAGGACTTGCTGATCAGAAGGTCGGCAGTTGGAATCCCCACGACAGGGTGAGCTCCCGTTGCTCAGTCCCTGCTCCTGCCAACCTAGCAGTTCGAAAGCATGTCAGAGTGCAAGTAGATAAATAGGTACCACTCCAGTGGGAAGGTAAATGGTGTTTCCGTGCACTGCTCTGGTTCGCCAAAAGCGGCTTAGTCATGCTGGCCACATGACCCGGAAGCTGTATGCCGGCTCCCTCAGCCAATAAAGCGAGATGAGTGTCGCAACCCCAGAGTCGGCCACGACTGGACCTAATGGTCAGGGGTCCCTTTACCTTTATTATACACCTTATGGTCATTTCTAACTACCTGTGATAATAGGAAGGAGAGTTTTTGTTGAAACAGACAGCGGGGGGCAGGGGGGCATTCATCAACAATGTTTTCAACTAGGATGGATGTTTACGTGCTGTACTCCCTTCCACTACTGGCCAGATGCACACTAGACTAAGGTTACCAGACATCCCCGAATTTACAAACCAGTCCCCATACAAAATCCAGTTGAAGTTGAAAAGTGTCCCCGGATTCATTGAAAAATATCTGGAAACCTTACACTAGACCACATCCTAAAGAGCAATTTTCTGGGCTCAAAAGACAAGACCAAGCCCTTTAAGTGCCAAGGTGCTGGCAGATAAGGCAAAAAACACTAAAATATTATCTTTTGCCATTGGCGAGTAAGCTAGTCTTTCACCTCAAGTTGAACCTAAAATGGCTACGACAACAGTTACAGAGGTGGGAGCTCTTAGTCCTCAAATGGATAAAGTGAGTGAAGCTTTACTCCAAAGAAAGGCCGTAAGGAAGGATTCAGAGGAAGAGATTCCACCACAAATTAGATGCTACTTTTAATTGTGCAATTAGCAGCACCATGCCTGGAGTGAGGTGTTAGAAAGAAATAGTAAGCTGGGAAATGCCTGGTTTTGTTCAGCAGACAGTGTACATGGCAAGGTGATATTTTTGCCTTCTGTTTACAGCATTACAGGTTTTGGGTACCAGAGTCTGTGGGTGCAAGTTACCGCCGCCATTCCTGAAACTGGTAAAAGTTAGAATTGATAAAGGTTTGACTAAAACTGTGCTGGGTTGAGTTTAGGATAACAAGCCATGCCAGTTTGACACAGCTTAGCCGGGGATAAACCATTAAGAAGCACAGGCTGAAATGGCCAGTCATTAAAACCCATCAGTGCAAGTCATCAACAAAACAGAAGACTCTGCCAGGTACAGAGTGGGGAGGTTGCCATGGTTACAGTGGCTGATGATGTAAGCAGAAGGGGAAGTCTCATTCTGGCAAGGGTTCGGGGGGGGGGGGAATTTGAGTGCTCATGACTGAGTTTCTTTCCTTAATTTTTTGTGAGTCATGGATGGATTGGGTCTACAATGGGAAAATAGAAATAGAAATAGAAAAAGAGCAAACCACACAGAAAAAGCCCATTGTTTCACATCTGTGCAAAACAGGAGAAACACATTGAAAATATTGGTACTTCACCCCACTGAGGCTGCATCATGTTAATTGCTTATTTATTTAGGTAATTTATAACCTGCTCTTCATTAAAAATCAATCCAAGAGCAGGGTACAGATTATATGCAACACATAATAAACTAAAACAATCTTTAAAAATCAACAATAAATCAAATTTACATCTCAGCACTGAAAGAACGACAAAACATCTTCTTCAGTCAACTAACCAAATGCCTTGACTAACTACATTCTTTTTGCGTGTCGAGGTCCCCAAGCCACCCTCAAATAAACACAATTCACACGGAATTTTAGTTTAAGGTTTTTGGCATAATTTTGGCCACAACTTTATTAAAAATACAAAAAAAAAAGTGAGTGGCTGCTTAGGCATTGGTTGTGACTATCTGTCCCTGCCCAGGGACATAACTGACATCCACATGCCTGTGGAAGTCAGAAAAGGAAAACAATTTTGAGGAGAAAATGGAGCTGGGTGCCAGGCCCTCACCTCTACCCAAATGCTCCCAGGGGCTCTTGCGTGGCCCTAGCCCCCTGCCAGGGGTTCGGACAAGAGCATGGTGAGCCCCTGGATTCCTTTAATGGAATACCCTTGCAGCAGCAGCATTGGAGGGGCAGGCACAGCCAATCCATGCCCCTCCACCAACCAATTCATAAAACCAATGCCTAACCACAACCTTACAAGTTGTGACGATTTGCTACGCAGTAGGCAAGAAACCAACTGGACCCAGCCAACCAGCCAGATGGACAAAATTCCTACCGGGCCCCTGCTCCAAAAGCAGACGACCCCATGACAGGCACAGCAAGGTCAATGTAAACAACCCTAAATATAGTGAGGGTGGGGCAGGTGATCTGATCCGTGCAATGAAAATAGGAAGCTGAACACTATGTGCAGGGAATATAAAGCTATTAGGCTGTCAATCAGAAATAGCAACATTAAAATCTCCCCAACAACATAGAGGAGCCCAATCACAAATGTGGCCATCTAAACTTACCCGCCCAGCAACAGAGGGATGACTTGCTAGACCCCACCGCAACACGTGCTCTCCATGAAGGAGAACACGCTTTGTGGCACCCCTGAGGGACTCAGAAACCCAGTTATGTCACCCATTGTCTGCAGAGCTGGCAGCCTCTCACCCGTTTTCAAACACCACCCCTCAGCATCCTCTCCTCTCCCCTCTCCTTGGGAGTCCTCTGGGCAGCTGCCACTCCTGGTCTCTGAACTGCTCCCCCCCTCCTGCCCCAAAAAGAGGTGCCTCCTCCCACTGCCCGACAGGGGCCTGGGAAGCACCCCCGGCCATCCCTATAGACACCAATTGCCTGGGAAGCTTGTAACCAGGGCTGCTGCAAGAAAGCTGTGCAAGCTTTTGGGAGGCAGAGATATAAGAGGGCATCAGAGATGGGAGTGAAGGAAAGAGGGACAGAGGCCAGGGGTTCCCGCAGCACCCCCGGCCATCATTCAAGGCACCCCAGGGTGCCACGGCACACTGGTTGAAAACTACAGGCCTAAGAACTTATTTATGTATGCTACAACAGCGGCAAGAGTCTTGCTAGCACAAGGATGGAAGAACGCAGAAATCCTAACCAAAGAACAGTGGCAAGAAAAACTGGTGAGTTATGCAGAATTGGCTAAATTAACATACAAACTGTATGATAAAGACAACTGTGACTTTAAGGAAGAATGAGAACTTTTTACAAATTACCTAAAAAGACAACAAAATGAACTGGACTCCTTGGCAGGTTTTGAATAAACATTCACAATTTATTGGTTGAATACATGATAGATAAGGCAAGGATATGTACAATTTTTGGGGGGGGGGCACTAGGGGCGCATCAGAAGATGGCTGACAATAACATCTCTCCGACCCACACGAGGTAATTAAGAGGCTGTGATGGGAGTAAACAGCCTCCCTGCCCCCCCAAGCTTGTGGGGGCGACTGCCCTTGCCTGCTGTGCCCTATACCACCTCCAAATTTGTGGGGGTGGGGGCACTAGGCAGAAAGCCCTCCTGTGGATCTCGGCGCTCCTGGACGCTGTCTCTGATCCGCGCCTCTAGCTGCAAGAACTTCAAAAGGAACAATTAGGAGGAAGCGAATGCACATATTTCAAGGAAGAAGGGGGAGCTAAGACTGCTAACTGAAGAGATCTCTGATAAACAAGACAGGTCGGAGGAACAAGAATAAATCATGAGAAGACACACGAAGGCTCAGTATGTTCGGCAATGGGACTGGATGTGGGAGGGGGGAAAACTTTCCTTTCTTTTCTCTATGTGATTAACTGAGAATCCCCCCCCCAAGTCACAAGTCAGAAATGCCGTTTAAATGACTTAAGCTGTGGATTTAAGACTGTGTGGAGATAATTTTCTAACCAAAGCATGTTTCAAGAAGATAGTGGAAAGTATAAGAGCTTTGGAATGACGCAGTAAAAAATACCGTCACCATGTTGGCAAGTTCTGTCGGAAGACTTAAGCCTGGGAGGAGGAACAGAGCTGTTTTTATATTGTGGGTGAGCCTCCTCAGAGGGACTTAAGAGCGACAGATTTGCGAGATTAATGATGGAAAGAGTGATGTTATTTATGAAAGCGATGATATATGGAAACCATCTTGATATGAGGATTGGACGAACGAAAAAATTCACACAGGATTATAATTGGTGTTTACCTGCTTAAGGAGATTATCAGAAGAGATCATAAAGGGGGAAAAAATACAGTGGTGCCCCGCAAGACGAACGCCTCGCAAGACGGAAAACCCGCTAGACGAAAGGGTTTTCCGTTTTGGAGGTGCTTCGCAAAACGAATTTCCCTATGGGCTTGCTTCGCAAGACGAAAATGTCTTGCGAGTTCCTGCGGGTTTTTCCCCCTCCCCCCTTTTTCTAAGCCGCTAAGCCGCTTATCAGCTGATCCGCTGATTAGCCGCTTATCAGCTGATCCGCTAAAAGCCGCTAAAAGCCACTAATAGCGCTAATCCGCTAAGCCGTCAATGGGCTTGCTTCGCAAGACGAAAAAACCGCTAGACGAAGAGACTCGTGGAATGGATTAATTTCGTCTTGCGAGGCACCACTGTATACGAACAAGATGAGATGTGGAAACAGCAAGATAAGACTGGATAGAATTATGAACATTATTTGGACAGATTTGTGGATATTAACGCAGCAGCAAGAAGATGATCGGAATCCCCCTTCGGAACTTGAAATATGGGTCCCCCCAACAAAAATTTAAAATTCGGCTTTGTAATTCGGGATTTATGTGATGTGATTTGATTTGATTTGATTGGTCGGTTAATAAAAATTATTTTTTAAAAAAGGATATGTACAATTTTATAACATGCAGAGAACGATATGTGTAGAGAAATCAGAGAGAGGAGCTGAAGGAAGTCCTTGGTGGGGGGGGAGGGGGAGGAAAAAAGGGGGAAATATTGTATTTGATTATTTGGATTGATAATTTGTTATGTTGGAAGTGTTTAATAAAAAATAATTTAAAAAAAAGAAAAAGAAAACTACAGGCCTAAATAAACAAAATGACTTTGCGAGGTGCCTAAAACTGGCTAAAATTGTGACAGGAGGGCATTGTATAGACAGGAATGCCACTATAGAGAATGCTTCCCAGAGTAGAAGACGACCCTTATTTATTGTACACTATCATGTTATGTCCAACAAAGGTCCGTATAGTAAAAGCTATGCCTTTCCCACTAGTGATGTATGGAGGTGAAAGCTGGACCATAAAGAAGGCTGATCGCCGAAGAATTGATGCTTTTGAATTATGAGAGTCCCTCTTGAGAGTCCCATGGGCTGCAAGAAGATCAAACGTATCCATTCTAAAGGAAATCAGCCCTGAGTGCTCACTGGAAGGACAGATCCTGAAGCTGAGGCTCCAGTACTTTGGCCACCTCATGAGAAGAGAAGTGGCCCTGGAAAAGACCCTGATGTTGGAAAAGATGGAGGGCACAAGGAGAAGGGGACGACAGAGGACGAGATGGTTGGACAGTATTCTCGAAGCTACCAGCATGAGTTTGACCAAACTGCGGGAGGCAGTTGAAGACAGAAGTGCCTGGCGTGCTCTGGTCCATGGGGTCACGAAGAGTCGGACACGACTAAACAAATCATGTTATGTTCTTACATGTTGGAGAAATACTTCTCAAAGTGAGGCATGCCGCCAATTCTTATTCAGAAAAAAAGTGTGCCTCGGCTGCTCAGAATCTGAGAAACACTGGCTTGGAACATGTTAGGATGATGCAGATATGATGCTGAGGATTTGGTAGGTGTTCTTTCTGGCAGTACTGCTGTGCCTCCACGTTGCATACTTTATAGGAAAACGAGCATTGCATGCAGCAACCAACCTCTCCTTGGTTTCAAGAATGTGCTCATTTCTCAGAAGGAACTCTTTTTCTCACTGCTTCTATACACTTAGTGACCATTGCTACAAACCGATAAGCGTACCAATGTATAAGGCAGCATGCCAAGAGCACACATCCCTTTTCCTTTGAGGACAATGATGATTATTTTCATTCATCTTCTTATAAAACAGAAACAGACAAATAACAAAATAGATGCCCCACAGCCTGCTATGCTAAATGATGATGATGATGATGATGATGAAGAAGAAGAAGAAGAAGAAGAAGAAGGTCATGTGGGGAAAGGAACAGAAAATTAAGTTATGCATAACAGCAGATGAATCAGGTCACCCATGGAGTCACTGATCAAAATGATAGTCTTTTCATATGCAGGTGAAGGTATCAGTACTATCTGGTTATTAAAGACCGCTTTTGCTTTAAAAAAAATGAGGCCAGAGCAAATCCCTTTGCTTAGAAAAGTATGAGTGACCTGCACTGATACAGCTATTATAAGGGCTAAAAAGGTAGCCACAACAGGTGCTTTTAAAATGCACTGCTTTGCTTTTCAATCATGAAGAACTGCCCTTTAGACTTTGCAGAACATTTTGCCTCTTTCCCACTGAACTTTAAAATGGTGCTGCCCCTGTTATGTGGAGGCCCTGGGTTTTTTTGCGGGGTGGGGTAGGGGGATAAATCTCTTTACACAAAGAGCTTGGGTGTATTTGAGTGGGTGGGGAGAAGGAAAGTATATAAATGAATTGAACTGTGGCTGCTGATTTAAATCCACCACGGTGCTTTCTTTTTCACCTTTCGATTTTAAATCTCGGCTGCCTACACAATCTAGCCCTGCAAATGTAATCTGACTAGGCAAACTCAGTATGGTCTGAGGTATAAGAAAATGTGTCACAATTCCCTGGAGAAACGGCTACCAGCGCCTCTCAGCTTGCCTCTTTCCCAGCACAAAACAGAAAGGACTGGAAGCAGGGACGTGAATTGGAAGTGGCGAGTGGCTTGGAAGTTTATGGTGTTTGTTTTTGTTTTTTTAAAAAATGCAACTGTTCATTACATTTTTAATCTGCAGATTATTGACAGCATAGACTAAAATGGCTTTGGACAAGAGGACAATGTGCATATATGCATATATGCAGATTTTTAAAAAAAATCTAAAGAAACAGAAATTATGGACAACAAGATCTCTTAATTGCATGTCAAAGTTCCCAAGCCACCCTCAAATAAAACACAATTCACACAGAATTTTTGTTTAAGGTTTTTGGCATAATTTTTTGCCCACAACTTTATTGATGACAGAATGGGAGGGGTTGCTTAGGCCAGTGTTTCCCAACCTTGGGCCTCCAGCTGTTTTTGGACTACAACTCCCATCATCCCTAGCTAGCAAGACCAGTGGTCAGGGATGATGGGAATTGTAGTTCAAAAACAGCTGGAGGCCCAAGGTTGGGAAACACTGGCTTAGGCATTGGTTCACGACTATCTGTTCCCACCTGGAGGTAGGAACAGAACTGACATCCGCAAGCCTGCGAAAGTCAATAAGGGAAAACATTTTGAGGAGAGAATAAAGCTGGGTGCCAGGTTCTCACCTCTCCTCAAATGCTCCCAGGGGTTTCCCCTTACCAGAGATCCAGACAAGAGCATGGCGAGCCCCTGGATTCCTTTACCAGAATACCCTTGCAGCAGCAGCATTGGAGGGGCAGCCACAGCCAACCACATCGCCTCCACCAACCAAAATTAACAAATGCCTAGCCGCCCAATCAGCCAAATGGAAAAATTCCATCAGGCCCCTGCCCCAAAGCAGACGACCCCATGACAGGCATAGCAAGGTCAACGCAAACAGCCCTAAATATAGGGAAGGTGGGCGGGTGATCCAATGCGCGCAGCGAAAAGAGGAAGCTCAATACTGCGCACAGGGAATAAATAGCCCTTTGGCCGTCAATCATAAATTGCAACATCAAATTCTCCCTAATGACCAAGAGGTGCTCAATAAGATTCATGGCCATCCAAACTAACCCGCCCAGCAACAGAGGGATGTATTGTTTGCCCCAACGCAACATGTGCTCTCCATGAAGGGGAACACGCTTTATGCTGCTTATCATTGTTGAAAGTGCTTCAAGCAATACACTTGCTCTACGTGGGGCTACCTTTGAAGGTGACCCGGAAACTGCAATTAATCCAGAATGCGGCAGCTAGACTGGTGACTGGGAGTGGCCACAGGGACCACATAACACCGGTTCTGAGAGATCTGCATTGGCTCCCAGTACGTTTCCGAGCACAATTCAAAGTGTTGTTGCTGACCTTTAAAGCCCTAAATGGCCTTGGCCCAGTATACCTGAAGGAGCGTCTCCACTCCCATCGTTCAGCCCGGACACTGAGGTCCAGCACTGAGGGCCTTCTGGTGGTTCCCTCATTGTGAGAAGTGAGGTTACAGGGAACCAGACAGAGGGCCTTCTTGGTAGTGGTGCCTGCCCTGTGGAACACCCTCCCTTCAGATGTGAAGGAAATGAGCAGCTATCTTCTTTTTAAAAGACATCTGAAGGCAGCCCTGTTCAGGGAAGTCTTTAATATTTAACGCTGTACTGTTTTTAACACTTGATTGGAGCCGCCCAGAGTGGCTGGGGAAACTCAGCCAGATGGGCGGGGTATAAATAAATTATTATTATTATTATTCATCCTCATAAAACAAAATATCACAGCAATTCTATGGCGGGGGAAATTTAAAAGCTCTAAGTGGTGCTGCGAACACTGACCGTGAATGCTAGAGCCATCCGCTTTCCAGTCAACGGAATTTTAACATTTTTTAGATATAGGCTGCTTAGGAAACAAATCAGGGCTAGATCCAGGAGGTTTCCTTTTATGGGAACTCAGAAATTCGGTTGGGGCCTAGTACAATGTGCGCACACAGCACATGCTGCTATAAAACGCCTTCTAAACCACATGCATTGTGCACCCTGGTACAACAACCCTGTGCATTTTCGTTTTGTGTTGGTGTGCATATGCTGTCTTCCATGCAGTCACATTTAGAAGCCTACCTAGAGTGGCAGAAATCCCTTCAAACTGGCCATTTGACAGCACACATTTTGATTTATGCATTATTCTGGCTGCACACGTTAAGAAGAAGGGTTGTAGCTCTGGGATAGAGCACATGGTTTGATTGCAGAAGGTTCCAAATTCGTTCCCTAAGAAAATACATACCCATTTTAGGGTGGGCAGTTGTAATAGGAATTTTATGGTCTTAGATATATGGTAATGTTCATAAGTGTACCAACCAAGCACATACATAGATCAGCACAGGAAGGCCAACCTGGAACCATTTTGATTCCTAAACTGACCAAATCTTTTCTCTGCAAGGTCAAAATGGAAAAGCCTCCCCATTGTCTTTTCCTTCACAAATCCTGTCTTAAGGGTATGTCTGTGTTTGAATAAGGTGTGAGCCTGTGTGAGCCCAGGAACTAAGTATTTATCATTACAAAAGACTGGCCAGGCTACCCAGGAAATCCAATCAAGTAACCTGCCAGACAGGAGATAAACAAAAACAGGAGAAAAACGATATTAAAAATTCTATTTTGGACCGCCTTTTCTGTGATGTAGGTGTGATGTATCTTATGGGTGGTCTTAGGTTACACCCTTTCTGTGATGTATGTATGATGTTTCTGGGGGTGGTCTTGATCTACAGGGTGGCAATTTCAAGAGTCTTTATAAGGCCTTGTACGCCATTTTTCTGGGTCCTCCTCCTTTCCTGCGTGTGAGCGGAGCACCCTGTTGCAACAGCTTTAATAAAGATCAGGCTTACTAGCTGCTTTGCTTCTCAATATTCTCTGGTTGGCCTCTGTTATTTTCTCCTACCAATACGGAACCTATGTAAGGACTCTATATGGGCTCTTGGATAACCCATAAGGGGAAAGTGCAATTTTTGTTTACAACACAGTACACAACACCAGCGCCTGAGAAATGGCAACACTCTCTAATTCATGGACAGGAAACCTCTGGCTTTCCAGATGTTGTTGGACCACAATTCCAGTCTTCTCTGACCACTGACCAGCATGGCTGAGACTGGTGTGAGCTGAAGTCTAACAATAGAGTGGTGCCCCGCAAGACGAACGCCTCGCAAGACGGAAAACCCGCTAGACGAAAGGGTTTTCCGTTTTGGAGGGGCTTCGCAAAACAAATTTCCCTATGGGCTTGCTTCGCAAGACGAAAATGTCTTGCGAGTACCTGCGGGGGTTTTTCCCTTCCCCCCCCCTTTTCCTAAGCCCTAAGCCGTTTATCAGCTGATCCGCTGATAAGCCGCTTATCAGCTGATCCGCTAAAAGCCGCTAAACCGCTAATAGCGCTAATACGCTAAACTGTCAATGGGCTTGCTTCGCAAGACGAAAAAACCGCTATATGAAGAGCCTCACGGAACGGATTAATTTCGTCTTGCGAGGCACCACTGTATCTGGAGGACTATGGGTTTCCTATACATGTTATAATTAATATATATTTAAACATCCAAATAAAATTTAAAATGTATCTGCATCCACCACTCTCACTTCAATTAATTGCTCCTATTCATTGATCATCACATCACTCCTTCCCTGTAAATTAAACCTAATGGAGACAGCAACCCTATACTCCCAGCAATAGTAAAAAAAAATAGGTTTTTTGCTAAAACAATATACAGTGGTACGTCAGGTTACATACGCTTCAGGTTACAGACTCCGCTAATCCAGAAATATTACCTCAGGTTAAGAACTTTGCTTCAGGATGAGAACAGAAATCATGCTCCGGCGGCCCATTAGCTAAAGTGGTGCTTCAGGTTAAGAACAGTTTCAGATTAAGTACAGACCTCCAGAACAAATTAAGTACTTAACCTGAAGTACCACTGTACATTATTTTAAGAGGAAGGAAAAAAAGGCAGAATGTGAAGAATGCTGTTATGAGTTTTGTAGGTGGAGCTAGATGGGAGCTACCATATTTTTCGCCCTATAGGACACACTTTTTCCCCTCCAAAAATGAAGGGGAAATCTGTGTGCATCCTATGGGGTGAATGCAGGCTTTTGCTGAAGCTTGTGCGCACTGACCCCTCTCGCTCTCCAGGCTTCAGGAAGCTATCCGCAGCCTAGGGAGTTCCCGCAGGGCTCCTTGGCTGCAGATAGCAGCCTGCTGCCCGGAGCGCGGGGCACGCTGAAGCAAAGCGCCCCGCGCTTCGGGCAGATATCCGCAGCCTAGGGAGCCTGCTGCCCTCGTTTTTCTTCTCTAAAAACTACAGTAGGTGCATTTTTAAAAGCTCGGGCTTCCCCCGCCCCAGCCCCGTGACTGGGGGGGGGGGATATTTTTCCCCCTTTATTTCCTCCCGAAAAAACTAGGTGCGGCCTATGGGCCGGTGTGTCCTATAGAGCGAAAAATACGGTAGTTTGTAGGTTATGAGCATTTGGGGGTGGCCAGATCCTCCTAAATTCTTAGATTTACCAAATGTCACAAATAAATCAATGCTTGGACTATGAAAGGAAGCTAAATCTGGCAATTTAAAAAAGAAAGACTAACCATTTTTCTGTGCTCAGGAAGTTGCCTAGGGCTAGATGGGTCATTAGCAAAAACAAAGAGCCCTTAAGAATAAGTGGCAATTCAAATACTGTCGGCCAGCAAAGGCGTGGAGCCCCTCACCTTTCACTCTCCTCAATTACACTACAGTCATAGTTGTGATGCCCTGCAGCGCCCCCTAGGCTTGGTGCCCAGTGTGGCCATGCTTCCTTAAATCTGCCTCTGCTCCCGCCCAGCTGTGAGTGAGTAGCAGAGGCAAAGGCCCATGGTAGCATACAAAGGCCAGGTTTTGTGTTTCAGATTTGGATGGCATGGGCTAAGGGGAGGTCCTTGGAGTCGGTTAGCTGCAAAAAGGAGGAGGACGTGCAGAACTCTTTGTGATCTGGAGATGACTGGCTAGAACTAAGAGACACAGAGGATGGCTTTTTGCTGTCCAAAGCTGCCCTTAAGGGGGAAGCCAAACCCTTATTGGATGTTAATGCTCTGTAATCCCTCTATCTAGGTTGGCTGGCATCCATCTGTCTCAGGAGACACTGGAAGACTGCACCTTCCGGCAATCCATCCATCTAGGTGCAGGTTGCATTGATATGTAAATAAAGCCATATATCATAAAGACACTACAGTCTCTGCTGTGCCTAATTTCTGAAGGGCAACCCCTGGGTGAGCTCCTGGGACCCCTGGAATCTCACACAGCTCAGCAATAGGGGTGGCATGTAAAAATACGCAGGAAGAAATCTGCTGAAACACACAAAGTGATTTCCATCATAAAAAGCAATGCCACACAGACGCCAAGAAAACTTTGCCTCAGCTCTTTCAATTTAGGTATCTACAGAATACCTCATTCAAGGAGCAGGTGAGTAAAGAAGTGGGTGAACAGCACAGTGTAAATGTCCCAACTCTTCTTTTCCATTATTAAGATACCGTTTTTTCTCTCTCTATAAGACTCACTTTTCCCCTCCTAAAAAGTAAGGGGAAATGTGTGTGCGTCTTATGGAGCGAATGCAGACTGAGCAGCTATCGCTGAAGCCAGGAGAGCGAGAGGGATCAGTGCACACCACCGATCCTCCTTTGACAGAAAGCTCCAAGGGGTCTTCCATTCGGACCGCTGACTAGGTCCACAGTTGCCTAACTTCCGTAAATGTACAGCATCTATCATTCTCAGAGTATTTATGAAGCTTCTCCAAACACTTCTATAGTGCATGCCAGTTGTTCATAAACTCTCCTGTAGTTAAAGTAGAATTCAAAGAAGAGCTTTTCATTAAAATATGAATGTGTGTTAGGGAGAAAACAATCCAGCAAAAGAAAGTTGTGATTACATCCCACTGAAAGTGACAAAACTGAATTGGGGTTCAAAGGCCATGGGAAACGAAGATTATGGAAGCTAAGTTGTAAGAGAGCGCAATATATGAGACTGTAGAATGTGTTTACTGCTTACATGACACAGAGGTCAAACTGGATTACAGGTGTATTAACTTACAATTTTCATGTGTTTTGATGCATGAATGGATTTCTAAGTGTCTTATTCTATTAAACTGAGGATTTTTATTTTATTATAATTGTTGCACAGTGTAAAGTTTGTCCCATGCTTCAGTCTCCTGTGACATCATTTTTACAAAGTTTACAGCAGCAAATATCACATCTATACACAGGTAATAAATGCCTTCACCTTGTTTTGCCAAGGCCCAAGAGAATACTAGAGTACTTGGAACAAGGAAAGTCATATTGGTGTTATACTGCTTTTTGCCTTGTTTTTCAGGAACTGAAGCAATACACAGCAAAAACTCCTTGTGGTATGTGTGGTGGTGGAAGGTTTTAGCTAGAAACTATTAACATTGTGGCTGTTGGTACCACAGGATGGTGGCTTTTTCACAGATACATTATTTAGTTCCAGCACAATGGCAAAAACCTGATCACACACATTCAAGTCACATAACTGTTCCAGCGAGAAAGAACACATAACTTGCCCAGTCATTAAACTATTATATATTTTTAAAAAATCTCATCCCACTGTAAAGTGTGCCAGTTGTAAAGACTTTAAATGGTACATGCAAAACTCCAAGTTACATCTTTGTGGAGAACAGCTTAATAACATTTTAGGAAATGGCAACTGCCTAGTTGAAATTTCATTAGTTTTTAAGGCAATATTGTGATAGCTGGAGGGGTGGAAAATGTGACACATGAATGCTTGAGCATTTGGGCTTGGCAGTGCTAGCACCCCTGAGGTTCATCAACCCCTCCAGATTTACTAATGCTTAGAATGCCCCATCATCAGAAGGTAGCTGAACATGACCATAACTGGTTTTTCTCAGACTTGGCAGCTATCGCTGCTGCTGTCATCTGCTTAGTCCTGCCAGTCACATCTTTGGCACTGGAATTTAACTAAAGCTTTTGTCTCAGGCAGCAGGTTTTGAGGATGGAAGATTGAGCACACACACACATAGCCCTGTCCCCAAGGGTTTGCCACTGCCACTGGACCACTGCTCATCCTCCCAGCCACCACTGCTGAGCTGTGCCTTGTGGCTGTTGCCTCTCCTGGCATGTCATTCATCCCAAATCACCACTTGCATCTCACCCACCCAACTGTTGGAACTTGGCAGAGCTGGGCTGTACTTCAGCCCATGTCAGAGAAAGCTCTAAGATGGAAGAAGTTCAAGTACTGTTGGGTGGATCGTGATCTACCGGCCAATCGTGGGGTGTCCCTGGTTGATCCTGGTCGATCGTTGGACCCTGATCGATTCCCCCCCCCAAAAAAAGAATCATTCTCCCAAAAGGCTCAACAACTCTGGTCTATCCAGTGGGTAGATCACTGTCAGTTGTTTTATAGTGGGAGTAGATAGCAGTCTCTTGGACGTTGGATATGCCTGCTGTAAAAAGGAAAAGGGACCCCTGACCATTAGGTCCAGTCATGGCCGACTCTGGGGTTGCGGTGCTCATCTCACTTTATTAGCCGAGGGAGCCGGCGTACAGCTTCCAGGTCATGTGGCCAGCATGACTAAGCTGCTTCTGGCGAACCAGAGCAGCGCATGTTTACGCTGTTTACCTTCCTACCTATTTATCTACTTGCACTTTGACGTGCTTTCAAACTGCTAGGAGCAGGGACCGAGCAACGGGAACTCTCCCCATTGCAGGGATTCGAACCACCAACCTTCTGATCGGCAAGTCCTAGGCTCTGTGGTTTAACCCACAGTGCCACCCGCATCCCTTATGCCTTCTGTAGACCATTTGTTATCCTTGCTCCTCTTGCTGCAACTGTACCCAGTGTGTGAAGATAGGGAGAGTGTGAAGATAGGGACAGCAAGTGACAAACTTGTTTAGGGAAGCTTTTAATGTTTAATAGGTTATTGTATTTTAGTATTCTGTTGGAAGCTGCCCAGAGTGGCTGGGGAAACCCAGCCAGATGGGCGGCTATAAATAATAAATTATTATTATTATTATTATTATTATTATTATTATTATTATTAAACTCTAAGTCTTAAAGTCTAGAGTCTTGAGCAAGAGACTGCAGTCACGCAATGCTGGGCAACACTAGCCAGTGTGCAAGCACACAAATTGATTCAGATGCACCTGCATGCAAGGAAAAAGGCTGAAGGAAAAAGGGAAAGCTCTAGAGCAAGTATCAGAAAACGCCAATCCAAATGGCTATTACTTTTATCCTCACAAATAGGCATAAGGATTGTGTGTATTGCAGAGCCACTAGCTCCAAGGATGGAATGGGGTGCTCCCTTCTAGGATGTTCAAAGCTCCTTCCCTTGGACATCCACATGCATCTGTCATGCAGTTAGACTTATTTCTGAGTAACCATGAATAAAGTGCTCCTTGGCAACAATGCAGAATAGCATGTAAGCAGGTTGAAATACCGTATTTTTCGCTCTATAAGATGCACCAGACCATAAGATGCACCTAGTTTTTGGAGGAGGAAAACAAGAAAAAATGTATTCTGAATCCCAGAAGCCAGAACTGCAAGAGGGATCACTGCGCAGCAAAAGCAGCGATCTCTCTTGCTGTTCTGGCTTCTGGGATAGCTGTACAGCCTGCATTTGCTCCATAAGACACACACACACATTTCCCCTTACTTTTTAGGAGGGAAAAAGTGAGTCTTATAGAGCAAAAAATACGGTATATGAAAAAAAAATGTCGACTATTTTTGCACATCCCTGCTCAAATATAGAGTTCTGAAAAGTCTGGTTCTAAATTAATGAACGCTGTGCTTTCAGGGGCCTTTCCACAAGGTGGAAAAACACCATATAGAGTGGACTGTACCACTTCAGACAACAATTGCGGCTCATGCAATGGAATGTTCTTCTGTGCAAAAATGCACAGAGAAAATTAGATGCCGGATGAAGGGGTTTATTGTAGTCGTTTCTGAGACATGCTAATCTTCTACATGCAGGGAATCTGTTGTTTGTTTATAAGAGCCCTGCTCCCACCTGCACTCTGAAGTGGTATCAATCTGAGACAGGCTTATTATAGGCTACATACAGAGTGTTTGGGAACGTCAGATGCTCCTCTAGACCCTGGCTTACACAAGTAATTTTTCTCTATGTGGGCATTCCCAGCTGCCCTGAATACATCTGCACAGAAAAACATACGTGAACCAAGCAATTGTGAGTATGGACTAGCTGCTGAAGAAAGTGTATTGTATCGCAGGGAAACACGAAAAGAAAGATGCCGCCAAACTTGCAAAGGCACATTGTCTTATCAGTGTTCGACATACGTATTTTTTTTTTCTTGCAAAGTTTCCACTATGAAATTGGTTGTCACACAAATTTGCTTGCTTCTTGCCGAATTAAAATAAACACCCTTCACTACAGTGCTACATTATTTGATGTCCAATTTTAATGTTCCTTAAAGATAAAGCAAACTTTGCGCACTAGGATTTCACGCGTCTCTTTCTACGTTTAGCACAAGGAGGTTCGCACTACGCAGTCCTCATCCCTATGCAATTTAGGCTTTCAGTCACACCACCTGGATGAAAAATAGCCCCTCATAAGCATAAAATATTCTGGACTAATTGAATTCTAAGCATTAGTTACCACCACCAGTGCCCCATGCACTTCACAAAAAAGAAACGTGTGGTGACTTTTAAAAGTTCAATGTTACATAAAGAAGTGGCACAACAAAAGTCTTGGAACTGATGGCGGGGGGCGATCTTGTATCAGAATGATTAGAGGAGATGGAAACACAAGAGGAGCATTGGGTCCTGCCTGGTTTTGAAAAGATGAAGTCCACTTGCCACACCAATGAGCTTCTATAGGTATCCCAGTGGCTCACCCAGGACTTGACACATTGATTGAGAGCTTACAGGGTCAAAAGTAAAAGATGTCTGAAGTGTATCAGTATATTAAAAGTTCCCATCATGACACATGAGGTAAAGGTAAAGGGACCCCTGACCATTAGGTAAAGTCATGGCCGACTCCGGGGTTGCGGCGCTCATCTCGCTTTATTGGCTGAGGGAGCTGGCATACAACTTCCGGGTCATGTGGCCAGCATGACTAAGCCACTTCTGGCGAACCAGAGCAGTGCACGGAAATGCCGTTTACCTTCCCACTGGAGGAAGGTACTTTGAAGTGCACTTTGATGTGTTTTCGAACTGCTACATTGGCAGGAGCAAGGACTGAGCAATGGGAGCTACCCCTTCGTGGGGATTTGAACCGCCGACCTTCTGATTGGCAAGTCTTAGGCTCTGTGGTTTAACCCACAGCGCCACCCGCGTCCCATATCATGACACATGGATGTCCAGAAATAAGGTATCCAATCTTATGTTTATCAGACAAAACACTTAGCAAATTACCTTCTCTCCACTATACTGTGGACCATTGCACTTGATACCTATACTGGCCAAAAAGGCTTTATTTGGAAATATTAACAAACTGCATTAAGCTTCAGTGATGAAGAACAGTCATATGTTGCATTACATACTGTCAATCTTTTAATATGGTGCTATTAATCTCTGCTGGTTCCAATAAAATAATGGGACAGGAGCACAAGAAGGGGGGTGGAAAGAGAGAATTAAATCTCTATCCAACATAAACCACTTCATGTCAGTTGAAAGTTCTGGTAATTCTTCCACAATCCTGACTGAGAATAGCTAAGATTACAAATGAAGTGACCTTAAGTATGACTTCCTGGTTCCATTAAAGCACAGAGCCTAGGGCTTGCCGATCAGAAGGTCAGCAGTTCGAATCCCCACGACGGGGTGAGCTCCAGTTACTTGGTCCCTCCTCCTGCCAGCCTAGCAGTTCAAAAGCAGCATGTCAAAGTGCAAGTAGATAAATAGGTACCACTCCGGCGGGAAGGTAAACGGCATTTCCGTGCGCTGCTCTGGTTCGCCAGAAGCGGCTTAGTCATGTTGGCCACATGACCTGGAAGCTGTACGCCGGCTCCCTCGGCCAATAAAGCGAGATGAGCGCCACAACCCCAGAGTCGGCCACGACTGGACCTAATGGTCAGGGGTCCCTTTACCTTTACCTTTACCTTACAGTATGATCACACAATAATGTATACTTAAAGAATGGAAATGATCCACCCTTTTACCATTCTTCGACCTGTTTGGTCATGATGATTACAAAATAGTGGTAAATATAGATTTTGGAGAGGGACCCCCTAAACACCAGAAATTAATAAATGACAGGATTTTGATTATTTGGAATGTAAAGCTGCAGACAAATTCCTGGTCTAGCCTATGCAAAACGACCTAGCCAAGCTTGGGGCATTAAGAAACAATGCAGGGCCTCTGAGAGCAAGAGAGCAATGCAAGAGAGCTGTCCTCCCTGCTTGCCCTGAGATGGGAACAGAGATTGGGGGTTTGGAAGGTTGCCAGGGTAACTGGGTGTGGCGTGACAGGAAAAGAGAGTTTTTAGTAATATGATCTGGGTGGGGGAAGGAGGAAGAAGACAGACCGGGATCCATCTTGGGCAGGATGGCTGAAGGCTGGCTGGGAGAGATGCCTTGGATTCCATGGCTGCATTGCTATGGGGGACAAGCCATTCTTGAAATGACGGTGCTGTAAGATCTGGACTGCCTCCATGCAGAATGAAGGTATAAATAGGTGAATAAACCATGTTTCTTAAAGCTATGACAGTGTGTCTCAGTTCTCCAAAGGAACACAGACCCTGGGTGAGTGCCTGGAACACTATGGGCTGTTTTAACTGCTCGGCAGAGAGAGGGGCAGGCACCCAACTTTTGTACATCCCTGATGTGGATTGGGAGATCTTTAAGTATGTGCCTGATATTTTTCAGTAGTGGGTGATTCCTCTACCTTATCTGTAGGTGACAGTATTCCCTCCCTTCTTTTAAAGAAAGCAAATAGCTGTAGCTTATTCCTGTCCTCTTCTTCTATCTCATCACCCACACTTTCATTTCGGAGCAGTGAAGGTACACGCATATTGTTTGGATGAGACACTGATCATTCAAATCTAAGCAGAATATTCCAATATACAGATAGGTTAGGCATTTTCAAGGAAAGCTTACAACATAACTACAAATTCCTCGGCATTAAGTTCCATGTCATCATCATACTGCCTCCCCATCCCAGCTACTACTTATATTAATTTAACTGAAGGGCTGTTTAGTTTGCAGTCCATTTATTATAAATATTTCGTTTGCATGTAAGATTTACAGTGTTTATTAATCCATCACCCAACTCTCTAAAATATGATGGATTATGCTGCACAAAATGACATTCTTTATACACTTTAGGTGGTTTGGCAATTAACACTTCAAACCATCAGAGCTATATTGAATCAAATGGTTTTCTTTTCTTTTTTGAAGGGTTCTTTTTTTTTAAATACTAGTCTAGGTCCCTGAAGACTTCTATTGAATTTTAAAATGCATGATAAATCTAAACATGTTGACAGTATTATTCTATCAAGCTGTTTCAAAAGTCCTTTATTTGCAAAGTTACAAAACGAGAAATCAAAGAAAACAAAACATCTGATTTACAAAATTGTTGTAGAAGCTGCACCGTGCCATTTTCCCCACATCCTATCCAGATTCATTTGCAGTCCAAAGGACACTTGTAACTGTAATCCTAAGAACTTGATCCTGAACTCATGGATATAATTCAAAACAAAGTGAGCAGCTCTCTGCTATGAATAAGACTGTTCCGTGTGCACAGAGATTGCCTACTGCATACAAGAACATTTATCTGCTGAAAGCAGTAATGCCCTGAGTGTCCAGTGCTCCAGCTACACAGAGGTGCTGCTGGATTGCAGCCTTCAAGGATGCGCCAATCCAATAGGCCTTATTTCTACAGGATTATTTAGAGTCAACTCTTCGTGAGCTTTGCCTTAGCTATATAATTGAGCATGTCTAAGCACATAAAGAAGGATGATCGCCGAAGAATTGATGCTTTTGAATTATGGTGCTGGAGGAGACTCTTGAGAGTCCCATGGACTGCAAGAAGATCAAACCTATCCATTCTGAAGGATATCAGCCCTGAGTGCTCACTGGAAGGACAGATCCTGAAGCTGAGGCTCCAATACTTGGGCCACCTCATGAGAAGAGAAGACTCCCTGGAGAAGACCCTGATGTTGGGAAAGATGGATGGCGCAAGGAGAAGGGGACAGCAGAGGATGAGATGGTTGGACAGAGTTCTCGAAGTTACTAACATGAGTTTGACCAAACTGCGGGAGGCAGTGAAAGACAGGAGTGCCTGGAGTGCTCTGATCCAGGGGGTCATGAAGAGTCGGACATGACTAAACAACTAAACAACAACAACAAAGCACATAAGGAGAGCCCAGCTAGATCAGATGAAGAAACCCTCTAGTCCAGCATCCCATTGCTAACATTAGACAACCAGATACCTACAAAAGAGCCACCAACTGGGCACAAAAGCAATAACCTTTTTTTGGCCCCCAGAACATTGAGGGTTAGGCTGTTCTTTGGCAATGAACTGCACTGACATTAACACAACTTAGCTCACTTAATAGGTATTTTCTGGGCTTCCACATTTGTGGGTTTAAGGCTGTGGTCTAATTCTTCCTGAGGGTAAGCCTGTGTGGGAGAGCTATGGTACTTTATACTGCAGATAGAGACTGGATATTCGTCTGAAGAAAACTTTAAGAAATTCTCGCACACAAAACACTCTATTCTCAGGAAAATGGGCTAGAACCCTTTGAAATTTGATTGAAGTATTGGGAGCTCAGAGCCGCAGCATATGAACGCACCGCCATCTTGGAACAGAATGCAGGAAGGGAAGGAATCTTGGAACCCTTCTTGCAGACATGACAGTTTTCAGTGTTCAATGAAGGTTTTTGTCCTCCCATAACAGAACATTCCATCTTGTGAGGTCTACCTTCAGTCTAAAGTGGTACAACCCAGACACTGGTTTACCACCCCAGTAAGAATTGGACCTGAGCTATGAGGGGTTTTATGAAGAAACCTGATGTTCAGTATGGGTTGCTCAGTATAGTACAACATTTACTGAATCAGAAGCACAGTTCATTACTCAAGGAAGAACAGTGGCTCCTCTAATTATAGAAGTGGCAACATACTAAATCCAAAGAACAAAAGAACAAAATGTATAGTTACATCTCACTACCAACATCATGCAAGGTAGACTTATATTGCAACAGCACAGAGCACTAAGCCAAAAGAAAAGAGAGAATTAATGCTACTAATTTCCTTGCATTGTTTCCAAGTTAGAATCATACGGGATTGTATTTTCTAAACTACTTCCAATGGTAATGCTTACTATATCCTAATGTAAGTGGCAAATATCTTGGTTCTTATTTAAATAATTCAAGAACGCTAATGTCACTTTTTAATGGACCATTTAAAACATCTTACTCAGACGCTGACCATTTTACTTAGCTATATAAACATTTTAGTGTAGCATATTTTAACACTAAAAAGCTTTGAATGTCAATTTCAAATGATACTTTCCACTGTGTTCCTTATTATAAATGTTACCAAGACAAAGGCAAAACCCAAAATCAATTTTTAATATATTTCTTCCTACCACAGGGCAACAGAAACCTTAATGGTTTCTGCATCTACATAATGCCATTTTGCTCTTCCAAAACGTGCCTCAGAAAGCAAAAGGGGAACTAAAGGAAAGTTACACAAATTAAGCACTTTCAAAGGTGCTTGAAACAGTGTCTGGTGTAATACAAGCAACTGGTCCATTGACTTTCCACTCATAACAACATCTTGACAATGATCTGCTACTCATCTGCCATGTGGAACTGCACATCCCAAACTGCCTTGCCAAATCAGTCTAAGAATCTCTCTAGTAGACTGGAATCCTAGCTAGCACTTGATGGGAGTTGTAGTCCAAAATATTCGGAGTGCCAGATGTTCACAAAGGCTGTTCTAGTCCAACCATCTATTTCCAAGAGTGTCCAGCTGGAAGCCTCTGAAATAGCTACAAAGAGGATAAGGAGGTGTTTGTGGACACCTTGTTCATTCCTACAAAGTCTGTTGCAGTTCTGCAAAGGAGAGTTTAAGCTAGGAAGAGGGATAAGCAATATGTTGAAATGATGCAGTACCTCACAGTCACCAACTTGATGAACAAGAGTAACTGAAACCCAATTCATTTCCCCTCTTTCTGCCTCTCTCTCACACAGACTAAAAATAAATGCCATTTGAAAAGACACTACATATATGGTTACCAGATTTTTTCAATGAATCCGGGAACACTATATATATATATTTTTTAAGCTGTGTAGCAATAGGGAGTTAGTACAGTGGTACCTCAGGTTAAGTACTTAATTCGTTCCGGAGGTCCGTTCTTAACCTGAAACTGTTCTTAACCTGAAGCACCACTTTAGCTCATGGGGCGTCCTGCTGCCGCCACACCGCCAGAGCACGATTTCTGTTCTCATCCTGAAGCAAAGTTCTTAACCCGAGGTACTATTTCTGGGTTAGCGGAGTCTGTAACCTAAAGTGTATGTAACCTGAGGTACCACTGTAGTGGGGATGGTGAGGCAAAAGACCCCGGCCCAAGCACACATGCATATTGTATAAAGGTGGAAAGCCCTTCTTTCGCACCCTGTGAAACATAAATGCGCAGAGCTTTTTTAAAAAAACTGGGCAACGGCCAGCCGGCCACGACTCCTGAGCCTCCCTCGATCTCCTTCCCCCTTCCCCCTTTGTTTTGACTGATCGGGGCAGGATCGGGAGTCGCGGCCAGCCTGCCATTGCCCAGTTTTTTAAAAACTCTGCGCATTTATGTTTCACAGGGTGCTGTGATGGCCTGGGAATCCAATTCAGAGGCTGAACCGGAGGAATCCCAGCCTGCACAGGAGTCCCCGCCTCCAGGGCTGGCTGAACTGGGGCAGGGCCTTGATTCTGAAGCGCCTGCACCTGTGCCAGATCCTCAGGAGCAGGCACCAGGTGAATCCACTCTGGCTCCAGAGGTGGTTGAGGACTCAGTGCCTACAGGTGAGTCTCCCCCAGGGCCCAGTAACCCTTCAGCCTCTCCTGAACTGCAGAGGCTCAGGGCAGAGAGGCGAAGGGAACTGGTTTCTCCCAGGAGGAGTGCTCGCCTTAAGGCCAGGAGAGGCAGGTCTCCTGGGGGCCGGGGCCGCCCCTGGCCTCAGAGAAGATAAAGGCCAGTCAGCCCGGTCCCAGGTTGAGGGAGCAACGTCGTTGATGAGCTGTTTCGGCCAGCATCCAGTCCTGTTTCCCCCAGAGTTCCTGTCCTTGCCCGGCTTCCCGCTGTGGACCCTGCTTCGCCCGAGGAGGACTGTCTGCCGACCCTCAACTCAGGTCCTGGACCTCACCCCACGGTGACCTCCCCCCTGGACCAGCACAGGTGCGAAAGAAGGGCTTTGCACCTTGCCTGGCAGAGAAACAGTGTGCTTTGCACCCCTCCTGGGCAACGGCCATCCACCCGCGACTCCCGAGCCCCCTACGATCTGTCAAAACAAAGGGGGAAGGGGGCAGGAGATCTGTACCGCCAGACGTTCCTGGTTCCCCTTCGGCAGTGGCAGCAGCAGTGAGCAGCGAGCAGCTCCTGAAGCCAGCCAGAGCCAACTGCACTAGCAGACTGGCTCCGGGCTCCTGACTGCCGCTGCCATGTTTCCCGGGGACAGATTTGCAAATCTGGGGACATTCCGGGGACGGAATTTGTCCAGGGACAGATTTGCAAATCCGGGGACATTCCGGGGACAGAATTTGTCCAGGGACAGATTTGCAAATCCGGGGACTGTCCCCAGGAATGTCTGGTAACCCTACACTACATGCCAACATAGTGTCATTCTGGAGAATTCCTGATATAGCTATAACCAGGGCTTTTTTCTAGAAAAAGAGGTGACCTTTTTTTTTAGGGGAGAACCCAGCCAAAGTTGCCGAGTTTCTTTTAAGGCAGCACCCCACCGCCAGTTTGCCAAATTGTTTCTGTGCCCAATTCAAAATGCCTGTTTTGATCTACGAAACCTTAAACAGCTCATGACCACAATACCTCAAGGACCACCTCTCTCTATAGGAACCTAACCGGATCCTGAGATCATCTTCGGTGGACCTTCTTTGTGTGCCTCTTCCTCAAGAGGTCTGGAGGGTGGCAACACAAGAACAGGGCCTTTTCTTCAGTGGCTCCCCATTTGTGGAATGCTCTCCCCAGCGCGGCTCGCCAGGCTCCTTCATTATACATCTTTAGGGGCCAGGCGAAAATGTTCCTCTTTAACCAGGCCTTGGCTGATTAACAGTCTATGGCCTTTTAAATGTGTCGGGAAGGTACTGTTTTGCTTCTGTTCTTGTTGTTATTATTCTGTTCTTCTTGTTATTCTGTTACTTTGTGGTTTTATTCTGTATTTGTACGTTGTGAACTGCCATGAGATCTACAAATGCAGGGCGGCATACAAATTTAATAAATAAAATAAATAAAATGCCAACCTAAACCCCTTTCTCAAAACAAGGGCCAAATTAGTAACATATCAGATCTAGCAACCTGTCACTGATGGAAGTCACAACTCTGAGAGGATAAAGGCAATGTAAACGTGGAAATACTTGTGCTGTGGAAATTTTTATTCCAAAACCATCTATTTGTAGATTGGCTTTGGCTCAGTAGCAGAAATATTCTCTGTCATTAACTACTGCCCATCCAAAAAGACTTTCCATTCTCCCCTTCATTCCTGCCAGACACCTAGCCTCAGGCATATTCTGTGGCAATGATTTCCACTGCCGGTCTGTGTGACAACCCATTGTGTTAAAATGTTATTGCCTTTCAGCAATAAGGTCTAACTGGACGCCTTTCAAGTTTGTTGAATGTCTCCTTGTTCTCGTATTACGAAACTCACAGAACAGTAACTCTGTTTCTGTCTTCTGAGCGTGTTTCCATTTCAAAAAAAATAAATATTTTATTTGCAAAGCAAATAAGCCCAATATTTTCAGTTAGCATCTAAGGGGGCGAGTTCTGTCATCACCTTGCTACAAAAAAGAACGTGCTTCCATTTTGGCAAAATACAATCCTGCCTTTGGCCACACAGCTGTCATTTGAAAAGCAACACAAGTCCTGAGTGGGAGTTCCTTATATACACTGCATTGTGAGATCAAGAAATTAAGTTGGCAAGGTAAGAAGGTCAACCCAGAAATTCAAACTGCGGTTAAAGAGCAATTGTCAATTTCTTTAGTAAACTGAACTATCTAAGGGTTAAGCTGTACTATGAACTGGTGGCGAACTGTGAATTTATATAATTACCGTAAATTCCGTGTTATTTCCTTTTGACTTATTAAGCAACATAACATTATGCTTTATTTTACTCAGTTGCACAATGAGTCAAGTCCTTCACTGAGCAAATGACAAATCCCCTTCTGGAGGTTTTTACAAGTTACAAAAAAGCTTCACAGCAGGAAAGCGGCAACAGAAGCTTAGACCTGCCATTTTATACATTGGACAGGAGATCAGTTAATGAACTTTCCGTTGCCTCTCACTGACACATAAGTAATGGTCAAGTACAGTGGAGGTTTAGGATCACAGTCTTTCTTCTCCTTCCTAGGTTGACAAGTCCCATTTGCCCCTCACTTCCCCCTACAGTACACGCAGTAACCACCTTCTTGACTGTTGGGTCCACTGTTGGTCTTGTTTGCTCAATCTACTGAAGCCTGTCTTTGCATGCAGAGGAAGTCCCTAACTCACTGAGGGTTTGAGATCCTTCACCTGATTTATCCAGCCACTCAAAGCTATTCCTGGGGTGTGGCTGCTGTCACATGCTGCTGACAGCCTCTAGGAGCAGCTGGGCCACATCAGCAAGGCCAAGAGATGGAGACTTGTCATCTAGGCAGTCCAGGACGTCCATACATGCTGCCCAGGCTTGCACCTTGGAGAATTCACTTCAGTGCTGCTAATGCAGCAAAACCAACATAGGAAGCAGTAGTTACAAGTTACTGGTCTCTGCACCCACAGCAGGTGCTGTGATTCCCCAGTGCTGTGACTTCAACCCCGGAGGTGTACTCCATTGTCACTCAAGACAGACAGATGTCAACAAGCGGATACAGAAGTGACTGAAGGTAAATTAAGGTTACCAGATTTTTTTTCAATGAATCCGGGGACACTTTTCAACTTCAATGGATTTTGTATGGAGACTGATTTGTAAATCCGGGGACTGTCCCTGGGAAATGGGGACATCTGGTAACCTTAAGTAAATGGCAGGAGGATCCTGACTGAGATTATATAAAAAGACAGTCACTGTTTGGTCCAGGAATGTGTCGTCTGTGTAGGCCATTGTTGGTAGCAGTTCTGGCAGGGAAAAGTCAGAGGCTGCATACACACATTGCATTTAAAGCACATCCCCTTCTGACCCCACATGAAATGAATCCCGCAAACTGCAGTTTCACCATCACAAAACTAGAATTCCCAGCACTGTAACAAATTCCAGCTCCCATGATTCTTGGCGCGTGTGTTTAAATGTTTGATGTGCATGTAGCCTTACAGGAATCAGAAGCTCAGGCTGATGTTTGGCTGAAATCACTGTAAGAGGATCTGTGACAGCTAGACATAGCTGTCAACGTTTCCCTTTTCTTAAGGGAACTTCCCTTATTCCAAATAGGATTCCTCACAAGAAAAGGGAAAAGTTGACAGCTATGAAGCTAGAAAGAGAGGAAAACTCCGGAGACTGTTCTCCAGGAAGGATTCTGGCCAGAGAGACAACAGAAAGCAGCTGACCTCAGAAAGCATGAAGAATTCAGAGGAGGCAACTAAGGCATCTCCTTTGCTGCAGAGGAAGCTCAAATGAGTCTGCCAGATAAATACTGTCTTCTCAGGAAGCTGAATTCCTTGTGACTGACAGTTGAGAGACTCTGTCCAATTCTGGCCCCTGTGAATCTCTGCCCAGAGGGAAAACTCCAGGTTTTGTCCTGTGAGTCATTCTGGGACAGCTAACTAGGGTGGAGTTGGGGAAAGGGTAATTGATAGGGGGGAGGGGTTAATTAGGAAAATGAACTTGATATGGATAGAACAGCCTCCTTAAAAAAGCAGCACAAATTTAAGTAACTACTGAAGCATATTGATTAACTTCTGAACATACATTATTAATATGCATTATAATTAACTACATTTAAAAAATCAATATAAATATATTTATTTATTTCTTCTTCAATAATTATTTGTGTCTTCTCATTCCATACCTATAAAACCAATACCCCACTATCGTGTCACTGATTATATACTAAGGGGATAAGGTTTTATTAGAATGTCTATGGTGGAAGCAGAAATTTAAAAGGGGGGCGGGGAGAATTGCAGTATATTTAAGAAATATTTTCTGAGGTAGAATTGGTGAGCCAGAACCTCCAGTTCAGTGGCAATGGTGGGATATAAAGACCCCATACTTCCACACTCCCAATTCATATTCACAAACATTTTAGACCTGTACCAACATAGGAAAACACAGCAAGTGAAGAATATTGTTGTCCTTTAGCTTGCTGCTGAGAACCATCATGTCATTAAAAACACAGACTTCAGTCTGGGAATAACCACAAGCGAACTCCAAGCAGGGCAATACTCTTGTGGTAAAACCTGTTCAGTCTCCGGCAACAGAGACTTTTCTTGGTTAGTGATACATTTCCTGGAAAGGAGCACAGCTACCTTAAACAAAGTGTGAAATGGGAAATCTGTCAAGAGAGAATATAATATTTTTGCTCATTTTTTTCAGGTTAGGGTTTTGTTTTGTTTTTTGCTACTTATTGATATCCTTTTCACCGCATCGCCGAGGACGGTAGAATTCCAAGCAAACAACCAGAAGGTAAGCCTTTTACAGGAATGGATCTGAGAATTAACTGAATAGCCCAAGGCAAGAGTTTAAATACTTCTGATACATTTAAATGAGATAAGTAGAGTAGGACACAGAGGACAAGGATAGAAGAGGCTCTTCACCAGGTTGCTACTTGGCTATCCACAACACAATGACTCTCCGAGTCTGAATCGCAAAATGAAAAGGCTTTTGCAAAGTGCCCCAGGGTAGATGCAACACACAGCTGAACTATATTGCCAGCATGTATTGTTTTCAAAGCTTTCATTGTAAAACACATAATTTGTGGGTGTCTAATTCACACCTAGCCATCAAAGGTCCGTATAGTTAAAGCTATGGTTTTCCCAGTAGTGATGTATGGAAGTGAGAGCTGGACCATAAAGAAGGCTGATCGCCGAAGAATTGATGCTTTTGAATTATGGAGCTGGAGGAGACTCTTGAGAGTCCCATGGACTGCAAGAAGAACAAGCCCATCCATTCTGAAGGAAATCAGCCCTGAGTGCTCACTGGAAGGACAGATCCTGAAGCTGAGACTCCAATACTTTGGCCACCTCATGAGAAGAGAAGACTCCCTGGAGAAGACCCTGATGTTGGGAAAGATGGAGGGCACAAGGAGAAGGGGACGACAGAGGACGAGATGGTTGGACAGTGTTCTCGAAGCTACGAACATGAGTTTGACCAAACTGCGGGAGGCAGTGGAAGACAGGAGTGCCTGGCGTGCTCTGGTCCATGGGGGCACAAAGAGTCGGACACGACTAAATGACAACAACAACAATCTTGCATGTTGTATCTTTTGCATCTTTTAACTGTTGGTATTTCATTGTTAGCTCTTGTGTAACGTATTGAAGGGTGGCATGTAAATATCCTTAATTAATGAATAACAATTTCAAAACCAATATGTCCCATCCTTCATTAATTTAGACAGGACCATTTGATTAAGGTTGCTCACCCCCACCCACAAAATCTGTATTTCGTACCATCTTGCTATTTCGTACCATATTACTATTTTTTTGTTTTGTTTTTTAGTTTGTCTTCCAAAGGCAAACTCTTTAAAACAGGAAGAAAATTCTTTTTGAATCTTCACAGGAGACCAGCAGTTGATCATGTTAGCAGCACGTTTTCTCAAAATGATTCTGATCTCTCCCCCCCCCCCAAAAAAAAGTATAGTTGTTCAATTTTATATGCTTTTGTCAACATTAACCTACTCGTAGATACTTCTAATCGATCAGAGGATTCTTTAAGGTTTTTATGCTCCCTTTCCAGATCTTATAATTTTAGGCACTTTCATCTTTTCTTTGTTCATTTCTGCAGTGATGCTATACTAATGAAGTGGTCCCTCATCACTGCCATTTCTTGCCTCCAACACTGAAGCTAATCTTGAATCTCTGGTCCTATTTTCATCAAACATAGCAGCAGTTATATTCTGTGTGCCACTTCTGTATCTTGCAGCAACAAACAAACATTTCATCTTCAAGGTTTACATTCTATTTGGGATTCATTCATGGTCCACAACATTTCCAATTCCTTCACAACTTTTGAGAGAAGACAAAATGATTGGAAAAAACACTTGAAAACAGGGGGACATTGTGAGGAGATGGTACAGTGTGTTCTCAGACCCTCTTATGCTATGGGATGTGGCTTAGAGCTGCCCTTGGTCTCTGCTGTTGAACCTATGCGCCTGAGAACCTCATCATATGGTGTTCAGGCTACCCTCTCCCTCCCTACCATCCCACAAACCCACTACCATAATCTTCCTTCAAGATTTCTTTGGATGTTGTGGAGCATAGTCTGCTGCTAGAGGCCTTCTCATTTTGCAGCAGGAAGCTTCGCCACTGTTGCTCCTTTGTCATAGGTGCTCTGAAATACCGTATTTTTCGCTCTATAAGACACACTTTTTCCCTCCTAAAAAATAAAGGGAAATGTGTGTGCGTCTTATGGAGTGAATGCAGGCTGCGCAGCTATCCCAGAAGCCAGAACAGCAAGAGGGATCATTGCTTTCGTTGCGCAGCGATCCCTCTTGCTGTTCTGGCTTCTGGGATTCAGAATATATTTTTTTCTTGTTTTCCTCCTCCAAAAACTAGGTGCGTCTTATGGTCTGGTGCGTCTTATAGAGCAAAAAATACGGTAATAGAGCTTTGAAAGGGGTGAGCATGTTGAGGCTGATCAGGGAAGGCCTTGGAGTCAAAGCTCTCTAGTTTCCTTGAAATACCCCTTGCAACGGGGTATTCCCAATGGGAGAAAAGAAAAATTAAAAATGTCAGGTTCCAAAAAAGATTGAGAAAGAAAGGAAAACACACCTCATCTTCTGGCCTGGCTGGTACAGGGTTTGAGAAGTGGCCATTCCTTGCACCCTAGAATTATCCTGCTCAAGCCTTTGCATGGGGATGGGGAGGTGGAACTGAATATATTCTAACTACCTTATTCTAAGTCCTTCCAGACTCTTGCTGCCTTATTCTAAGTCCTTCCAGACTCTTGCTAGCAATGAAGGCAGAATGGAGCTCTTGAACTCTTCTATTCATTTTGCATTTTTACACTACTGGGAACAATAAGAGGGAAAGAAGAGGGAGAGACAGAAACCAATTCCTGGGCTGATATAAATCTCTCCTAGGTTTGGGGACATGTTCTGGTCCAAGCTGCTTCCTGTCTAACTTTTCCCCAACATGACCACTTTCTGTCCCTTCTGACACCAGAGCTCTAAAACCACTTGGGCCAGGGAACCAGATGTTTCTGCTGGAAGGATCTTCCAGTGCAACATGGGGTTCTGTTCTAGCACCAGAGAGGGAGATCCTAGATATCCTATGGGCCATAGGATGACCTTCAGGAGCCGTAAAATTGTACCCTTAAGCTGCAATCCTACACACACTCATCTGGATGCAAGCCAGGAATATCTTAGTAGAGATGCTTGTCAATCTGTGTTTAGATGACTCCATACTGAGTTGGTCCAGCAGCAGCAGCTGTCCAATATTCCAGACTGGATATGACAATCTGCATGCAAAGAAGATGCTCTATTGCTCAGCCATGGCCCTTCCCCAAATATGTTGTTGTTGTTTAGTCATGTCCGACTCTTCGTGACCTCATGGACCAGAGCACGCCAGGCACTCCTGTCTTCCACTGCCTCCCGCAGTTTGATCAAACTCATGTTAGTAGCTTCAAGAACATTGTCCAACCATCTCATCCTCTGTCGTCCCCTTCTCCTTGTGCCCTCAATCTTTCCCAACATCAGGGTCTTTCCCAGGGAGTCTTCTCTTCTCTTCTCTCTGAGGTGGCCAAAGTATTGAAGCCTCAGCTTCAGGATCTGTCCTTGCACCTCCTCAAATAGATCATGTTCCCTTGGTATCATGAACTTGACAACCAAATTCACCTTTTAAGGGCACGGGATTGTGAACATGGCGAAATAATCAATGGATGGGAGGTGGTTATAATACTCTCCATGGCCACGGAGCACAGGAGGTCCACCACCCCCAGTTTCTGAGACCTTCAGTCCAGAAGTTCCAACAGAACCACCATTTCCCTGTGTCGCTGGACACTGTAGCTGCCAAAATGATCAAAGCCCTTTGACTATCCCATTCAGACTAAGCCTTATTTAAGGCTCAGTCTGGGCTTATAAATTGCTGAATTGGTTTCACATGGGGTTCTTTCTCCTGAATGCCATGCCACACATAGCCTACTTGAGCCATTAACCAGAGCAGAAAACCCAGCTTTCAATTAACATTGTGCAAAATATATCTTAGCTCATATAAGTGACTTTTTAAAATGTCCACATTGTTGGTTAATGTGAATTTCTTGAAGCAGCAAAGTATCTACATCCACTCCCTTTAAATCACAGCAGACTATTTTAACTGGTCTGTTTACACCCACTATAACAACTGAGTGGATACTACGAGCTCACAGAAAACTTTATTGTATTTCTTATAGCGCATCAGCAGTTCTCTCATGTCACACATACTGGCTTTCACTAGGAATGGAGGCAAATTTAGTTTGGTCTGCATTTTAAGACAAACTGACCTAATTTGCCAATCCTTGCCTTATATAAGAATTACAACATCTGTCAATTGGAGGGCACATTTGTCTGAATATTTTGAGAGAGTTTCATTTCAAAATGGAGTTTGGTTCCAAATGTGTTTTTAGGAGGAAAATGCATTGGGAAACATGCAAAAATGTGCATTTTAGAAGGTATACACACACACACAAATATATATAGAATGGTACCTCGGGTTAAGTACTTAATTCATTCCAGAGGTCCGTTCTTAACCTGAAACTGTTCTTAACCTGAAGCACCACTTTAGCTAATGAGGCCTCCTGCTGCTGCCGCGTCGCCACCGCCCGAGATTTCTGTTCTTATCCTGAAGCAAAGTTCTTAACCTGAAGCACTACTTCTGGGTTACCGGAGTCTGTAACCTGAAGCGTATGTAACCTGAAGTGTATGTAACCCGAGGTACCACTGTATATATATTATGCATAAAACGCCTATACAATCAATACTATTTACATTTGAATTTTCATATGGATTTTATTTAATCTGGGAAAAAGAGACAGAGAGAGAACCTGGAACAGAACGGACTGAGTACATGGTAAACTGACAAGGGTCAGGAATAGGCATATCCACCCATCACTAGTTTTTACCTTGGCTATGCTGGAATTCCTCACAAATACCACTGAAGATGGGGCAAGAAGTGATATTGGTGATGTGCCTTTCATATGTTGGCTAGTATATCCCCACATTGCACAAAGCAAATGAAATACCATGAAAATCCCTGAGATGGGAAGTAATCGAATAGAAATATTATCTTGTGGAAATAAACCAAATAATAAAAAAATCAAAAAGCTTAAGGAAAAAATTAAAATAGAACAAAGCCTTAACAGGATGCCGGCTACAAACCTCATTTCACTGAACTATTTCTATTTCCTCAGAAGGAAATAGAAAAAAATCATAAACTTTAAATGACCAAAATTCAAAAAAAGGGTAGAAACCCCCAAAATTCTGGAGTTAAGGCTTTGTTCTATCTTAATTTCTCAGTTCCGTGACTGTCGTTTTTCTGTTAGTATATCCCCACATGGCTACATAGAATGAAACTATTTAAGGCTTTCTCAAATTCCATTTAATTCTGCTGGTTGTTTTTTTTTCTGCCAACGTATGTTTAAACAGTTTCAAATCTCATATAACAAATACAGCAATTAGAAGAAAACTTTAAATGTTTAATATTTAAACAAAATGTTTAATTTTTAAACAGAAAAAGTGGTTTGTAGCATTCAGCTTAGTAACAAAAAAAAATAATCCCAACCAACATTCAGAACAGTTTGTACAACAAAGAGGGAAAGAGGGAAAGAGCTATATCGGCTTGCATAAAAAGAACAAAATCTTCCAATTCAGTTATTTACCAAATGTTATGAGAGGTATTGTGGAGTGCTTAGGAAAAAGCCAAACAGTAAATCATGTAAAATTATGTTCTTTTGGAACCTCACATTTTGCATTTTAATTGTTTTTAAGCTGATCTCATCAGTCTTATGGCTTAAAATAAGCAATAGAGTCCTAGATAAGAGAGGGGGAAATATAAAATGGGAGATCAGGAAAGTGCAATAACGATAATGGATGGATGCGTTTCCTCCTGATGTGCTGCTTTTTATGAGTGCTAAATCGCGAACAAGCATGATGGAGGGTTTTTTAATAGGGCAGACCCACTGTGTCAAAAATGGCTGCTACCAGCAAGAGCTTGGAATAAAATATTGCTTTCAAACACTACTTAAGTTCTCCCTGAAATAAAGAGGCTCTCTCTTTTTTTTCACCATTCAACTGTACGTAGCTCCTACTAGCCTTGGCAGTATTACCTTTCCCTCTTTTCTCTTTACACTAATGTGTAAATAATGTTCGACAAAGATAAATCAAGGTTAATTTGTTTATGGATGACTTCAAGGTTGTTAAAGATGACCAGAATGCTGATTAATATATTTCATTCATCACACTGCATCTTTTCCTTGCAAAGCTCTTGGGCAACAAATATAAGATCTTCTCAGTTACCCATCCTTTCAAAATAAAGTAGGGTAGTAGTAGTAGTTGTTGTTAATATTATTATTAATATTATTATTAATAATAATTTATTTATACCCTGCCCATATGGCTGGGTTTCCCAGTTCCTTAGTTTATGTTCAGAACACTGACCGAAATTCCACACTGGCTGCTGAAAAGCAGACAAAATCAGTTGAATGATACCCACAAATAAAAGCCGTGGACGCTAGATTGCGCCAGAAAACACCTGTTTTGAAGCAAAACAAAACCCTGAGGAAGAAATGGCATGTCGGCCAAGCAAGTATGAGTTTCCAAATCCATATATGCCCAAAAAATAACAGGAAGAGATCTGCTTGACTTGTTTCTGATGTACAGATTCCCCCTTGAAAATGGCTCTTAGATCTGGGCCCCTGAAATATTTTTTTGTTTTTGCGGGGGCGAAGGACCTCAGCCACTAGAAGTTGGCTCCTATGCAGGACCGTGTGCAGAAAAGTGCAACCAAGGTGGTCAAGGGTCTGGAATGCCTTATGAGGAATGGTTGAGGGAGTTTGGCATGTTTAGCCTGGAGGACACTGAGAGGATATATGACAGAGACCTTCAAATATCTAAAGGGCTGCCACATGGAAGATGGAGAAAGCTTGTTTTCTCCTGCTCCAGAGGCTAGGATCCCAGTCAATGGATTCAAGTTACTAGAAAGGAGATTACGAAGAATCATCGGGAAGAACTTTCTGAGAGTGAAAAATGTTCAACAGTGGAACAGACTTCCACAAGACTTGGTGGACTCTCTTTCCTTGCAGGTTTTTAAGCAGAGGTTGGATGGCCATCTGTCAAGGGTGCTTTAGTCGAGGTTCTTGCATTGAAGGGGCTGGGCTAAATGACCTTCTAAATCCCTCCCAAGTCTACAACTTTATGGTTCCATGATTCTATGACTGTCTCTCATACTAGATACCTTCTCCTTCTCCTTGCAACTGTAAAAGCGGATCCATGGTATGGAAGAACCACAGATCCTACTGCTAGAACAACATGATAGCTAAAAGAGTAACATGTGATTAGTGACAAAAGCAACAGCCACAGATCTCCGGGCCCCCCCACCATTCTGCTTTGTCATGTCTTGCGCAACTTATTCCATGTAGTGATTTGACAATGCTGTGGTCTAAACCACTGAGCCTAGGACTTGCAGATCAGAAGGTTGGCGGTTCGAATCAATGGGGAGAGCTCCCGTTGTTTGGTCCCTGCTCCTGCCCACCTAGGAGTTTGAAAGCATGTCAAAGTGAAAAGAGTTTGGATTTGATATCCCGCTTTATCACTACCTGAAGGAGTCTCAAAGTGGCTAACATTCTCCTTTCCCTTCCTCCCCCACAACAAACACTCTGTGAGGTGAGTGGGGCTGAGAGACTTCAAGGAAGTGTGACTAGCCCAAGGTCACCCAACAGCTGCAGGTGGAGGAGCGGAGACGCAAACCCGGTTCACCAGATTACGAGTCTACCGCTCTTAATCACTGCACCACACTGGGTACCGCTCCAGTGGGAAGGTAAATGAGGTTTCCATGCGCTGCTCTGGTTCGCCAGAAGCAGCTTAGTCATGCTGGCCACATGACCCAGAAACTGTACGCTGGCTCCCTCGGCCAATAAAGCAAGATGAGCGCCACAACCCCAGAGTCGTCCGTGACTGGACCAAACAGTCAGGGGTCCCTTAACCTTTACCTACGTATTTCATTGCCTCACACTAGCATATGATGTGGAGGAGGTGCACAGAAACATCCAACGCCATCAGATGTCTTGTACTATGAAAGGAGAGCAGAGGAGAGGGAGGCATGGAGTAGCAGTTTTTCCTGGCAGCTAAATGGTTCAGATAATGTGTAGTTCCAGCCAATGTTGGCCCCATCAAAATGTCTATGCCTTAACTAGGGATGTGCCTCCTGCAATGTTCCACTAGCCTGATTTAAATTTAAATTATTTTAGTTTCCTTCTAAATTCTGTAGACGTTTTGCTGAAGCTTGAACTTACCTATCCACCTCTAATAACACTCTAGGTAACATTTGGTGGCAATGTCATCATGGACCATGTGATTTATAATGAACATTATGCATGGTTCCCCCCCCTTCATTTAAATTGCCAGTGTCCACTTCAGTGTGTTAACAAATAAAGAGCCATAAGCCTAATACTCTTCCAATGACTTCACACATGAAACATCAGCATTAATTTTTATTATTCATAAAGCTTGTGTTGATAATCTTCAGCTACATAAATAATTTTATACAGCAACCTTTCAGTTCATTTATGGTGGGCCAGGAAATATACCATTTGCTCCAGCATGAAGCCAGTCCACTTTGTTTCATAATTTACTATGGGTTTCGACTGTCAGCACTGTACACATTTCAGAAAATTCCTGAGTATAAATAAAACAATGTACTATAATATGCACATGGTATGTATTAATGCAGTCATTAGTAAGCACAGCCCGCTGATGTATTAATGCATATTAGATTATAGAGACCAAAACTAATACACATTAGGTTAGATTGTGCTCCAGCAGTAATTACTACAATACTGTGTTAACCATAAGAAACTGCCATCTGCCTTCAAGAAATATAAATAATACCATCTATTTGCTGTTTCAAAGCACTAAGAACACAGCCAATGTCTTTAAGATGAAACTCCAGCAGAGTACAACACATTTCATGGACACTGGTGATTTATATTACAACACTAGCCTTTTTGAGTGCTTGGAAACAGAAGTGTTAGTGACATGAAAAGTTGCTGCAGTCATATAATAATGAACTTTTTTTTTACCCAAATACTGTTCCGTGTGAGTCTACACCTTACAATTTCCATACTGTTTCTCATAGGATGTAACAGAAGCAGGTACCAGTTTTTAACACCACGCTAAAATGAAGATTTCTCAAAATCTTAGTAGTGACATTTCTCACAAAGGTGTGAGAAAAATATATTATTACCTTTGGTTATGGTAATCTAGCATTGGATTTCAAATCTACCTTTAAAGGATCTCAGGCTGATTTTCTTTTGCAGCCTTCCTCACCTATGATCCCCCAATTACATGGTTGCAGGGAAGTTTCAAAGATACTAAATATGCAAAGAGCTGCTGCCCTTCCTATGAAAAAAAGCATAACTGAACCACCTTTTTACAAGCTGATAGGTAGCCACAAACAAATGTGCTACTCTGGGCAAGTTTTGGAAGGAAACACTTTTAACAAGATTTGGAGCTGTTTGTTTGAGTTACAGTTTTAACTGTTTGCTGCTAGAAGCACTTCATTTTCTGATAAAGCACATCCACCAGAAAAATGCTATATGACTGGAACACTATTCCACTATTGATCCAGTGGGCTCCTTTTCTTTCTGCATTTATTTCTGGCTCCGGAAGACTCATATTTTTTAACTCCTGCTTTGCCTTGTTTTTCCCGACTGTCACTTTACAACATCAATCCTCTTCCCTCCTGACACCTTTTCTTTGTGTGTCGTGGCACTTGGTGCAGTCCCACCCACTGGGTTAATGGCAGCCCATCTACACCGGGATGCTCCTAATCAATTACAGTAAGCACACTAGTCCCAGCAATTACTTCCCACATTCCTGACTAAAATATACCCACAAGGACAAGAGATATGTGACCTGATTTATCACGTAAGCATTTTGAAATTTAATTTGATATGCGTGAAAATTGTTTTTGTCTCTCTCTCTTTCTTTCCCCCAGCAGGAAACATCTATGGTTGAAACAGCCTTGGGTGCTGAGATTGGGACATTTATAATGTAATTCTGGGGAAAGAAGATGAATGAAGACATTCTAAATATGCCTTTGGAACTCGAAAGAGGAAAATGCTACTTGAGAGGGCAATTTAACATGAAGAAACAGCAGAAAAGATTAAGAACTCTTTTGCTGTTTCTCCACTCTGAACTCCTCTCTCCTCGAGATACTTTTTAACTGTGCACTCATTATGATTAGCTTCCAGTCAGAATATAAGTACATATGTATAACCTCCTTTGAAGCACAATCCTCTGAGCCGAGACAGTGGCTTTGAATACTTACACTGTGCTAGAAGACACTGGGTCTCATTCAACTAATGCTGTCATAATTAGTTAGGGTCTCAGTGAGAGAGGAGTCCTCAAAAAAAGGAAGAGCAGATGTCCTGCAGGTGTGAGGTCCAGTCATGCATGTCAGCCTTCCGACTCTTTCTACAAAAGCAGTTTACTAATCTCATATTTCTGTCAGACAGATCCAAGTTAAATCATCAGCTGCAGCATTTCTAAAGGGAGATGCATCAGCCGCTCTAGTTTAATGCAAAAATCTTAGGTAAAGGTAAAGGGACCCCTGACCATTAGGTCCAGTCGTGGCCGACTCTGGGGTTGTGGCGCTCATCTCGCTTTATTGGCCGAGGGAGCTGGCGTACAGCTTCCGGGTCATGTGGCCAGCATGACTAAGCCGCTTTTGGAGAACCAGAACAGCGCACGGAAATGCCGTTTACCTTCCCGCCAGAACAGTACCTATTTATCTACTTGTACTTTGAGGTGCTTTTGAACTGCTAGGTTGGCAGGAGCAGGGACCAAGCAACGGGAGCTCACCCTGTCGCGGGGATTCGAACCGCCGACTTTCTGATCAGCAAGTCCTAGGCTCTGTGGTTTAACCCACAGCGCCACCCGTGTGTATTAAAGATTATTTTCATCACACAGATGTACAACCAGTGGCGGAGCTGGCGTGTGTCCTGGGGGCAGGGCACACTGCCTGCAGGGGCGTGGCACCTAGCGCAGGCGGGGGGAGCTGCCATCGTACCCTATCAGGATCTCGCTGCCAGGAGCAGTGCACTCCCCTGCACTCCTCTTCCTCCACCAGTGTGTACAACTATACAAGGATGGTGTTTAGGGGGTCTGTAAAAACCTGCGCTGTTTTCATCCCCAGTACAGTGGTACCTCAAGTTACAGATGCTTCAGGTTACAGACTCCGCTAACCCAGAAGAACTTTGCTTCAGGATGAGAACAGAAATCGTGCTCCGGCGGCACGGTGGCAGTGGGATGCCCCATTAGCTAAAGTGGTACCTCAGGTTAAGAACAGTTTCAGGTTAAAAATGGACCTCCAGAACAAATTAAGTTCTTAACCCGAGGTACCACTGTACTTCAAATGTGCATAGTTTTATTCTAACACACACACACACACACACACACACACACACACACACACACTACATAAATCCTGAATGTTCCCTGATTGTGGTCATGCTGAGCTGCATTTTGTGAATGGTGTGTGTGGGGGGGCTGTGGGTGATGTTTTGCTGGGTGGCATCTATTACTTCCTTACTTCCTTTGATGAGACATTCCTCAGTGGGCTGTTGGTGGGGTGGGGCAACACACACACACACACTTTTTCATTTGCTGCTTTGTGCAAATCCGGCATGTCAGAAACTTTTATGTCAACAATAAAAGGGCACATGCATAGCTAAACAAATGCCTGCATGCACTACCACAATAGCCCTCATGTTTCCAGAACTCAGGGCGGGTGAGGAGCTACTAATTGAGTGGAGGTGACAACATATAGTGTGAATCTTCGTATCAAGCATAGCCCACTGGTGTCAATGGGAAACACTAAGACAGACTTCAATTGAGGTACAGTGGTACCTCGGGTTAAGTACTTAATTCGTCCGGAGGTCCATTCTTAACCTGAAGCTGGTCTTAACCTGAAGCACCACTTTAGCTAATGGGGCCTCCTGCTGCTGCCGCAACGCTCCGGAGCATGATTTCTGTTCTCATCCTGAAGCAAAGTTCTTAACCTGAAGCACTATTTCTGGGTTAGCGGAGTCTGTAACCTGAAGTGTATGTAACCTGAAGCATATGTAACCTGAGGTACCACTGTACATGGAGTTTAAAGTGGTATAGGTTAGAGGGGAAAGATTTATTTACATTTTTAGTTCCCTTTGTGGTCAGTTATGCAGCAGGATAAGAAAAACTGTACAGACAAAGAGATGTGTGCTTCATTTCTTCTAATTCAGAATTGTTCTAAAAGTCTCATTTAGGAAAGCAGATACCAAGCATAACACCGTATGTGTGCAAACAGCATCATTTTACACTATGGCAGCCCTACACTACACCTGTTTTCCTTTTGGTTTGTTACAGGAGGGCGTCATTTCCCCAAATTCGTGCCACAGAAAGAGAAAAGTCACTTTGGCAAAAAGGAGTCAAAATATCCAGATGCAGAGGATTATCCTAAGGAGACTAGGTCAGGACACCATCTGTGAGCTGTCTTCACAGGGAGAATGAAGTGAGAGCTTTCTTCTTCTGCCGGATTCAGCCAAGCACATTATTGACAATTCTCTCTGCTGGCATCATCAGAGGAAGCATCTTCCATGCTGCAAAATGGTAATCAGAGCAATGCAGGAGAAAGATGTCTGAGTAATGACGACTCTGTACCCAACAACTGCAAAATTATGGTGATGGACCAAATGAGCAGGGTTGCTCAAATACAGATTTGCCCATCCATCTAAACCTGGTTCTTATGCTTTGAACTCCACATGGAACAGAAGCTTGAAGATAAAGTAGAACACAGGTGGGCTTGGTAAATCATTCCGCCATGGTAACGTTTATGTGCTTCTCTTGAGGTTCTGAAAACTGTGTCCAAAACCAACATTCTCTGCTGGAAGTAGGGATTTGCGACAAACAAAAAATAAAGCAGGTGCCGTGTTGAGCTGCCATAATGTAATGCGGATTTGTAGATTCCAACCATCTGGTTGATATGGCTCTTTTCTAGACTGCAACTTACATAGCTTGTGAGCCACAGTTTTCCACAAGGAAAGATTCTCATGCAATACTGATGCCTAACACCACCTGGAGGGTGAAATGTCAGATCTGTGGAAGCCTCAGTACAGTGCTAGACTTTTCCTTCACCTTCACACTCTTCAATAGGGCATGCGCTCAGCATAAGGATGAACAAATCGTTCTACTTCCGGTTTGTACTACTTTTGCATATGTCAATCCATGAGCACCTTCCATTCAATTTCCGCATTTCCCTGTGCATTTTAACCCACATGGAAATTATCATTAAACATATATTTAAATATGCATTTTAAGCACTATGGGTTAGATCCATCTTAACTTTTACTTACAAATAAATTAATTTTAGTGGGTTTAATCTGAGTGTGACTAACATTGCTTACAACCCTTATTATCTCAAAATATGTGTTTTTGATTTGATTTCCTAAATGATAAACATGCCAGTCTGATATACTAAAAAGAATGGAAATTAAAATCTGTTGAAGATGCCATAAGACTTTTTACATTTTGTTACAGGTATGGTTATATGCTTTTTGAGCTGAGAACTGCATCTGTACATTCAGAAAGTTAAAAAGCAGTGACTAGCTAATTTCCAATCTGCATATTAGTTTGGAAGATGAGGATCAATTCAGTTCATATAGGATTTCTCAGAAATAAAACTCCTCAGGCATCCAAATTTGGAGACCAATGTAAATTTCTGTCACAGCATTTAACCACGTTAAGGAGAAAGTTGATTCAAGGAAGTAGCAGAATTGGAACAACATATACGTATGACAATAGAAAATAAGTCTTAGTGAACGATCAACCATCAACCACAAGAATTATTCAGACCCCAGTCCAGCACTTTGGCAAATAGGCTGCTTAGGAAGTTCCCTGATTCAATTCAAAGTACTTAGCCAAATCCAGATTTGGAAAACAAAGTTTTATGCCTTCCACATGCATTGATATGTATAACTTTTCAAATGGCTATACTCCCCCCCCCCCTTTTGACAGAAGTGGGTGAAATTTGTAGGCATGGTAATTCCTGCCAAGTGGACAAAGCTTCCCCAATTATAAACAAAGAGGTCTAGGGGTTTTGTATAGGGCACTTTAAAGTCCCCACGCCCCCAATAGGAACCATATATAACTTATTGTTTTGAGGAGAACTGGATAACATTTGCAGACATGATAGTTAAAAAGGGATTCACTTTGTGTTCTTTATTGTTTTATGGACAATTTATATAAAAATAGAACACAAGATAGAGGATCCCCTTGATAAGAAACCTTGTTAATTACAGACAAATAGAGTCAGGGATTTACTTATTGATTTTATTAGCACCTTCAAAAATGTTTTGGAGGGTAGAAAACTAAAAGGGATTTGCTTCCCTCCCTGTGGTGTGGTGTGCAGTGAGTTTATTATTAAAATGGCATGCATCATAGAGGTGCCCTTAGAAAAATAACTCATTTCAGAAAGATGAGTGCAGGAGCTAGGGAATTTTGGTGAATGGAGGGGTGGGGAAGCTTTTGGGTTGTGTTCTGCTCCATTGGCACCCAAAATTGCAGAACCTAAGTGCAAAGTTGATTTGTCAAAAGTGGATGTGTGGGTATGTGACACAGAGGAAGAAGGACTTGAATGTCCTACATTTACAATAACAGACTGGTCGCAGAAAAGGGGGCAAAAAGCTATGGTAAAATAAGTCCTTCTGATTGGAAGCAAGACCTGTCTGTTACAAAGAGTCCCACCCAACAGCGTTTTGCTAATATGTTGATCTTCGGGAGAAATAATTCAATTTTTGCAGACACACTGTTGGCACTTTAATGCCTGAATCTCTGAAACACCCCAAATCACTTCAGATGCCCCTCTTTGGTTCACGGTGCCTCAGAGAGATTCCGATTTGGCTCCCACAAATCCCAAATCTGTCTAAAGTGTCCTGGTTCCATTATGGATCCAATGCAATTTACAATGCACTTTACTGACTAAGAAAAGACGGTAGGAAGATGTAAAGCAGGAATGTGCCAGAGGTGTCAAGGAAGTTTCTTAATATAATTGTCTCAAAGGCAAAGGCCAAAGTTACAAATTATACATCATTTCTTCATTCTTTCCCCCTAAGATGATGATGATAATAATAATAATAATAATAATAATAATAATAATAATAATAATAATAATTTTTATTTATATCCCGCCCTCCCCAGCCGAAGCCGGGCTCAGGGCGGTAAACAACAATAAAATAGTACAAAAGTACAGCACAAACAACACTCTAAAATCATTCATTATAAAATTGATTCAAATCAAGCCACTGGCAACCATTGTGCCAGAGCTCCACGAAGATTGCCGAGGGAGGGAGTCAGGCTGTATATAGGTATATATAAAGCAGATATAGGTGGTCCTGCCTGAATTTAGGACTGTTGTCTTCTCAACATTGTCTTTCTCCAACTTCTTGAGAGACAGACTATACAGGAAGCTCTATCATTTATCACTTAAGGCGAAAAGTAGCTGAGGGAGAAGAATTGTAAGTGGAGAAATTGCTGGGAAGGAGAAGGTTAAGCAGTCCTTCTCTTTCTCCCTCCAATGGTTCCCCACTCAATTTGAAGCCACCAGCATCTGCTTCACCTGATAAAAGAGAGTCCTCAAGGAAAAGAATTACCGCATATGTACTTCCACCCAAAGAACAATTACCTTTCCTGCAATCTCTTGAAATTGATAACATCCAGTCCAAATACAAGCAAAACTAATCTCTAAAGTTCAAAAGCCTCAAGACATGTCTACTCTACAAACTTATATCAGTTTTCAACTAATGTAATTGCCATGACTTCCCCCAAAGCTTGGGTCTGGGACTTCTCTGTTTGAGATCCTTAGGATTCCTCTGAGAAATGCAGTTCCCAGAGATTCCAGGTTAAAGGGATTTACACTTCATCAAGTTTAAAGATGCTTTCAGATGTGGACAACTTGGCAGTGCCCAATCATTGCTGTCTACTTTAAGGGGAAGCAAAGTAGCAATTCTGCTTCGAGAAATCTAAAACTGGAGCCGAGTGGACAGCCATTCTTTTCGCAGGCCCAAATGTTGGAGGAGAAACAATTTCACGACTGCTAAAAGATTCCATACTTCTCCCCTCACCGTCCTCCCAATCATGACTGCTTTCCACCTCTGCAAAATGGCTGTGGATATACAGGCAGTGTGGTTTAGAAGGGGGGAAATTAAAGTGATATAATTGATTCCTAGAGAAGAAACACACACCACAGAGAAGAAAATAGCTAGAACCACCGATACATGCCATAACCAGCCAATGCAACAGTATGACAGGCCATCTACATTTAGGGAAACTGTGCAGCTCTTTCACTGAATTTTTAAAAGGTGGGTTTTCTGAGTTCTGAAAAAAGCAGAAGCGGAACAGCAGAAACATGAGAGAGAGATGTTCATCATGATGCACAGATGCTCTTTAAGAAGTGAGTGAGCTAAAGGCCCGTTGTGGAAGCAGACCATGCTTGTGGTGATGAGGAACACAAGGTCTTCCATAAGTTGTTCAGCTGTAACTCCCATCATCCCTGACCATGTTGGCTGTGAGTGATGGGAGTTGTAGTCCAATAATACCTGGTTCTCTATCTCTGGTGCAGACATTCCCCAGCACATGAATATTGGCAATTCCATAGGAAGCAGAAAATGGCCCTATTATGTACAATGACCTCACAATGGAGGCAAGTAAATATTATTGCTATTCATCTCAATTGAGTAGACACATTTGAAAGGGGAAATAAACTGATGCACTTTTTACCTAGAGATGTGACCTTTAAAGCACAAGCTGGGTGTATTTGCACAGTGCTGCAGATTTTGTTTTTGCTATATATTTATATAGCATGTATGCCATCTTGGGGAACGACGTTTAGTTGAAGAGATAAGTGGGATACAACACAATAACCACCACATTTGCATAATTCATTAAGTGTAAGTTAACATTTATCAGTCTAAAACTATAAGAAGAGCAAAATAACCACCCGCTGCAGATTGGTAACAAAAGTAAATGAGGTAAAAATATTGAACCTAGCAGACCTCACATGAAAGGGACAAGTGCCACAACTAAACAAGCCCAACACATTGCAATGACAAAACTTGCTTCTTGGATCAAGACCTTACACAGTGCTCAATGGAAGGTTCAGAGGGGAGAAGGTATTTACTGCAGGATCCCTATCCTGGGCACTTAATCCTTTCCTCTCCCCTAGTGGCGCTGTGGGTTAAAGCCTCAGCGCCTAGGACTTGCCGATCGAAAGGTCGGCGGTTCGAATCCCTGCGGCGGGGTGCGCTCCCGCTGCTCGGTCCCAGCGCCTGCCAACCTAGCAGTTCGAAAGCACCTCCGGGTGCAAGTAGATAAATAGGGACCGCTTACCAGCGGGAAGGTAAACGGCGTTTCCGTGTGCAGCTCTGGCTCGCCAGAGCAGCGATGTCACGCTGGCCACGTGACCCGGAAGTGTCTCCAGACAGCGCTGGCCCCTGGCCTCTTAAGTGAGATGGGCACACAACCCCAGAGTCTGTCAAGACTGGCCCGTACGGGCAGGGGTACCTTTACCTTTACCTTTACAGTCTCAACACCTCCTGGCAAATAGAAGAGGAAGAAATGGAGGCAGTGAGAGATTTTACTTTCTTGGGCTCCATGATCACTGCAGATAGTGACAGCAGTCACAGAATTCAAAGACCCCTGCTTCTTGGGAGAAAAGTAATGACAAACCTAGACAGCATCTTAAAAAGCAGAAACATCACCTTGCCAACAAAGGTCCGTATAGTTAAAGCTATGGTTTCCCCAGTAGTGATGTATGGAAGTGAGAGCTGGACCATAAAGAAATCTGATTGCCGAAGAACTGATGCTTTTGAATTATGGTGCTGGAGGAGACCCTTGAGAGTCCCATGGACTGCAAGAAGATCAAACCTCTCCATTCTGAAGGAAATCAGCCCTGAGTGCTCACTGGAAGGACAGATCCTGAAACAGAGGCTCCAATACTTTGGCCACCTCATGAGAAGAGAAGACTCCCTGGAAAAGACCCTGATGTTGGGAAAGATGGATGGCACAAGGAGAAGGGGACAACAGAGGACGAGATGATTGGACAGTGTTCTCGAAGCTACCAGCATGAGTTCCACTGCGGGAGGCAGTGGAAGACAGGAGTGCCTGGCGTGCTCTGGTCCATGGGGTCACGAAGAGCCGGACACGACTAAACGACTAAACAACAACAACAGTCTCAGCAACAACAGAAACAACAGCACCTTTCTCAGGTTGTAATTTGCCTTGGGAGAGAGGCACAAATAGCAGCTACCCTCTCAAGGAAATCTCAGCTTTAAAATTTGGGGTGTGTCCCCCATGGGCCAGGAGGACCATGGGCAGGGAGGAAAATAACCTTCAGTGTATGACATGGTCCTGATCCTGATCAGGCCACCTTGTAGTTGCTATTTTAAATAGGAAAGAATACACATGCAGAAACAAAATATGGCATCACACACAACCAACATTGAAAGCATATTATTTCTCGCAAAGAATCCTGGATTACCGTAGTTTCTTAGGGGGGGTCTGAGAATTGCAGCTGTGTGAGCTCCCAAGATTTTTTTGGGGAAATAATGTGTTTCCAATGAGTGGTGTGTACACAGGAATCAACTCTAACCATTATTCTTCCCTTCTGTTCTATCCCTACATAAAACACAGCGTTTCAAGAGACAGCAAATTATATTTCCCAAATTACTTGTTTATCCTCATGTCCCCATATAAAGATGGTGGGAAAACTTCCAGAAATAGCAATAACAGGACTTTTCAATTTGCAACAGAGCAGCTAGTGGGAATTTTTGGAGGCATATATACCCAAGTATCTCAGGAACAAAAAAGGCAGAGGAGGGATGAGAAGGGGAGATTTAAAAGCGTATAAATTCTTGGGAAAAGAAGGTCCTCCTTATCTGCAATAGACACCTTCACAAGCAAGTCTTACAGACCTCTTTATTCCATGATCTATCAGGAAAAAATGCCAGCACATTATGTCTTAACTCCCTGAAAACAGATGCTGGAATGCCTTTCAGTTTAGACTGTTGTGCCACAAAGCAGCAGTGGACATTCCATACTTCTAGACTTAAATGCATTTCAGAATTATATGCAGAATTATAGCACTGGGTGGCTTTTCCTTGAATACAGGAAGCATGAAAAAGATTTTATACCTTGTTTCTGTCTTCTAAATTACACATACATTATTATTTTTTTGGTCAAGAATGAACCCATGCTTTCTTTTCAACAACATATATTTTGGAAGAACAATGGGGAGGGGGAAAGGATTTTAAATAGCGCAAATCTGAAACAGAGTCAAATTTCAGATGGTGGGTACGAAGTCATTTTTATCTCAAGGTTTGTTTAAAAGGGGTGGGAAAGCTGCAGATTAGGCAGAACTGAGAATGTATCTTGCCCTCTGTATAACATGAACTACAAAGATGCAGTTTAAGGCAGGTTCTGTTAACATGTAATTATAACAACTTTTTTATTTTAAAAATGACACACACAAACACACATGTAATACCAGTGATATTCGAAACAAGGATACAATTGTAAGTAACTACATAAAACCACAGTGTTGGAAAGTTCAATTTAATTTATGACGTTCTTTCACAGATACTTACTTTCTTTGCAAAGCTGATGCTAACATTGTCTACAACAGATGCTGGCATAAATTTGTACAGAAATTAGATTCAATAGGGCATCATCCTGACCTCTAGAATTCTAGGTCCCTAGGTAACTAACTCATTGTGTTAATTCATAGACCACTGTCAGTCCACAAAATGGGATCTAACTATGTGGGAATCAAGAATCTGAGATGGTAGTAACAGACTATTTCTTCCACTTCTTACTGGTTAGAAACCAGTACAGCAGTATTTTATTCACATACAGCAATAAACAGAGTTCTGGATTGACACCATTCGGATTCCTCTACATCTGCAAACTTTGAATGGCAACCTGATGAACCAGATACATGGTCTCTGGTAGAATCCCAAGAGGAGAAGGCATGTCAGTTATCACAGACTTGCACAATACCAATATCATCACAGCAAGATGCTTTATATCATAGATGACCAATCAATAGCATGATTGTCATGAGTGGCACCGGAGGTTCAGGCAAGGGCAAGAGGGCCTGCTGACTTTGTACAAGTCAGATCCACACCACATATTTGAAGCATATCAAAAGCACATTTAAAGCAAATACCGTAGTTTTCCGTGTATAAGACAACCTTTTTTTATTCTAAAAGTATGTTAAAAATAGGGGGTCGTCTTATACATGGATAGTGCATGGTGGTGACGTGTGATTTTTGGTTTTAAACCACAGAGCCTAGGGCTTGCCGATCAGAGGGTTGGCGGTTCAAATCCCCACGACGGGGTGAGCTCCCGTTGCTCGGTCCCAGCTCCTGCCAACCCAGCAGTTCGAAAGCACGTCAAGTGCAAGTAGATAAATAGGTACCGCTCTGGCGGGAAGGAAAACAGCGTTTCTGTGCGCTGCTCTGGTTCACCAGAAGCTGCTTAGTCATGCTGGCCACATGACCTGGAAGCTGTATGCCAGCTCCCTCGGCCAATAAAGCAAGATGAGTGCCACAACCCCAGAGTCGGCCATGACTAATGGTCAGGGGTTCCTTTACCTTTAGCTATTGGATGTGTTTTTCATGTGGTGGCTGCGTCAAGGGCTGGTGCTGATTGGCTGTCGCTGTGGCAATCGTCCTTGCGATTGTTGGCTTCTGTGACACGCGTGAGTGGCAGCATTGGTCAGGCGGGTGAGTGGTTTTCAGCAATCTCCCCTTTAAAAAGCTCAATAACTGTGGGTAATTGCCCCCCCATATTCTTAATTTTGAGTCCCCCCAAAATGGGGGGCATCTTATACACAGCAAAATACAGTAACTTCCCTCAAAGAATCCTGGGAACTGCGACTTCCTCTTCACAGATCCACAAATGTCCATCACCCTTAACAAACTACAGTTCCCATGATTCTTTGGGAGGAGTAACGTGCTTTAAATATGCACTGGATATCCTTAAATGTGCATTTCACAATTAGGTTGATAATGGCTGCACAACAGCTTGCACAAGGGGACTTATTTTTCTCCCCTCTCCAGGACCTGCCAAAACTGCTCCAGAGAGTCCCCAAATCTCCAGAACATATTCTTTCTGGAGGGGCAAAGTCTACAAGCAGGGAAGAGAGAAGGAGAAACACCATTGCATGAATCTCCACATACACTATGCTAAAATCCCACCCATACTCTCTAAACTTCAACAGACACCAAGTTGTAAACATTATCCAATGGGATTATGATATATAAAGTATATAATGCATGTAAATAAATGATTATGGAGGCTTTTTTATTCTTAATATGTCAGTAAAATGATATTAACAGTGGAATTACTTTTATTATTTATTGTTTTATTCTATTTATTAAATTTGTATACCACCCTTCATCTGAAGAGCCCAGCGCAATTCACAACAAAAAATGTAAACTGAGAATACAAAATACATAATAAAACTAAAACAAACCAATAACCTCCCCTTCCCACAAACACATTTAAAAAGCTGTATTTTGAATTGAATAACCATAGACCAACCTGATGGGAAATGCATTCCAAAGCCTAACTTAATTACAGTTTTCTAGCTGTACAAGAACAGGGTTAAATCTGAAAAGCAAATAAAGAGCAAGACCATGATAATAGGAAGCTGGGGTATATAATCTTAGCAAATGGAGAGATGTTGAAAAAGCAAGCTTTGCTTTGAATCCGAAACTAACATCCATCTGAGAGCAGTACCAAAATATACCCTATACTGAAAATATCCAGATGTAATTTCATTGGTTTAAGGTTTCTATGCATTATTGCTCATAAAACATTGATGCTTTATTGAACCACTAGGTGGGATTCGAAGCATCTCCTGTTAAAAAACCGAAGATGGAGGAAAGGCGTTGTGGTAGCTCTCCTCTCTCTAAAGGGCCTGCTATCAGAAGCAAATTATGTTGTCACTGCATGCATTGCCTACAGTGACATCATTTTAAAAAGTAACAGCTGCCAGTTATGCTTCCTGGAATAAGAAAAATGAAGGCTTTAATTTATCCCATATTAAGTAATTTAACTGCTTAAAAAGCAGAGACATCACCTTGCCAACAAAGGTCTGTATAGTTAAAGCTATGGTTTTCCCACTAGTGATGTATGGAAGTGAGAGCTGGACCATAAAGAAAGCTGATCGCTGAAGAATTGATGCTTTTGAATTATGGTGCTGGAGGAGACTCTTGAGAGTCCCATGGACTGCAAGAAGATCAAACCTATCCATTCTGAAGGAAATCAGACCTGAGTGCTCACTGGAAGGACAGATCCTGAAGCTGAGGCTCCAATACTTTGGCCACTTCATGAGAAGAGAAGACTCCCTGGAAAAGACCCTGATGTTGGGAAAGATGGAGGGCACAAGGAGAAGGGGACAACAGAGGATGAGATGGTTGGACAGTGGTCTCGAAGCTACCAACATGAGTTTGACGAAACTGCAGAAGGCAGTGGAAGACAGAAGTGCCTTGCGTGCTCTGGTCCATGGGGTCACGAAGAGTCTGACATGACTAAACGACTAAACAACAACAAGAAATTTAACAATCCACCAGCATAATCCCAAAGGTCCCTTCCAACTCTACAATGCTATGATTCTCTCTTTTTAATGGTTTGTATCTCATTGCCCACCATACTATGAGTAGAGCCACGGAAAGAAATGCATTTCAGTGAGTCAGGTCTACTGATTTCAATGGGGTCTGCTTAGTTTGGATACAGGATCTAGGCATTTGTCCCCCAAGGACTAATAAAACTACATGCATGTCTAAGAAAACAGCTCAGAGCTGCTTTTCAAGCTCCAGTTTTAGTAAACCAGATTTAAAGAGATGATAAGAGAAAACAACGTGTGTAATTCATGAACTGCTTCTCTATATAGCAGAATATCAAATGCCACCTCTTCAGCAACTTATGACTTACAGTATTCCCTTCCCTGTTCTGTGGAAGTTATCACTGTATTAGATGTTACTGAACATATTTGATATGAAAGCATTGTCTGTTTGCTACCAGTATCTAACGAGTATCTCCCCTAGAGTTGCCAGCAAGGTGCTGATTAATTAACTGAGGTAGTGGAGCTGAATCGTACAACAGCTGTTTGGAGAATTGTCATTAACTTGGTCTCCTTTCCTGTCTATTAACTTACTTGTAGAAATAGCTCCAAATTGCAACTTTGGGAAGATTCCGCTGCAAACCTACCTTGGCTTGCTCATACTCCATACCGAAATAGCTGGTGAAGGACAAGTTTGTTTGTTTTTTAATAAATAAATGGAGAAACAGAAATGGAAAATAATATAGGAGGTGTAGAGGAAAGAAGGAAGAAAATAAAACTTCCTAGAAGTCACAGCTCCTCTGTCACTTGTCAATGGCAGCTGACAATAGATACTCCTCCAGGCAGAACGTCAAAATGGAAATCGCAAATATCCTGAGCTGATTGAAAAGTTCAGCAAGCTGACAAGTCTTTCACTGAGAGCTCTTCTTACATATGAAGGAAAATACAGTCTCTCTCTCACACACACTCACATGAACGCACATACACACAGCGCCACTGGAGAGCGTCTGCATAGAAGCATTGAGTATAAACAGATGCAGTATGCTCCCATAGTCTAATGACAGTTGGCGGAGCATCTCAACCTATGGACCTCGGCTGCCCAACTGAATAAAGGCGATTATTCAGAAGAGTATAATCTGTATTAAATGCCAGACTGAAGGGAGGAAAATGTTCACGGGGTGCAAGATGATCATTATAGCTCCAATTTGGCTGGGTTTTGCTTTTTAAGTGTTTTTTTTAAAAAAGAAGAAAGTGAAACATATTGCGTGCTATGCGACGAAACAAAACCACCACACTTTTTATTCCGTGATAATATCAATGGTAACTTATTTCAGGCAAGGTTTAGTGCATTCATACCAGCGGGGTCACCTGATAACCTGAGCACTCTCTCCTTATTCTATCTGACATGCTCCACCCTGACAAGTACCAGAGATCGAAAAATGTTAACACCAGCTGCCTCCGTAACTGCTACTGTGTGCAATTTAATCTAATATTATGCCTCTTTGCAACGGACTTCCTTTATCAGGCTGGAGAATTAGGAAAACCGAAAATTACATATGCGATTAAACACCAGCTAATCACTCCACACACCGAATGAGCAACGGCGACAACAAAGTATCTGAAAATAACATCAGGTATCGTGCGAAATAAATGGATGCAGAACTGGCATTGCTTTGATATAGACGGAGCATCTGCCTTGTGATAAAATTAAGTCTTGTGACAGAAATAAATCACTTTAGGAAAAGAATGCAAACCATTATCCAATAGGGTTTTCTCTTTTCTTCTTATATGACAGGACCTATTGGATTTCCTGATGCTAGACAGCTAAGTGTAAGCATGATATGATGATAAATCGGGAGGACTGCATAATTTGAAATTTAGCAGCTACTTTTGGGGGAGATGTTGAGATAAAAGGGAAAAAATACTTTGATTTCTCTGAGTAAGTATTAAATTGGGAATCTCCTTTACTTATAATCTGATACTCTACTACCGTGTCATATCATCAAACAATGCCAACAAGCAGCAGTGGGTAAAATAGATTTTGGACTAAGATGAATAAGGGAGGTACTTATCTCTCCTCCCCCCCCCCCCCCGCCATTCCCCAATATTCATAGTTTTATCTAAAGAGCATAGAATAAAGGTTACTGTTGACATAAAACATTCAAGTCCTATTTAATATTTTAGCTTGGCTACCTTTTAAAAAATGAAAAAAGGAGATAAAAATATGTTTTTGTTGCTGCTTTTATAGCGAATGAAAAAATCCATATGATCCGTAAAGAAAAAACCCCAAATAAATAATAGAACTTCAGTATGTACAGTGTTTGATAAATGTGACTCAGAAAACATGATTTCACGTTTTAATGGCTTTCCATTGTTAGAAGTATGCTATTAATTAGTGGATAAATGGATTCATCTATCCAAGATGTTCTTGTTATGGCTTGCTTTTTAACCCTTTTTAAATCGCAATTTTCCCCAGCCAAAAACTATGGTGCAATTGAATGGAGACAGCAGATCTAAAACGATCTACTTGTATATATTTTCTTAAAAATAAAAGCCATAATGCAAACAGGAATGGGAGCTGAACGGCAAGCTTAATTAACTGAACTTTGTTGTTGTCATTGCTCACCACGCATCAGTCCAGCCACAAAAGTTGTTTATTATTAGTATTAATTTCATTCTTCGTATGTTGTGCCTACTTCATTGTAAATCTATGGGTTGGGGTGAATTCTATTAGTGACTGGCATTTGATCCCCTCTGCCTGAAGATTAGAAGCTATGGCTACTGTTGTGAGTTGAGGATCCAAACCCACATGGTGGTAAATAAGAGAGACACAAGTATTTTAGATTAAAGGGCTGAAAAGGCCAAAACTTGTATTGGTTACAGCATGTGAGTAGTATTGGCTTAGGCATTGGATCAAACAACCTATATATGACCCACCTGTGCAATGGGGGGGGGGGTCATTTGAAGGTTAACACCCAGTGGGAGGAGCTTGCTGATGCAAATACAACTGAAATCTCCCCCTGATGTCACCGGGGGTCGTGCCATGGCCCTAGCCACCAGAACGTCATCGGACAGGATCCATGACTGCCGGATTCCTTTAACGGAATACCTGACATGGGGCAGGGTAGGAGATGGCCAAACCCCGCCCACCAACACACAACACACAGTCCAATGCCTAACCGCCAAAACTGGAAAAGTTGTAACGATTTGCCAAGAGGTAGGCGTAAAAACCGGGACGCGGGTGGCGCTGTGGGTTAAACAACAGAGCCAAGGACTTGCTGATCAGAAGGTTGGCGGTTCGAATACCTGTGACGGGGTGAGCTCCCGTTGCTTGGTCACATTAGCTAAAGTGGTACCTCAGGTTAAGAACAGTTTCAGGTTAAGAACGGACCTCCAGAACGAATTAAGTTCTTAACCTGAGGTACCACTGTATACCTGATTAATGCATGCCAGCTCAGTAGTAGTCTGCGGTTAGTCTGTCTGTCTATCTGTTAACCAGTGTTACTTGTCCAGTGTTGAGTCTTGAATTGCTGAGCTTATTTAGAGCAACAGAGATCCTTTGTAGTTGTATCTATCTGTATGTATCTGTATCTGCAAAAGCCTACAGATTGCATATATAGTATCTCTATCCAGAGCCGTTTACTGAGCCTTATCTTCTGCAACAGTAAACTATATGAACCTTTCCCTGCTTCCATGTGGTGACTAGTACTGGGAGCAACTTACACTACATGGGTATCTTGTTGGCGGCATTGGCAGCCTTGGCAAGGGGAGAATACAACCACAAATGTATCCTCCCTCTGCTAAAGCAGTTCTGATCATAATACTTCTTCTGCAACAGTTAGAACTGCTTCCACAATTACAGAGTGCTTTCTACAGGAAGGAGGAAGAATCCTCCTAGTTCCACAGCTGCTCAGCAGTTTCCTCCTGCTACTGCCATAGGCAGTCTTCTCCACTGTGGACCTGGACTGGGCAGTGGTCCAGGTCCTGGACCTCAGTGCCCCCAACTGCTCCCCTCCCTGCTCTTCAAATGAGTGTGTTTTTCATCCCCATAATGGCACTGGGCTGGGCAGCACATAGGTCGATCCCAATGCTGCCATGGGAATGAAAATACCCACCACCATCTTCTTAAAAGAACAGATCTGCTGAAGAACTGGAGAGGAGAGTGACTAATCTGTCTGCATGTGTGTATGGGCCATGCATGTGTGTGATTTGTGTGTACAGTGCATGAATGTGTATGAGTGGCTCCACCCACTGCCAATTTTGCCCCCACCTACTGTTGGTGGCACTGTGGTCTAAACCACTGAGCCTCTTGAACTTGCCAATCAGAAGGTCGGCAGTTCTAATCCCCACGATGGGGTGAGCTCCAGTTCCTTGGTCCCAGCACCCGGCAACCTAGCAGTTTGAAAGCACGCGAAAAAAAAGTGCAAGTAGATAAATAGGTACCACTCCGGTGGGAAGATAAACGGCATTTCCATGCACTGCTCTGGCTTTGCCAGAAACGGCTTAGTCATGCTGGCCACATGACCCGGAAAAACTGTCTGAGGACAAACGCCGGCTCCCTCGGCCTGTGAAGCAAGATGAGCGCCGTAACCCCAGAGTCGTCTGCAACTGGACTTAACTTAACTGTCAGGGGTCCTTTACCTTTACCTTTACTGCTGGTATCTGGGTCTTGGCAGGGGCAGGGATAGCAATAAGCTAACCTGTCTCTTAGGCTCAGAAAGTTTCCACACCCTTGCTATAAAACAGGGCAAAAGCCTGAGAAACAGACCTCGGGTTACCTTTGTACACTTGGGTGGGGTTTATATTCAGAGGAATAAAATTCAGAGAGTTCAATTCAGCTTTGAAGCCTCAGATGTTGGATTCTGTCTACCCCTTCTCCCTAAGCAAAGTTTGTGAGAATGTAGCAAAAGGAGGTGGATGGAAACCCCAGCAGAGGAGAGGGCAGGTGGCAAGCCATCACAAGGCAAAAGGTAAAGGGACCCCTGACCATTAGGTCCAGTCATGGCCGACTCTGGGGTTGCGGCGCTCATCTTGCTTTATTGGCCAAGGGAGCCAGCCTACAGCTTCCGGGTCATGTGGCCAGCATGACTAAGCCGCTTCTGGCGAACCAGAGCAGCACACGGAAACGCTGTTTACCTTCCCACCAGAGTGGTACCTATTTATCTACTTGCACTTTGACGTGCTTTTGAACTGCTAGGTAGGCAGGAGCAGGGACCGAGCAATTGGCAAGTCCTAGGCTCTGTGGTTTAACCCACAGCACCACCCGCGTCCCACAAGGCAAAGCCAACGCCAAAAAGAAGAAACCAATTTTTCCATGACACAGTGAAAGTGTTAGCAGGGAACTATTAAAATTAAACAGAGCAGCATCTTTTAAAACTCATTCCATAAATCTCAAAATTCCACTCTAACAAAGCATTATCCCCTAGGAAGTCCCTTTCAGTGAATTTCCTTTCTACGGCTTGCAATGTGATAAGCTGTGCAAAGGGCGAAGGGGGTGGTGGAAAAGGAAGGGCACAAAAGCACTGAATGTTGATCACTTGTAATTATGGTAATCTCCTTCAAAACCTTTAACTGCTGTAAAATCTGGCTGTCTTCAGATGGAGCTAACTCCATGTGACAACACCATAAAAGCTGTTAGAGAAATGTAAACCACTACAGCTGGATATCAGCCCTTAATTAGAGTGTAGTGCACAAACATAGGCATCTTCATGTAACAGGGAAAAAGATATAATAAATCTATTAGTCTAAGAAGGGAGATATAATCTGTGAAGCTGGACTCTTTAATACAAAGAGAAGCTATCTTGAAGTCACAAGGCAGAAGCATGAATGCCTCCTAGGAGAAGGGAGATAGCCTTAAAAGTATTGATTTCAACAGCAAAAAAGTGGAAGGTGGTTATAAGAGAAAAATAAACCAATACAATTAATGTCCTGCAAAGATTAATATAGAATCCGGTGGGAAGAGGTAAGTTACTAAAATTAAGGGTGCCAACTCTCAAGGTACCTTGGTTGAGGGGCACCTTAAACTCACGTTAAAACACCAGAATTCCGTGCAGGAGTTGTATAATCTGTTTACATTCGCTTAATTTAATTTAATCATAAATAAGATGTTAAGTAAAACAGAAAGTGTCAGTTCGTTCTCAGTCTATGAAAGCTGTTTTCATTTCGGAAAAAGTCAATTGCTCACCAATCTGTGCCTAAACAAGGGAAATGAAACACTGCCTGCATGTTTTTCTTGATGCTGTTGTATGTATAATGGGTTTTAGGCAAATTTAGAGGAGGACTCAATCCCATATGGCTTATCTGGAAGAGAGGATCGTACCTAATAAGACATAACTTCCCCATGTGAAGTAGGAGAACTGATGTGGTTCAACAGTGTGTTGGACTTGAACTGAGGAAACTTAGGGTGTGTACACATTAATGCCTGTGGGTACCCCCCACCCAACCATACATTTCACAGATCTTTACCCCACCCCAGTTGTTCACATCAGCATAGCTTCAATAGTGTCAGATTAGTTTCTGCTTGTGAACACACCAGGGGGCCAATGACCTGTCAAGTTGTCAACACTTTGCCTAGAGACAAATTAAGAATAGCTTAAGGACTCCAATGGTTATGAAACTAGCTTACAGGAAGAAGAGGAAGAGTTTGGATTTGATATCCCGTTTTATCACTACCCTAGGGAGTCTCAAAGCGGCTAACATTCTCCTTTCCCTTCCTCCCCCACAACAAACACTCTGTGAGGTGAGTGGGGCTGAGAGACTTCAGAGAAGTGTGACTGGCCCAAGGTCACCCAGCAGCTGCATGTGGAAGAGCAGGGAAGCGAACCCGGTTCACCAGATTACGAGTCTATCGCTCTTAACCACTACACCACACTGGCTCTCAAACAGTAGTATCTTATCACAAAGTATGATATATGTATGCTTTTTGGATAATGTCATGTGAACATGGATTAAAAACCCAGTGAGGGCACAGCAAATGGAAGTGGTGACACAGCCATAGGTTCAAATCCAGACTCTGGCATGGACTTCACCCTTTGGCTAATCTTACAAGGCTATGAGTAGCACCATGGATGTTCCATTGAACTCTATGGAAGACTTCAAAGGCCTTGTCCCATGTTCTGTCACGTGATCCAGGAACCTTTGGTGATATCCTGCTCCAAGTGCACCACTGTCTGAGAGTAAACATGTTACTATGAGTTGCAGGGCTTTCTACTTAGGGCAACCTTCACCATCTTGAAGACAGCTTGCTAAAGACAGCTTGTCAACCTGGCTCACTTGCAATTATTTATAGGCTGATGAAGACCTTTTCATTCACCTTGGGTAACAAAAAGATTAGCGAGGAAGCAGCTTATGGAATAATGTATTATTTGTTGAAAGCTTCAAATCAGTTTTAGCTGGTTTTATTATGTTCTATCTGCGATGAATAAATATGCAGAAATGAAGCATTTCCAGATTAAAATGAGAAATGCACATTTAAAAATATAGATGACTTGACGATTCATCCTGGTAAGTTTTGTCTTCTTTTTGTATATTTATAAATATCCACATAAAAGGGAAACTTAAATTTTTTAAAAAACCTGTTAGGCTCTAGTAACCCAAGGAAGGCATTTTTCATGCTAATGTTCTGGGGAAAAAAACACTCTATACAGTGTTACCTCAGGTTACATATGCTTCAGGTTACATACGCTTCTGGTTACAGACTCCACTAACCCAGAAATAGTGCTTCAGGTTAAGAACTTTGCTTCAGGATGAGAACAGAAATTGTGCTCCGGTGGTGCGGCAGCAGCAGGAGGCCCCATTAGCTAAAGTGGTGCTTCAGGTTAAGAACAGTTTCAGGTTAAGTACGCACCTCCGGAACGAATTAAGTACTTAACCCGAGGTACCACTGTATTTGGTTTCAGAGGACTAGGAAAATAATGTGGAACTAGAAGTTTATGTGTATCTAGAGATAGTTTAGCAGATAACCTTATTTTACAGAAGTGTCAGGGATGAATTTTTGCTCCCTTTTCTAGTTTTTACTTAAGTTAGAAATTGACAACACCTATGAGTTGAAGGTACTATTGCATGCAATGTGCACCCTTATCCCAAGCCGTTCAAAAATCTGCAAAACTTGTTTGACTAGAAATATTTGTGGGAATAAACAAAAGAATGTCAAAAACTCAGCTATCTTTGGCTCTGTTGTACCACCTTCAGCTCTTATAAAAACTAATGCCCGTCTTCGGTTGTAATGGGAAGTTGGCCAACACGAAGGACAGCTTCTGACAAGACTAATACTTTTGATTGCCATGTTGATCTAAAAGTGCAAAGGTTATCACACTGCATTAATGTCCTCACTCTATTTTTGCTCTTTGTTCCTAAGGCTAAAACAATACACCTTTACAGATTGATTGACTGATTGATTGATTGAATGAATGATAATTACACATTCTCTTCTCCAAGTGGCTCCATGTAGATGTTAAATAGTATATAGGACAGAACTGAACCTTCTTGGCACCCCGCAGGCCAAAGTAGTGGAACAGAAGTCCACAGCACAACCTTCTGAAACCGATTCTGCAGGAATGGCCAGAGCCATCAATATACCCTGTTTTGAAGCCTCTGAAGAAGACAAGATTGAACACTGCCTCTCCTCCATGCTGAAGTATACTATACAGTGGTACCTTGGTTCTCAAACTTTTTTTGTGGTTAAATCATTTTTATTAATTTTCCAATAAAATACATCCAATTGAAATATCAAATCATAATCCAATTAAAATAAAAAACTTAAATAAAAAAGACAAAATTACCATCCAAATTATAATTATTAATTTTTCGGGACTTCCCATAGTCTGGACTTTGAAGCATATCTCCAAATCTCAATCCTACCTCTCCTCATTGTTTCCATATTTTCCACATCTCGATTTTAACACTTTAAAGTTCTCCGTCTCTGGCTCTATGATTCTCCATCATGTCAGACATCATATATCTTATCATCCATCGACTACAGCTTTATTTGTATATATATATCTTTTTTCAACTGTCTTTTTGCCAGCGCAGCTTCCGCTGGCTCCATTCTTAATCCATTCTGGGAGTCCATTCAACTGTCTTGACACATCTCATTCTGGAGATGTGTCTCCAAATTACCCTATTTCTTTCTATGTCTAAACTTTATTCTACACAGTTTACTCCAAGGAAAAAGTATGGTGAAGTCAAAGAAAGTGGGAAATCTGTCATGTTCCAGTTTAGATTGTAAACTGTACTGGTTATATGGGGGTTGCTCGTGCGTAAGTTGCTGCCACTCCTGGCTAGGTAGCCTGGTTAAACCTTTCCTGGCTGGACAGCCCTTCACTTTGTGGCTGTTCAGTCGCTAGCAGAATCCGTCAGTGGGCATTTCTTGAATTTCTTCCAGCAAAGAAATTATTTGACGCCCAGTCTACGCCTACTTTCCCTGCGCGGAAGTCTTCTGCGCAGGGTGGGTGTGGGTAGCGGAGGACCTGTGCTCTCCCCGCTGGTCTCCAGCGAAGAGTCCTGGAGCCCTCTCTCCAATTCCCCCATCCGCCCCCCTTTATCCCTGGTGTTACGCTGAATTCCTTCCCCAGCTGCTGAGTCCCCTCTTTCCCTGCTTGGCCCTTCTCTGGCATCGCTTGGGAGCCCTGCCTCCACTCCTGTCTCCGATGTCAGTTCCCTGACAGTAACCACTTCTTATTTCCAACATCCATGACTCTTCCCCCACCCCCTGACAAATACACACCATCCTGATTTTCATTTCCTACAAAAGCAGAAAGGAACTTTTGTAATATTGCGCTGGCAAGTTCTCCACATAAAGTAGAAGACAAACAAAAGAACAGCACATACACCTCCTAACGTTTCCCTGTTACATTGGGATTCTTCGCACAATAAAAATCCATGAGTCCTTATTCACTCAAATGGAGAATTGTTTCATGTTTATCTTGCTCCAAGTACTGGGACAGCCTCCAACCGAATTCTAACTTTTTCTGAATTCTTAAGCTTACAAGAGCCTTACCAGGGGAAATGAAAGCACTTTTTAACTTCAGGATTGCTGGCTGAGCGGTTTTAACTCTTCAGTAATTAGAAAGGAGAGGAAAGCATAAAAAGTTAAATTCTTGAGCAAATATATATTTATTTACATATCAATTGTAGCCAGTGCTATTTTTCTAGAGATGCCAGAAGTCACCATGAACGCTCCCCTGGTTCTCTTATAGTGGCAATGGCACCCACTTGAGAGGTGCCAGAACTGAGTTTCAGTGAGTTCTTTGCTGTAAAAATCCCTGATGATAGCATTAAAGGATAGGAGGAGCTGGTAGGAGCAGTGACCAGAGGAGGAATGAACTCTGGAAGGAGTGAAGAGAGAGAAAATGCCATGTGATGCACCTAAAGCAGCAAAACCTTCATCTGCCGCACCTGTAACAAAACATGTCTCTACAGCAACAAGAGGTGCTGTAACTCTCCAGTGGCTTGGCTTCATCCCCAAAGGCACATTCTTCTATTGTCTTCCAAGACAGATGGATGTCAACAGAAAAAGGATTTCCCCATTCAGAATTGTCAGCAGATCCTTACAAGCCAAGAGTAGCCAACATAGTGCCTCCAGATGTTGCTGGACTCTCATCTGTCCCAGGCCAGAATAGCCATTGGTCACCAACATCTGGGTGACACTACACTGGCTATCCCTACCATAAGCAAAAAATAAAATAAATGTTCCCCAGAAGTCTGTTGAAAGGGAATTGATGTGCTGAGAACCATCAGGGCCAGACATGACCCAAAAACTTGCATGTTGTTGGGCTGATATCTTGGCTGCGCGTGTGTTTGTATCATTCCAAGATAAAGAAGGAAGGGGGAAGAAGCAATATTCTCCTCCCTAGGTAATTCTAGCAAGGATCCAGCCCCAATATTGCCTTCCTATGCACAGTAAGAAGGATGAAAGGAAGGAGCTGGAACACCTGCTAATTGCTCCAATTTCCCCCTCCTTAAGAATTTAAGAAGAGCCTGCTGGATTAGGCCAAAGGCCCATCTAGTCCAAGATCCTGTTCTGACAAGCAGAACCTGTATTTCAGTTAAAGTAATGTCTAACTAAGCCCACGGAGTCGTCCATTTTTGCATCAGAAAGGACACTAAGATCATCTAATAAGATCCCTTGCCTTCCTAGAAGAAGCAATTCAGGGCTCTTCAACTAAATCATAACCACAGCTACAACATTATGGTTCTTTTTATATGCACTCAGAAGTCAATACCATCTTTATAAGTTTGGAGGCAGACCAAGGTGTTTGGCAGTAGCGCTAGCTTCGTTTGGTGACAATGAATACATCAGAAATTGGCACATTTTATAGCATTCGGAACACAGTCTCTGTCATTTCCTCCTTTACAATGTTACACACCACCTCAACCTCCCAGCAATGTGAGTTTCCAGGGTCCCAGGCATTTACACAAGGTTCATGTTTCCTTTTGGAAATGAGACACAGCAGAGACTGTAGTGTCTTTATGATATATGGTTTATTTACATATATATACACAACCTGAACCTGCGATGGAGGGGTTCACATCATTAACACCCCAAAAGGGTCTCTTGCTTCTCCATGCTCTCTATCTTCTTTTACAACCTGTCACAGCTTTGCTTGCACATCACTGCCAATGGCAATGCTAAAAATAAAGGCACCAATGCTGACATTTTGTCTTACTAACTAAAAACAGGACTCGGGAAGTGGCTTTACCCACTGGGCTATCTGGTACTGAATCTCCCAATGGCCCAACTGCCTACCTTTGGTTAGGTCAACGACTTTGCTATTATCAAGGGATTACCTCATGAAGAAGCTGGCCTATGCTATTTCCAACCATTGCTAGATCTAGGAATTTAGGGGGGGTTGCTTAAATTCTAACCCTTTAGTGAATCCAGAGACTTAGGGGGATCAGAGCCGCCCACCCCCCAAACTCATAACAATAATGTTCTGCTTGGCATTGCAATATACTTTGTGCCACACAGCCAAATAAAATACAGACAGCACTAGGCTATACCAAGACCAGAACACCACAGAACTTGCCCAAACGCACAAGTCCAATACCAGCACCCTAAAAAGCACACTCCATCAAGTCAGGCTCATTTCATGCACAGTACAGCCATCCAACTGATCAGCCATCCTGTGACTTTAAGCAGCAAGCATTAGATTTGCTCACTTTAAGCAACAAACATTAGATTTATTTTTATTTTAAGGAAGAAGAAGAAGAAGAAGAAGAAGAAGAAGAAGAAGAAGAAGAGGAGTAGTAGTTTGGATTTGATAGCCTGCTTTATCACTACCCGAAGGAGTCTCAAAGCGGCTAACATTCTCCTTTCCCTTCCTCCCCCACAACAAACACTCTGTGAGGTGAGTGGGGCTGAGAGACTTCAGAGAAGTGTGACTGGCCCAAGGTCACCCACCAGCTGCATGTGGAGGAGCGGGGAAGCGAACCCGGTTCACCAGATTACGAGTCTACCGCTCTTAACCACTACACCACACTGGCTCATGTTTGTTCACCGAAACATTAAATAAAAAATTATAAGGCAGACAGGGCACAATGCACAAGTACTAGAAAAGAAGTATTTTAAAAAGTGCACATCGAATTTCCAATTCTTGCCACAATATTTTTAAGGGTAAATTTTATTTTAAAATCTCATCTGAGACACATTGCAGCTGAACTGCTGCTTCAGATGTGGTATTGACGTTGCAAAACGTCAGGGTATGAAAGCAACCACTATCTTGCTGGTGCTGGCATTCAAGTATGGTTACCCTTCAGAAATACAAAAGACCTTGCTCCTATTTAGCTTTTATATAGGAATCCAGCTTTTTGACTGACAGTCTCTAATCACTGGAAGAGCGGCAAACAAAGACTGGAAGCACAGACTTCGCTGCACTTTACTTGCAACATCTATCGGCGCTTGAGATTGTGCTGTTGTGCAATTATTTGTTAACTGAAGATGTCATTATTCTGTTACTGCTGTAGAAAAATAGTGACCTTTCTGAGCCAGGATAAAAACATGTGAGTTCTTTTCCTGTAGTTTATATATCTTAACTCTTGGGTCATTTTTAGAGCCAGTTTCTTCCGCACTCTCCCACCATCTATCTTTCCATTGTTAGAAAAGGCTATTTTATTTAATAATGAAAAGACCTTCACATAACTTTCTAGTATCAATTATTATAGTGACACATACATTCCCGTGTGAAATGTTTTCTGCAATGTATCTCGCAAGCCAGAAGAAAAAAGGACACAGAAGACAAAGTACGTCTAACATTTATGCTGTCCACTTTACAAGGGTATCTAACAAGCAAACAAAATTAATTGAGAGGCTGGCTGGGGGCAGGGGGTTGGGCGTACAAGGACTCTGATAGTCAGCCTTGCTAATATTAACGTTTTAAAAAAACAGGTATGAGAAAAGTTAGCCAGTAATGGGGGGAGGAAATAATAATTTGGGAGAGTGGCAGCTCAAAGTTTCTTTGCAGGTGGCGATGGTAGGAGGGCAGATCCTGTTTGTGCAACATAATCCGAGCAAAATGTACATGTATTGAGTATTAGTTATGAAGTGCCATCTGAGTGACAGCAAAATTACATAGTTCTAAATCAAAAGAAATGGATACCTAATCAGCTCATTAAAGAGGAAAAATACAGAAATCTTTTTAAACAAGTGCACTTAAATAAACATGTATCTGTAAATTTTGAGATAATCATACCAGCAGTATTTCAAGTGTACACAATACTTTTAATTCTAAGAATATATATATATATATATATATATATATATATATATATGTGTGTGTGTGTGTGTGTGTGTGTGTATGTTTTGGAGGGATGTACATAACATGGGACACTATGCACTACCTACTATCCTGAATGAGAAGAAGCAGGCACATTTTATATTTGCCAAGGGTAGTGTTGTCATATGCTTAAGGTTCACACAAAGCAAATAGGAGTGAGAAGTTTTGTCCAAAAATATCTTCTAAAAGAATAAACTACATGGAACTGAATTTATCTTCCTGGAGGGTAGAAGCGGGAATGAATGCGTGGCATCCCAGGAATGACCCACAGGAGGAAGGATGTGTCAATTCTGATGATCCACCCACTATGCTTTGCTCTCTTAAAAAATTGAGCCACAGGGAGTCAAAGCTCCATAGCATTATAACGAAGGTCATTGGTGAACCAATCTACTACTTAACTGCACTCTTTCGCCGAAAAATTGATGCTTTTGAATTCTGGTGCTGGAGGAGACTCTTGAGAGTCCCATGGACTGCAAGAAGATCAAACCTCTCCATTCTTAAGGAAATCAGCCCTGAGTGCTCACTGGAAGGACAGATCCTGAAGCTGGGGCTCCAATACTATGGCCACCTCATGAGAAGAGAAGACTCCCTGGAGAAGGGGGCGACAGAGGACGAGATGGTTGGATAGTGTTCTCGAAGCTACCAGCATGAGTTTGACCAAACTGCGGGAGGCAGTGGAAGACAGGAGTGCCTGGCGTGCTCTGGTCCATGGGGTCACAAAGAGTCGGACACGACTAAACAACAACAACATACAGAACACAGTGGCCAGATAAAAAGGTGGTCCTCAACAAAGATAAGTGAAGGAAAGGGAAGGAAGTAGGTAGGTGGATACTCTTGGATCAGCAGGTAGCAAGTATATATTTTTTTACAAACAACATACTTTTACAAAACTGAGAGAATGTGGAAATGTAATCCCTATAATGTGACAAGCATTATCCATTAAAAGGTAAAGGTAAAGGGACTCCTGACCATTAGGTCCAGTCGCGGATGACTCTGGGGTTGCAATGCTCATCTCGCTTTATTGGGCAAGGGAGCCGGCATACAGCTTCCGGGTCATGTGGCCAGCATGACTAAGCCGCTTCTGGCGAACCAGAGCAGCACACGGAAATGCCATTTATCTTCCCGCCAGAGCGGTATCTATTTATCTACTTGCACCTGGACGTGCTTTCGAACTGCTAGGTTGGCAGGAGCAGGGACTGAGCAACGGGAGCTCACCCCGTCATGGGGATTCGAACCGCTGACCTTCTGATTCGCAAGTCCTAGGCTCTGTGGTTTAACCCACAGCGCCACCCGCGTCCTCCAGCGCAGCAATCGTCACAACTTGTAAGGTGGCGGTTAGGCATTGGCTCATTGAAATGTGGGGGAGGGGAGATGCAGCCATCACCTGCCCCTCCAGGAACAGGGTATTCCGGTAAAGGAATCTGGGGGTCCTGGGTCTCATTTGAAGTCTGCTTGAGGGGCTAGGGCCATGCCAGGACCACAGGAACCCTGTGGTGAGCTTCAGTTGGTCTTCATCGATGTTGCTCCCTCGTTTGGTTTAGCCTTTTAGACTACCAATCAGTTGGTGGAGTCAGTTTTAGTTTGGAGCCAATGCCTAAGCCAATACCGCTCACATGGTTGTATTAAATAAAGTTGTGCCCTTACCTTACTTTAAAAGTAAGTGTCAGTGTGAAGTTATTTCAAGGGGGGTGGGATCCTGGGGGTCTCGAAGAGCAACATCTGCAGGGAGGAGAGCGTGTTGGGATGGAAACGCCATGCTTGCCGTATCTAGTTCCCCCTTAGTAGTGGCCCTGCCAAAGACGTCAGCCAATGTATCTCCCAAGCCAGCTACCAAGGAACCTTTTAACTGGAGGTGCCAGGGAAACCAAGAAACCAAGAAACCAGGAGTTGCTTTTTGGAAGTGCTTCCTTTATCAGCCCAGACCAGGTATCTGCAATACCTCAGAGAGGCAAGCATGGATAAAAGTTTCCAGCTTAGCAGCACACATATCTCAAGAGAAATAAAGCCAAGCCTACCTTTTAGAAATTTAGAACAATGATTGCTTTTTTTAAAAGACAATTATGTATCATTTATAATTTATTCTTCAGGTTAGTGGTTTATAAAAGAACTGTGGGTAAACTGCCAAGTTAAGCATCTGAACTGCGGTAATAACAAAGGTTATAATTTGCATTCATATTCTGTTTTTAAGGTGATGAGTTATCCGGCAATAAACCAAGCACTGGGCTTGACAACATAAGCTTCCCAAGACACCAGAATCCTTTTAAGATCTTGCCCTCCATGTTTGCTTTAAAAATGGCTTCGTAAACATCATGCAAGAAAGAGTTTGCTTTGTAGACTTTGAAGTGGGAGGCATGCGATTAGCAATGGCTCCCTCAAACAAAGCCCAGGCAGTGTAAAATTACATTTATGAATGAAAACTGTAGATACAGAATCCTCTACTACCCCCCAGACTGAAGCTATAGTGAGAGACCAGATTTAAAATGAACTTCAGAGCACATGGTTCTGGCAATAGTTTTGTCAGAGCTTTGGGTGAATGTCGGTTTTAAAATGCAAGTGATTCTCAAGTGTGCTATTCCATTAATATCTTGGCATAGTAAGTTGGTATAGGCAACTGCTGTAACTCACCAATGGTTTGACTTCAACCCCAAAGGCACACTCCTCCATTGTCTCTTGAGACAGATGGATGCCCAACCAACAAAACAATTGCTAGCTAAGCAAATCCATACTGTGAACTAGATGTAAGTAAGCGTCAACAACAACACTCTGCAGTTGCAGCCAGCGATATACACACTTGCTAGACAAAGTAGCCAGTCATTATTTTCCATTACCTGGCTGTTAAGTCTAATCCAGTCAGAACACTGCAGCAATACTGTATGCTTCTTCAACAGAGGTTAGTTTCATCAGACTATATAAAGTCTCCAGCTTTGTCTAGGTTAACATACACATGATCGTAAATATATATGCATATAAGATTCATTTTCTGACCTTTGATCTTTTTTATTTCCATTTTTTAAAGCTGACCTTCCCTTTGCAAATACATGACTTTTATTGAAAGTTCCAGTGTTGAACAACATTTGCCATTTTTTAGTACAAAATCCAAAACGCAGGGAAGCTGTGAGTTTTAGCTACTAGGGCTTCTATTTTATTTCCTGTCCAAAGCATTCTATGACAAAAGTGAAGAAATAATGACAAGTTTTCATGAAGCAGGAGTCCTATGGCACTTAAAAGACTAACAACTCTTTCGTGGCATGAATTTTCAAAGGACAGGCTCTACTTTGCAGATGCAATTTTTCAAGCTACATCAGCTTCATAGTGCATCTAGCTACTGTGAAGAACTGAATACCTTAAAGCCTGCCATGCAGAACTAGCCTAATAGATACAGGCAAAAGTGGAACAACTCACCACATCCCAGTCCCTGCTGACTTGAACTGGCCAGAGTAGAAGACGGGTGGAAGATGTTCATCCTTTCGCCCCCAAGGTAATGTAGCTGAGTGGCTCCTTGGGAGATCCTCATGGCTTTGGATTCAGTTGATCTAAAGCTGCTGTTGACCTGCCCACAACCTGCCCTGAACTGCCCCATTGCAGGACTGGCACATGATTTATGGGCCTCCACCCCACCAGCAACACTCCTCATCAGCAGAGGCCATCTAAGAAGCAGCTGAATATATTGACATGCTTTCCTCCCAGGCTGCATAGAGAAGCAAAGGTGGGATCCTTGAATATTATCCTCCCATGAGAGATCAAAAGCCACCCAATGAACTTGACTGAGTAGGGATTTGAATTAATTCCTTCTCACCCGAGAGGTTTGCAAAACAATAATCCTCAATACATGTTTCTGGTCTGATCAAAAGTCTTTTTGTCTCCCTCAAAATTTCCCAGATATTTTGCTTGACTTTGGATTTCACTTCAGCTAGAATTTCAGCGGGCAATTAAAGGATGTGTCACACACAGAAACACACACACACACACACACACACACACACACAAACTTTAGGAAATTGTTCCAGTCATATTTATGTTAGTTTAGGTTACTTCAAAATAATGAATCAAGGATATTCATATTTAACTCAAATTTCTAGACAGAATTTCATATCACTCTCCTCCAGTTCAGGTTCAAAACATATGACATCACAGTGTCATCTCCAGTTCCACACACTGCCTGCTATTTCTGTCCAAGATGATGAACTAGCCAGAACTGAGTACAGGGACCCCAGCTGCAGTTCAAATGACAGTTTCTTATTGAGCAACGCCATCAGACTGTGAACCCGCTTCTTCAGGGGGAGTTCTGTCCCATCCAGAACAGGTTGACTCCCTAATTCCTGGACCAGAGAACCACCCACAGAACCTCTGCCTTATCCAGATTATGGCTGGATCTACACACAGGACGGCGACTGCGGGGGGGGGGGGTGCTATAAATAAGTCAGAAATTAAATCGTTACAACAAAAGAAAAAAATGCTATGGAAAATGCAAAATATTATTTTTTGCTCTCCACCATCATCTGGTGTTGCATAAAGCATTCAAAACACTGGTTTTTGACTAACCTAGCCGAGTCCTAAGTGTCTGCTTCCTGATGCTTGTGCAGCCCATCTTTGATTCCAGATGCTCAGCACCTACCTGCACAGTTTCTTTTGAATGGAATGGAGAGATAGATCTGGGTGTCATCAGCATAGGAGATAAGCCCAAAGCATAAATGGTCTGAGCAGTAGCACTCCGATGCTGTTCTCTGAAAGTGACTCAGAAGGTAAGAATGGAGAGACTGCAAAACAGTGCCCTCAACCCCTAGAATCATTCCAGGAAGATACCATGGTAAATTGTGTCAATTGGCACTGAGAGATCAAGGAGAACCAACAGGGTAGCACTCCCCCTGCCTCTGTCCTAATGAAGATAATCAGTAAGGGGGCAAGTCCAATTCAGTGGCATACCCAAACGTGAAGTCAGACTGAAATGGGTCTAGCATTCTGTCTTACTGAATAATTTATGCATTTGGTGGGTCAATAACTTCTCTGTCATCTTGTCCCCAAAGGGATATTTGGGCAATAGTCTTCTAACACTTCTGGTTGGTTCCAGGAAGCCAGAACAGGGCACACTACTGCCTTCCTTCAATACAGTGGGAATATCTCCTTCCCCTAATAAGCATTAGCCACTCCCTATACTCCCTTGGGTAGATTTAATTAGCCAGGATGGACAAGGGTCAAGATGGCACATAGCCTGATCCCTGCAAGATCCAGATCATCAGACTAAAGCAATTGAAATGGATCCCAATTTCCTAATATTTGGATCCTAATATTTGACCAGATGGAGCTCTGAAAATCTTCAGATCTGCTCCAACTGTGACCTCTAAATCAGACCATATACAGTCAAACCTCTTCTTATGTCCACCTCCGCTCGCGTCCATTTTGCCCAACGTCCGTGGCAAACCCAGAAGTAGCCGGCGGGTTTGCCACTGTTCACACATGCACAGGAGTGGCAATTGTCGTTCGCACATGCGCAGAAGCGGGCAATCGCTGCCTGTGCACAACAGCGCCTCTCCCAGCGACCCGTTTCGACTTCCGGACTGGGCCTCCAGAACGGACTGTGGTCGTGAGTAGAGGTTCCACTGTACAAGAAACTTTGAATTCAAAATTCTTCACAAAACTCAGAGCCTAAGTTCATCAACCCCTTCACTATCTAGGAGAGCTCTACTGTGTGGTTCATCAAGGAAAAAATGGTGGAAGCATTGTGAGCCTTTTTCGCTGCAACATTGCTGCTCTGTTAGTTGTATTCGCTGCTAGTTTTGCACCACCTGCACTTCAGCTATCTTCCAATCTGTTTCACAGCCTGACGTTTGTTGGAAAACCAAGGAGCTTTCTGGACTCCATGGACCTGAAGAGGGCACCCGGGAGCAGTCATGTCAACGGTCACCATCTCACCATTCCATAATGAGACACGGGCCTTGGCAGGAGCGATACTGACTGGAAAATCTCCGGAGGATTCTGGAGGAATCAGTAATCCTATATCACACAGTCCTTCCCCATCTTATGTTACCAGGGACAGCATTGTGATTCCGGTTTTATTACTGTATTTTTCGCTGTATAAGATGCACCAGACCACAAGACGCACCTAGTTTTTGGAGGAGGAAAACAAGAAAAAAAATATTCTGAATCCCAGAAGCCAGAACAGCAAGAGGGATTGCTGCGCAGCGAAAGCAGCGATCCCTCTTGCTGTTCTGGCTTCTGGGATAGCTGCACAGCCTGCATTCGCTCCGTAACACACACACACATTTCTGCTTACTTTTTAGGAGGGAAAAAGTGAGTCTTATAGAGCAAAAAATACGGTATTTGGATGGAGCAACAAAATGTGCATACAAAACACACAATATGTGTTTAATTCACAAGCCAAGAAAACGGAAGTTTTTATCAGTCCACTGCTGGAACTATTTTGGACATTCTCGGTTCTTGGTGACTAATAACACATCATGGTGAGAAGAGAGTAGATGGTTTCTGAATTTTCTGCTCTTCTGTGCGGTTGGATGTTAAACTGATGATAACCTACCAGAGGCTAGGCCTCACAATATAGCACCTTTTCTTATGATCTCTCTATCCTGCCCCAAGGTATTTCGATTCTAATTAGGAAACTCTTTAGGAGAGTGCCCAGGCTTTAAAGACAAAGACTTGAAATGATACCATTTTCTGTTCTTTCATATTTTTCTTTTCTCTCTCCCCCCCCCACCCTTTTTCTTCTTCTTTTGCTAGGCACAATATATAAGATGTATTGAGAGTCAGCAATGTCTTTAAAATGTCACAGGTGACATTTTCATATTCCTATCCAGATAGTCGCATTTTGTAAGATGTAACCAGTTTTCTCCCCTTGCACTGATTTATGAAAACTTCAATTTAAAAAGAGTGGAGAGAAAACCAAGCCTTCTGCTGCCCTTAAATGTCAGTCAACCTTAAGACTATGGAACAGGGCTCTGCTTTTCAAATGTCAGTAAGACTTCTCATAAAAAAAACATGGGCAAGATGTCTGTATAGTTCACATACTGTATGATCTCATTTTCAAATGTTTCTGATCTTTCCTTCCTTTCTCTAACACCTAGCAGGGTAAAATAAAACAAATTCCAAGTGTGTTCCCACTTACATTGTAGAACCGTTGTTTGCCTCGTAATATCTTGATCCCATTGCACTAAGTCCCCTTCTGCACTCCACATTTTAACAGTACCTTAAAGCTAGTTTTAACACCTTAGAAAACTGTGCCATAAAAATAAATAGAAGACCCAAGACGAAAAAGTTGCTGCAGATATTGTTTCTTGACAAATCGTCTCTCTCAATGTCATAAATTGTCCAAAACCTCTTAAACCTTTGCTCTACATCACTCGTGTGGGACTGCAAAGGAAATGAAGCCAAGGAACTGCAGACTAATTGAAAAATCATTCACTTGAGATATGGTAAGTATCATGCTCCAGTTCTACGAAAGTGTACAGAAACTTGACACAAGTGGCATCCTCCATGAACTAAGCAATTGACTAATCAGCAAACTCAAAAGAAAAATAATCTGTTTTTTCCTCCCTCACATTGCTGAATTTGCATTTAATAATTCATCTGAGATGCAAAAGTATTCTGTTGGAAATATTGGATAACATGTATTCCTTGCACATGCCAGAGCCAGCTTGCTTCCTCTCGAAAGGAAAGCTGCTGTATTGACTAGGAACTCTTACTGTAAGGCCCCAGTAGCAGATATTTCTAAGCCCTATTATTCAAAGATCTTTATCACACTTTGCCATTAGCACAGGTAAGGAAATGCTTTTTCTGTAGAGTGCTCTGTGCTATTTTGAGGGAAGTGGAAAAAGAACTCAATACTATGCTGGGAAAAGAGATATCACATTGTTCTTTTTTTAAAAAAAAGGAGGGGATGAGAGTTTTTGCCTAAGATCACTGGGCATAACATCTGAAAACCAGTAGAGTCTCTGTATGTTTCACTGGGGCAAGGCATGCAGGAAAACTGAACAGCAAGCTTACACAAGCTTACCTTTTGAAATCCCCTTGAACTTATTCACTAATCTTGAGTAAACAAGATGACTTAAGTTGTGAACTCTTAATTACGTTTTAAAAACTTTTATGGTAAACTTTTAAAACGCTGGGTGATCTTTGACCTTGCAAAATCTCTTTTAGCAGGTTTAACTGAGCCATTCACTTTACGATGGAATTGTCAACGCTTACAAGGAAGTTCCTGAGCTATGTCCTTCTGGCAGGTTCATGATGCAGTGAGAAAAGGCCACAATGTCAGTATTCCCCAAAGTTTGCTCACCAGACTAACAGCATTTTACCTCCATCCTCTCGTTTCATGCCTCGGTAGCTAAATTTTTCACTGTCATTTGTTTCCTCACACTTCTGTTTCCTTTGAGGCACTGGAAGAGCACATGTACCTCTGGACGTGTATTCCTCTCTCCACAGCATATAACACAACTCTAAGGGTAATTTAGTTCAGTCAAATGCACCAAACTGTCAGTTTTCAAATCCCAACGAAAGCACCATTAAAATATGTTTAAAATGGCTTCAAAGGATATTTTATTTCCTCTCTCTCTCTCTCTCTCTCTCTCTCAGAGAAGATCGTGGTGCAGGTCCTCATTCCACACTACAAAAATTGGCTACTACGATGAAAGGGAGAGGACAACACATTTCACAGCTAATGAAACAACCATGGAATAAATAACCCTGCCCAAAGTTACATGCCCAGGAGGACTGGAACGCTATCTTAAGTGCATGATGAGATGGAGGAGGTTCAGAAGCAGATGGCTGTTGTCATTTTTATGGCAGGTGGCAGCCAGCCATCCCATTACTTTGTCTGCACATGTGTGCATTTGTTTGAACCTGAAACAAACCTCCGATACAAGGAGGCCTACACTCCAGTGACAGGGTCAGGGATCGGGTTCTGCAATTTTCAGATCCCCTGCTCCCTACACATCAACAGCCCAAGCATTTTACTAGTCCTCAAATAGGAGACAGTATGACAGAACTTTATTACTATACCAGATGACCCTCAGGGTCCCTTCCAACTCTACAGTTCTATGATTCTATGATAAAATTCACTATTCATTTACTAAAAAATAAAACCTTTAATCAAGCCTGATTATAACTCTTCTAAGATTCTCCATGTTAAATTTAATACTGATAAGACAAGCCATTTCATGACAAGTAGAATGCTCAGTCCTTATAACGATAGGGATGTGGGTGGCGCTGTAGGTTAAACCACAGAGCCTAGGACTTGTTAATCAGAACGTCGGCGGTTCGAATCCCCGCGACGGGGTGAGCTCCTGTTGCTCGGTCCCTGCTCCTGCCAACCTAGCAGTTCAAAAGCAGTTCAAAGTGCAAGTAGATAAATAGGTATCGCTCCGGCGGGAAGGTAAACGGTGTTTCCGTGAGCTGCTGTGGTTTGCCAGAAGCGGCTTAGTCATGCTGGCCACATGAGCCAGAAGCTGTACGCCGCTCCCTTGCCCAATAAAGCGAGATGAGTGCCGCAACCCCAGAGTCGGTCACGACTGGACCTAATGGTCAGGGGTCCCTTTACCTTTACCTTTAAGATTCTCCATGCTAAATTTAATACTGATAAGACAAACCATTTCATAACAAGTAGAATGCTCAGTCCTTATAACACTAGTACACTGAAAAATATCAACCACTTCAACAGCTCCGCCAGTGCATAATAGTGTCAGCAGCTATTGCATGATATATGGACACATACTGAAACCTTAAAATGGCATATTTATATGCTACTTGTCAAATCATGTTTGTTTTCCTTACAAATTAACTCTTAAAAGAGAAGCCGCTTGCACCTTGATCCAGCTAAAGAGGTCTATGCTAGCAAGTAGGCTTCCGTGTGTGCAAATTCTGCTGAATCGGAAAGCTGTTTTCATTAGTTGTTTGCTGGATGATTAGTAAAAAGGTAATTGGACCCCTGACCATTAGGTCCAGTCGTGACCGACTCTGGGGTTGCGGCGCTCATCTCGCTTTATTGGCCGAGGGAGCTGGCGTACGGCTTCCGGGTCATGTGGCCAGCATGACTAAGCCGCTTCTGGCGAACCAGAGCAGTGCACATAAATACCGTTTACCTTCCCACCGGAGCGGTACCTATTTATCTACTTGCACTTTGACGTGCTTTCAAACTGCTAGGTTGGCAGGAGCAGGGACCAAGCAATGGGAGCTCACCCTGTCGCAGGGATTCAAAATGCTGACCTTCTGATCGGCAAGTCCTAGACTCTGAGGTTTAATCCACAGCACCACCCACATCCCTTACAATTCTTAATAAAGACATATATAATATAACAATTAAAATTGATAAATGCAATTATGTTAAACCCATACCCTTCTGCTTGTTTAGCTGTCAACAACCAGGCTAATCAAAGAACCTTTCCTAAGTTTAGATAAAGTTCCGTGAAGAATGGCTGAGTTTTAACCATAAAACCTTCCCCCCCCCACCCCCGCAACAGAAAATCTGTCCTCAGGATATGCATCTGGATGTCAAGGAGCAACTGAAGCAACTCTGCAATTATTGCTTGTAAAAGATACCATCTGAAAAGGCCCACAGAATCTCACTTAAGCCGAGACATGGACACAGCAAAGGACCAAAATCATGTCAGTGTATTTCTGCATACATTTGCCTGGCTTCATTGTTTAAGGTCAGAGGTAGTGCATCTATACATGGTCTTATTATAAACAGTCTTTCCCCTCTCATTTGTTTCCTTGAAGCAAGCAGCATGCAATTAACTCCTACTGCTGCAAGGGTAATGACATATTTCTTAGTATTTATAATCATGATGAATTCAGCCCTTTGCAACAGAAAGGTTTAAGCTATCAGACTACGGAAATGCATGAAAGTTTCTCCCCTCTGCTCTTTCCCAAGGCCAAAATGGTCATTTAACCTTTTAAAGTTATGCTTCCATGGAATGCTCTGGTATGGACTCTCAGAAATAGAGGCCCAGAATAGACTCTTGGAAATACAGTGGTGCCTCGCAAGACGAAAATAATCCGTTCCGCGAGTCTCTTCGTCTAGCGGTTTTTTCGTCTTGCAAAGCAAGCCCATTGACGGCTTAGCGGATTAGCGGAAGCAAGCCCATAGGAAATTCGTTTTGCGAAGCACCTCCAAAATGGAAAACTCTTTCGTCTAGCGAGTTTTCCATCTTGCGAGGCATTCGTCTTGCGGGGCACCACTGTACAGTGGTACCTCGGAGTTACATATGCTTCAGGTTACAGACTCCGTTAACCCAGAAATAGTACCTCGGGTTAAGAACTTTGCTTCAGGATGAGAACAGAAATCGTGCTCCTGCGGCGCGGCAGCAGCAGGAGGCCCCATTAGCTAAAGTGGTCTTCAGGTTAAGAACAGTTTCAGGTTAAGAATGTACCTCCAGAATGAATTAAGTACTTAACCTGAGGTACCACTGTAGAGGCCCAGGGCCAAGCCACTTGTTCCACATATCCATATGACGTTTCTTGAACAACAGCAGGTCCCTCGCCCACCTTTAGCTCAATGGTAGAGTTCAAGCTGTGTGTGCAGAAGCTCCAAGGTTCAACCCATGGCCTCTCAAGTTAAACCAAAGATCAGATAGCAGTTAACAGGAACAACCTTTGCCTGAAACCCTGGGTTGCCACCGCAAATCCTGTGCCAAAACCTCCCCCACCTCAATTTTTCAACCGGTTTATTTAATTGTGAAAGGTGCTTCCGTTTTTCTGCCTAGGGTGCTTTACATTTTCTTTATAATTCCTTACACCACGGGTGGGAACTGAGCTTACTTAATTGGTGCAAAGTAGGTTACGTGCATGTTCCCTTCCCATTACAGTGGTACCTCTGGTTACATACGCTTCAGGTTACAGACTCCCCTAACCCAGAAATAGTGCTTCAGGTTAAGAACTTTGCTTCAGGATGAGAACAGAAATCGTGCTCCAGCGGTGCGGCAGCAGCAGGAGGCCCCATTAGCTAAAGTGGTGCTTCAGGTTAAGAACAGTTTCAGGTTAAGTACGGACCTCCGAAACGAATTAAGTACTTAACCCGAAGTACCACTGTACACCATTCCCCAACTATCCACTTCTTCTTCTTCTTCTTCTTCTTCTTCTTCTTCTTCTTCTTCTTCTTCTTCTTCTTCTGCCTTCCAGATGTTGCTGAACTGCAACTCCCATCAGCCACAGCAAACATGGCCAGTGCCCAGGGATGATGGGAGGTGTAGTTTAGCAACATCTGGAGGGCCAAAGGTCCCCACACCTGTTCTAGAGACTAAAGTTGCCTCTCCATTATATGAGTTTTTCAGATGATCTCAAATACCAAGGCAGGGGCGTCATATAGGAGCAGACATGTAGGGCTTTTGAGATTTGGTCTTGTGATCATGTATTAAAAACCAACACTTCAGCATGGATGAATTGGAGGCTGGTGTACCTGTCTCAAAATAGATGAACTATGAGAACACTGAACAGTTTCATAAGGAGCCCAATATTGAACACATTACTATAGATTAATCTGGTAATCGTCAATGTATGCATGATAATAGTCAGGTTCAGCAGAAAGTAATATGACAGCTGAGACTTAGAATGATGGGAGGCAGTGAATGTACATTATGTGGCTATGAATTTCATTAGCAACACACTCAAAATATACAGGCCTTTGGATGTATCTTGCCGCTCTTCCAAGGAATTCAAGATGGCCTACATTGTGTCTCCCCCACCCAGTTGTATCCCCCAAACAACCACAAGAGACAGTGGCTGGCCCATTTACTCAATGGATTTCCTACCTGGGTATATATTTGAACATGGGTCTTTTCAAACATAATCTGACTATCAAAGTGAGGGATGGCCCGTGTGGTGCCAGGCAAGTGTTGCTGTACTACAGCTGTCATCATCTCTGACTATTGGCCATATGGATTTGAGCTGGTGGAAGTCATTGGTCAGCAATATCTGGGGACAATACTGGCTTCACCTGACCTAGACTCTATGACACATTGGCTCTCAGTAGGAGTCAATGCAAACCAGTAGATTCGGTTTTGTGAAAACCTTCAACTTCTCTTGAAAAGGATGGATAAGGATGGGTGAAAATACTTGCATCATTTTACAAGGAAAGGTTAGGCATCACATTGTGTGTTGTTTACTGCAATTATTATTATTATTATTATTATTATTATTATTATTATTATTATTTGCTAGGAGTGGCTTATCTTTCAGTGTCAACTTCACTTCACCCCCAACAGCAACTTTTGCACAAAGCCTTAGCAACTATAAACAATTTGGGCAGTACTTTTTTTCCCCCAACATAGAAAAAAGTGTTTATTGTCTCTCTTTTTTTATTAAAGATTTTCTTGTTTTACAGAAGTAAGTGTAATGTCTCTCATATTTTTTCCATGTAAGATTTTTACAAATCCATTTCATTTGTTGAGACATTAGGGGGAGAGGAAAAAAAAGGGTGGAGGGAGGGAAGATGGGTGGGGTCGGGGTCGGGTGGCAATGTTTCTATTATGCTCAATGTATGTAGGGTTTGGTGTCAGCGTTGCTTGTGCTGTTCACTTGTGTTCCTTTGGTGGTGAGAGAGGTTGGGGTTGGCCTAGGGTGTGGTTGTTTGTTTGTGATTGGCTGCGGTGATCTTTGTTTTCGTGTGTGAGTGGGGTGGGTGGGTGTTTTGGATCAGGTTAGCCATATTGATTTGTATGCTGTTGGTGGATTATTGTCATTGTCTTGTTGGGCTGTCTATGTGATAAAGGGGAGCCATACCGGGGTAAAGGCGTCTTCTTCTGTTTGTCCCCGTGTCAGTTTCAGTTTATTGGTTAATTTTTCTAGTAGGGCTGTTTCCCATACTATTTGGTTACTCCTGACAGGTCTCTCCAGTGTCTGGTTATGGTGTTTCTGGCTACTGAAAGGAGGGTTATGAGTTCTTTGTGGTGTAAATGGGCATTGTTGTCTTGGAAGATGTTTAGGAGGGCCAATTCTGGGGTGATGTCTAATACTTGCTTAGTTATTTTACATATTTCTCATGTGGCTGTTGTCCAGTACTATTGGATATTGCCCAGTGCTCAGGATTGTCTCACTGCCATAGTCCCAGCCTTACATTTCAAAGATATTGAAGAACTCCAACAAACCACGGCATCTTTGTGCAGTTGAAAGCCCTCTCCTCTCCGAACAATTTCTTCTTCCTCCCTCCACAATATTATGATGGATAAAATGCTTTTTGCTCACTACCCACATCTTCCTGGGACATCTTCCTCTTAATCTTTTTCTGTTTAACTCAGTTTGACATGTCTCTAATACCTATTTAGTGCTGTCACCTCTGTCTAATACCTCAGCCCTCAGCAGATGGGCATTTTTCTGCTGCGCATCTTTGTAGGCGAAGCAGCAAGAAAATCGAGGGCAGATGGCACGGAATAAGGGAACCATTTACGCAGAGCTTCATTTGTGGTAAATAGTAAAAGCGACCCAATTTGAAGTTATCTAAAAAGTTGGAGTCAGAACACCATACACAATTTCTTTTTTTCTTTTTTTACGAGGTACTGCAGCTTCATAAATAATTTGCTGGTGTGTATTTGAAACCTTAGAAACTTTTTGTTTTGCTCAGCTGTCTAGGAACACATCCCCTTCAAATGTGTGTGTGTGTAGTGAAAATAAAACAAAACCACTTTATTTTAAAGGTTCCCTTTTCCTTATGATAATCAACGAAGGCCAGCCTTGCCCCTCACAATTTCAATTGTATGGACATATGTAGGACATGAGGCAGAGAAACAGTAAGGTTTAATGGGCATGAGAAGCTCACAGGTAGGCAAAATGTGGTTTGATGTTTTTTCATTGTAGTTCCTGATCCCAAAAAGACAACCAGCAATACTTTTTGGCAGTAGAGACTTGCTTGTGACAAAACATTGGGCAGAGATTCAGCAACATCATGGGATGGAGGAACATCAATCATAGAATCATAGAATCATAGAGTTGGAAGAGACCACAAGGGCCATCGAGTCCAACCCCCTGCCAAGCAGGAAACACCATCAGAGCACTCCTGACATATGGTTGTCAAGCCTCTGCTTAAAGACCTCCAAAGAAGGAGACTCCACCACACTCCTTGGCAACAAATTCCACTGTTGAACAGCTCTTACTGTCAGGAAGTTCTTCCTAATGTTTAGGTGGAATCTTCTTTCTTGTGGTTTGGATCCATTGCTCTGTGTCTGCTTCTCTGGAGCAGCAGAAAACAACCTTTCTCCCTTCTCTATGTGACATCCTTTTATATATTTGAACATGGCTATCATATCACCCCTTAAACTCCTCTTCTCCAGGCTAAACATGCCCAGCTCCCTTAGCCAATGGGAGGGGTGCTTCCAGCTCCTGCACCCTTTGCCTTGGAGGTCTTATAAGTTATTCAGAAGCATTAACGCCTCCACCAGTTGAGACAAACATAGTCATCATGGCCAGTAGGCCTCAATAGCCCTCTCCTCCATAAGATGCTGTGGGACAGAGGCTGTGAGCATCATCATGCAGGGGGATGTTTTGAGGACTAAGGTGTATCTGTGAAGTTGCCTTGTTACTTTTGCTACTGGATGCTGCATGTTCTTTAAATAATCTTGTTGCATTTCTAGTATTTAAACGTGGTTTTTGTACATTATTATATTTGTTATTTGTTTTGCTACGTTATTATGAAATTGCTTTTGCTGTGTTTGCTTGAAACGTCTTCCTGTTTTCTTTGTTGTGAGCCGCCTTGAGCATGATTTCTTTTGTGGAATAGTGGCAAACAAAATAAAATGAATTCATGAATTCACCTGTGGTAAAACAGCAGACTCCCCAAAAAGATTTGCATGACTATATACTGCAATAACCTGGGACCCTACTCAGGCTGTGACCTGCTAAGGTGCCCAGGTAGCCTTATTCCCTCACAACACATATTATCACCTCACATCTTTCCAAGAAAAATCTTCCCAGTGGAGTCAGGTCACATAACATAACCAAAACCAAAAACTGCCATCAGATCTTCATGAGGTTGCCAACCACTGCAAGCTAACCATGCCCTCTTCTCTTCTTAAAAACAAAAACAAAACAAACCCAATACAAGCATATGCGCAAGCAAAAGCTAAATTTGCAACCAGCCAACAGAAGATTGGCTTCAAATCATCTCTTTGTCACTGTAATTGATTAAAAGCCACATGAAAATTGATAACACGATTTTCTGTGAGAGAGTTTGCATGTGGCACAAACTCTCAGGAGCACTATTGGCTTTATCTATTGACTTCCTTCCAAATCAACCTTTTTAAGAGTACATTAGTCAGTTCACTAATAAACTTAAAATACACTCTAATTACTTTAATGAGTTCAATACACAGCATTAATGGGATGTTGTGACCTGAGAAGTCAGTCCTAATATTATCATACAATGGGACAAATCTCAATCCCAGACTATTTCCCCCATTCACATTAACCTCCATTTTCTTTTTCATTAAAACTTTCGTTATTTTATATAGAAGAAAGTTACATTCTCAGTGCACCATTACAGCATTTGTGAGTCTATCTAATCCCTGCTCCCACTTCTCACACATCTGGCTGCACAAAGTGAAACTCGGATATCCTCTACCAGGGGAAGCAAGAAAATTAAAAAATAATAATAATACAGATGGGGCAAGATCTAGTGAAAGCTGGTACCCTTTCAAGATCTGCTTGTAGAAATGGTGGAGATTCTGGCATGCGAAGAACACTCCAGCCAAAATCAATGAGACTTATATTGGGTTAACTATGGTTAGATTGTTCTAAAAATAAAAAGAGAATTAAAAAGTGTGTGCGTGCACATGGGAAAATACTAAGAATACTGGGGAAAGTGCAGTTTTCTCCAACATACTAAAGGAATGAGCTCCATATTTCGTTGTCAAGATTTTGCTTCTCTCTTTTATTGAGAAGTATTAGTACCCTTGTCACCAGTCATATCAGCTCAACACCGCTTGCCAAGTCCGTATTAAAGGGGGATTAACTGCTTTCTGGTTGCATAGCACCACATTTTTACAACCATAAAAGGCCTGCAAATTTAGGGGCTTCTATGCACTAGAGAACACTCCTTAAAAGGAAATAAAAAACCACGAAGACTTTACAACTAACTCTACTTTACAACTAAAATACTTTTAGTGTATTTTTGGTCTCTGTGGAAGCCGCCCAGAGTAGCTGGGGAAACCCAGCCAGATTATTATTATTATTATTATTATTATTATTATTATTATTATTACTTTCCAAAACCTAGTTTTCCCTTCTATCTCTCTCTAACCCTGCATTTTCCTACAGCAAGCTCAGAACAGCTTCAATACAGCTATGTAGAAATGGCTTCTGGAAGTTTCACATCTGCTCTGTGGGCAGAAGATTGGGGGTACCATTTCACTGAATTTCTCCAGGGAGAGAAAAAGTTCTTCAACCAAAATTTGGGAGCTACTCAGCTTCTTTCTTTTTCCTAAGCTTTTTTCCCCTCCTTTGTGCGTGCTGCTACTGCAACTGGCAAGAGGAGCAACTGTACAGTCACCATTTTGCATCCTCCATAATTATTCAGGGGGTTAGGTTGCCACCAAACAATGGTGCAAAATATTGGGAGAAACTTCTGTGGTGTCCTTATTTTTCTAGGAGGGTGAGAATAACATAGACTCTGAAAATTTTTTGGCTTAGTTCTCACATGGACTCCCAGGAAATGTCCCATCCAAGCACCTTATGAGACAGACCTCTTTAACTTCCTGTTAGAGTTGTCTCATTTCCAATTCCTTTCTTACTGGGTGTTCTCACCAAGTGCTGCACGAAAATACCTCTTTGCTAGTCAGATGGACTTTTCTTGCCTTCTTTGTTTGGCTGTGTAGGTTACAGATGCATGTAGCATTTCCCTTGTTCTTGATGGATCATTTTCTGCATGATAGAACAAATGTCATTCTGCACTGATCTCTAAAGGCAATGCAACCAGTGAAGTACCGTATTCCATTTCAAAGCTGGTGCAGCGTAGTTTTTCAACAGAGTACACAGATGGATGAACCTTTCTGAAGTACAATATGGAAGAGGCAACATGCATATACTTTACAAACGATTAAGATACAAAGAAGCCAAACTTCCATTTTCAAGTTGCTAGTTTCGACTATTTAATTTGGGGAGGGGGGGGGGTGTTGTAACAGATGCTAGTAACAACCATGCATTAAAGTATAATGCTAATGCGGCTTATTTACTAAAAGCTGTTACCTTTTTTTCGTCTCCGGAGACCATCTTGAAACACTCACAGTTATTTTCCGACTTGCATGGTAATGTAAAACAGTATTGTCTGATCCAGGATATTGTATCTTAAGCACAAATATTTGGATTTGCGTTGAATTTATGAGAAATAATTTGGAACTAAAATTACACAAATGACTAGTACCCCTGTCGTTTTGGTTCTCCCTGTCAGGAGTTCTGCCTACACTCGATTAGGACCCTGGCAGAGACACATGCCCGACTGGCATGTTCTCTCCCTCCTGGTCGATCGTTCAGGAGCTTCAAAAGCTTTCTTCAGCCCAAACATCACAGCGACAGATGCCAACCAACACCAGCACACTTAGGGATCCGCAGAGTTTGCACAGCATTGTGTGACAGACCTCAGCAACCCAGCATTTTGACTAATCTACTTTATTTACATATAAACACACACGGAGCACTGCAACATGGCTCCCTCTTTCTCCAGCATCAGACAGAGAAAAAGGACAAAGGACAATAGTTCTGCTTCATGGAACACAGTAACACAAACATCCTGTTTCCGTCACTTCCCACTCTGTGGAGTTAAAACATATACCGTCATGTGAAA